>NC_034599.1:57276373-57312991 GCF_900095145.1 Mus pahari | reverse complement strand
TATGAAAGGGGCTGCCTGCCCCCTCCTCTTGCCTCTCTCTCTCTCTCTCTCTCTCTCTCTCTCTCTCTCTCTCTCTCTCTCTCTCTCTCTCTTTCTTTTTCGAGACAGGGTTTCTCTGTGTAGCCCTGGCTGTCCTGGAACTCACTTTGTAGACCAGGCTGGCCTTGAACTCAGAAATCCGCCTGCTCCTGCCTCCCGAGTGCTGGGATTAAAGGCATGGGCCACCATGCCCAGCCCAAGATTTCTTAAACTCGGTAATTTAAACTTAACTTTAGTCCTCACAGTTGGTTCATACCTCCGACCATGAGGATTCCAGATTTGGCAGCAAATGCCTTTACCCTCTGAGTCATCTTGCTGTCACATCACTTTAAAAAAACTTAGCTCTCACTCTCTATCTCCCCTCGCTTTTTTCTAGTATCTCCCAGCTTTGAGGCACACAGGCAGTTGCTTTCACCTCCTCTCTACAGGAGCTATGAAAATTATGTAGACCCAGGTTTGAAACTCAGCTCTGCTACTTGTGGGCTGTGTGACAAATTAATTAGATCATTCAATGTCTCTGAGTCTCACGCCCTTAGCTGAATGAGTGTGGTGTGATCAAACTTTTCTCTCCAGGTCACTGGGAGTATTCAGTTTAATACACCATTCTCCAAACTTCCCTCATGGCAAGACTACTTTGGGGATGGGTAAAACCTTGAATCCTGGGGTTTCCAGGTCCCAATCTAGAGTGAACAAGAATTCCCATGGGGTAAGACCTGGCTATCAGAAAAACCCTGGGGACTCCAGTCAGGAAATCTTTGGAAACACTGGGGTTGAGCATCGGTTACTGTGCCGAGTGCTAAGCAGCTAATCTTCACTAAGGGCTTCTGTGTGTGCTGTCTCTGTAGTGAGGATGATTATAAACCAAATAGAGTTCTAGTGAGTGAAAAGCAGACTTGTTCAAGGACCACTGAGGGTTACCCACTCTACGCTGGTCAGACGGAGGCTGAATGGAGCCGTGGGACATTAGTTTCCATGACTTCCTGGCTCTGGTGACAGGCTGCCTTTCCCTGGAAGACTCGCCTCCACAACCAGGCTCCTCCTTCCAGTTCCGTGCAGCAAGATCTATGTGTTTTGCTTGTGGTTGTTGTTGGGTTTTTGTTTGTTTGTTTGTTTGTTGAGACTGGGTCTCCCTTTGTAGCCCTGACTGGGCTAGACCATGCTGGCCTTGAACTCCCAGAGATCCTCCTTCCTTCTGGGTGCTGAGATCAAAGGTGTTCGCCATCATGCATTGCCTAAGAATGGTCTTTTTTGTTTTGTTTTGTTTTTGTTCTCCCCCCCCCCCCCCAGACAGGATTTCTCTGTATAGTCCTGGCTGTACTGGAACTCACTTTGTAGACCAGGCTGGCCTCGAACTCAGAAATCCGCCTGCCTCTGCCTCCCAAGTACTGGGATTAAAGGCGTGCGCCACCACCACCCGGGAAGAATGGTCTTATTAATAACTGTCTCTGTGGACCAGGAGAGGTGCCTGCGGTTAGGAGTCCATACTACTGTGTTTGCTGACTAACTGAGCTGGGTTCCCAGCCTCTGCTCTGGGTGGCTCACAACTGCCTATGAACTTCAGGGTTTCTGACTTTTTATTCTAGCCTCCTTGGGCACCTGCACCTCATGTGAATATAGCCCCCCCCCATGCATAATTTAAAACATTAAGTCTTTCAAATAACCAAACCTGTCTCTGTTCTACCACTATCCAATCATGTCTCTGGACACCGGGCAGGGGCTCCTTGACACCTGCTGTCCCCGCGGGTGAGCATGGGACATCATCCAACTAGACATCTGGAGTAGAGAATGTTCCCATCCACAGCCCAGTGGTGCCCCCACTAAGAGGAATTGTCTGTTATGTCCCTGTGTCTGCTCCTGGAGTCCCAGTGACAATGTCCCCCTGGGTTTGGTTTTCTTTAGTCTCTACCCCGCTAACGCCTTGCTGGCTGGCTTCAGATCTGTCTCCATCTCCAGCCTCTCTCTGTCCTATTCTTGCTATGCCCAGCCCGCCACAGGAACTGCTTGTTAGGGACCCAGGGTGGGAATCCTTCCAAATGTGAACAATGAGTTTTGAAACCAGGATATAAATAGTCTTTGCAAGTCAGCAAACGAAAGCCTGAATTGTTCACCTCTGGCCTGCATCTGCCTGCTAGCACTTCTAACACAGGGTAAGAACCATGTGGTGTCCGAGTCCTGGGGTTTTAAGGCACTTACTAGCTGGAGTGTCACCTTGCCTCTGAAGCAATCTAGGAGACTGACTGGAGGGAGTGGCGGTCTGAAAGCATGCAGCCTGGAGGCCACACCACAGATCATGCCACCATTCTTTCTCCAGACAATGGCTTGACTAGGAGATGAACCGGAAACCCATTGCTCAGAGAATGTGGAGAGCTGGTGACAGGTCCTATTGCCATAGGAAACCTGTAGGGTTGGCTCCTACTGGAAACGCTGCACTTTATACTTCTAGCCTCACCGCAGAGGAGTGTACCAAAGCCCGAAAAAGCTATCTTGGGCTTGAGGCTGGACTCTTCCACTCCCCGGTGATGTGACCTTGGGTCCACCACTTGTCCTCCCTAAACTTCACAAAGTTAGAGAGGGGTGAACGAGAAGGCTTTTGTTTTAGACATTTTCTCACGTAACCAGGCTGTCCAAAAGCTTATGATACAGGCAAGGATGGCCTTGAGCTAGCCTCCGATTTCCAAGTTCTGGGATTACAGGTAGGTTCCACTATGGACAGCTAGGACTGGGTGACTGGCCTCTTGGGGTTCATCCATATAGCACTAGCACACTGGTGACCCCAGTTGTGACGGTGTGAGCTGAGGAACCAGTTTATGATGCCTCACCCAGTAGACTTGCACAAGTCAAGGATACAGTCAGTTAGGGGGATTTAGTATAAGGACAAGAAAGTTGGCTCTGGGACTAGACATGAGCTCAGCTTCTCAGGGCTCTTCTGTACGACACTGAGTCACTCCGAGACTTGAGAAAACCAGCTGGACTGGCTGCGTTTGAAGTTCTGGGCTGGCCACAGAGTCAAGGCTCAGAAACAGTTCACCCTTTCTCCTTTCCATTCAACAAAACTAAAAACCTTACAGTGTGGCAGGCCAGGTTTTACCTACTATGCTCAAGGTACTCAGCCCCAGCCTTCCTCATTTACGGGAGGGGGGGGCAGTTCAAGGGGGACAAAGAATGTCCCCGTATATGCAAACATGTGGAGGCCAGAGGTCAGCCTCAGAGGGCGCTCCTAGATGTTCATCTTGATTGACACGGGGTCTCTCTGGACGGTGTGGGGCCTGCCAAGTGGGCTAGGCATGCTGACCAGTGAGCCCCAGGGATCTGCCTGTCTGCCTCTCAGTGCTAAGGTTACAAGCAGCACACAACACATCCAGCTTCATACAATGGATGCTGAAGATGTTACTCAGGTCCTCGTGTTTATACTGAGCATCTCCCTAGAATTTTTGTCAACCTTCCTCAAAGGTGGATGGAAATACCTAGCCTGATGCAGAAAGGGAGTCCCCTGGAGGCTGCCTGCAAAACTTGTTCTTCACTCCTCACTATGTCAACGGAGCCACCATGGAGGGGGTTGGGGTCCACATGTGTCCTGACACATCACGCCCATGTTCTTGATACCCTCCTGTATGGACATGCCTGCCTGGCTTCCCCCTCATGACCACAAAGCTTAGCCTGCAGGAGACTGCCTGACCCTGCTACTGAAGCCAGAGGTAAGTAACCTAGAAGAGCAGGTGTCAGGGTGCGGTGAGGCCCAGGTCTTCTCAGACACATGCAAGAGTCACTGGAACCCCACCAGGATGGCAAGATAGCTGACACTTGCTATGGGGTGCGAAGCTGTATGGTGAAAAGGGCATGAAACCAGTGTGCCGTCCCTGTTCTGGCAAATTTTAGGCAATCTCATACACAACCATTACAAAAATGCTAGGAGAGGTTTGGCCCAATGTGCATCTTGTCTAAGAGTTGACTATGAAGAATCTGTGAGGGGCACTTGGTAGGCAGAGGCAGGCGGATCTCTAGGAGGTTGATGCCAGTCTGATCTACAGAGTTCCAGGCCAGCCAGTGCGATTTACTGAGAAAACTATTTTTTTTTTTTTTTTTTTAAGAAAAATGAAAGGTGTTAAGTACTTCTTGGGCTTGGTGAGATGGAGAGAGCCCACTGAGTACAAGTCTTTGCCGTGGAGCCTGGTGCCTCAGGTTCAATCCCTGAGACCTACAGGATGGGAAGAGAAACTGACTCCCCAAAGTTGCCCTGACATGCAACACACACACACACACACACACACGCACACACACACACAGTGTAAATAGATTTTAAAAATTTAAGTGTGATTACTTATGAGAAGGATGGATGCTGCAGAAGAAACAAAATAATCCAACAATCTACCTGTTTGGTTACAATAAACCCAATCAGAACCCAGTCATAGGATTAGCAGGGAACCACCTGAGCGCTTCGGACCCCCCCTCCCCCAAAGAAAAAACAGAGACCCAGGACCATAAGTAAAAAATACAATAAATACCAGCTGATAAGTCTAGGGTTCGTTACATGTTTTATACGTTCCTGAGTTTAAGCATACATTCTTATACAATATGAAAAAAAAATCAAAGATATTTTAAAAACAAAAAGAGCTATTTATTGTTGGTCTGCCTTTTAGGTAGCTTGCTTTATTGATTTATTTATAAGTCTTATATCTTTTTTTACCCCACTTTAAAGAATGTAGCCTTTAAGTAGAACATATCCCACCCAGATATGTTTTTGTTGTTCTGCGAACAAAAATCTCCATCTTGGAGTAAGGTTATTTACTCTGTAAGAAAGCTGTTTAGCAGGTGACATAACAAGTCTTCCCTCCAGGGCCAGCAGTTGACCCTAGGACGATCAATGGCTTGTAAAGACTCAAAGGAAGCCATCTCCCAAAAAATTGTATAAAAAAGATTTATTGAAATTTATCAATGACAAACAGACATAAAACTCAAAGTTTGGCTCTTCAAGGGCAGGAGAAAAATGAGTGGCAGTTGTTCTGTACCAATGAGACGCAGGCTAGGACACAGCACGTCACTTCTACAGTGATCTGGAAGAGGGACGCAGAAGGCACACACAGCATTCCCTAGGAGGAACCTGCGGCCACTTCAGAGTCCCACCGGGTAAGAAAATATGATTTTGCATTCCTTTCCTGTGCTCCAATGTACTCGAGAAGGAAAACAAACAGAACAAAATCCCAGAGGACTCTCGCAGGGGGCCTCCAGAGCGTAGAATTTGTAAAAAGGTTCTAAGCGGGAGTGCCCAAGATGCGCCCTCCTGTCATTTCTGCAAAACAAGTTGCTCTAATATTTTACAGAACCAAATAGAACAGGCTTGTTTTTTTGTTTTGTTTTTTAAGAAGCTGAAACATGAAAGTTCACTTCTTTCCCATTTTACAAGTATCTCCTAACCCTGCCGTTTTTGGGGGGTTTTCTTGTTTTTTTTCTTTTTTGGCTCTTGGGATCACAGCCCCAGAGTAACAAGAGTTCTCTTTGCAAAAAGCAAAGCCCACTGCCATCTGTGGAGGGATGGGAAAGGGATGAGAGATGGGGACTGTCCCCAAACCAGTGCCAAAATACGCCTTTCGGTTGCTATTTACAAACCGGGGTGCTGGGTGCCTCTGGCAGCGACCACACGAACCACGACAGGAGTTACTGAAGATGACAGGGGCTGGGATTCAGTGGCGCTTGGGCCGTGAGTCGCCTGGTGGAGGCCAGCTACGGCCTCCCAATCAATTTTGGGGATGTAGGACATCCCAGGAAATGTTAGCCCTCCAACAGTGCCATCCTCCTCTCCAGAGAGTAAGAACAAACACTTGCTCGGTGTGCACTAAGCTATTGCATTTATGGGGACAAAACCAGACACAAGGAAAAAGGAGGGGGGGGAAATAAAGTGTGGCAGTAAAAATAGTATTTTATTCCTCCCCTCCCCCCCACCCCCACCCCCCATCAACCCCCAGTACACTTTTCCCCTCTCCTTCCCACAGCAACGCTACAATCAGAAAAAAATAAGTTTCAGGGGGCAGGAATAGGAGGGGGAGGGGATATGGGTAAAAACAGTCAAATCACAATAGGAATTTCCCCAAACAGGTTAATTCCTCTTAGTCATCCTCTTCGCCCTCATCGTCCGGTTCTCGTTTTCGCTTCTGACTCCCTTCTTCTTCTGGAAAAGTGGAGGGAAAGGGAGGGTTATCAGGCAGCCATCTTCCCGGCGGCCCCACCCCCACCCCCACTGGGAACCAGAGCACATCTAGGAAGCGTGGGTACCCATTCCCATTCATCGTCTGGCCCTTAAAGCCCAAGCAGGGCAATGTTAGAGTCAAAGGAGTCAGACAGCAAGAAGGCTGACATACCACCAGCTTCTTCTTCGTCTTCCTCGTCATCCACTTCCCCGTCGTTGTAACCTTCCTCATCCTCCTAGGGGCAAAGACAGACAGCAGGGTATTGGACGTGCCCCTGCTGGATCTGGAGAGGCAGCTCCCAGTCCCACCGATCCAAGCCCCACCCCAGCACCTAGGTAAAGGCCGGGCCTAGCAGCACACACATGTATCCCAATGCCTTGGAGACACAGACAGGCGGAACCCCGGAGCTCACCGGCAGCTACTTTAGCCAAATCAGTGAACTCCAGGTTCAACGAGAGACCCTGGCTCAAAATATAAGGCAGAGGAATTGAGAAATAAAATTGACACTGCCTTCTGGCCTCCACACATGGTACATGCACACACAAACACATGTGCACACACGCAAGCACATACACTATACCCACACACATACGTGAGTTAGAGAGAGAGATGTCCCTGCCTAGAAAGGCCTTGCGTCCCATCTCAGCGCTCACAATAAGGCCTGCAGCTCAGGGTGAACACACACAGTAGGGCTGTTTTGTATCAAGGAACCACCTGAGTCCGAAGACTTTCAATATGTGGGTGGCCTAAGACATTTCCCCACATTAAGTAAGATACTGAGGGTTACCTGGGCTGTGGGGTAGCTTTGGACTACCCCATGTTAGAAAAATGTGAAGCCCCTAGAAAAAGGCAGCTTGCTAGCGTGTAGGCTTCTAGGAAGGAGATCGGGCTCCCTCGGCAGATGCCCTGTCATTGAAAGTAGGCCATCCTTTCTTGCATCTGTCCTCAATATGGTTTTAGCTTCAAGGAAAGACCCCAGTTTCGGCAAATCCAGAATCAAGTGGGCAAGCCTAGGCAGCAGAAGGGGCTGGGGTGTGGCGGATAGACCCAAGGGCCCTTGAGGACCTCACTTTCAACCTGCTTGGGATTCAGCCAGCCCTGTGACTTCATCCTCCCATCCTAGGGTCCTTGTTCTGGGTTATTCCCATGGTTCCATGCTGGTAGGCTCTCTGTACCTGAAAGCCTGTTTTCTATGGTTTCTAAGGCATGGAGCAGCTGTTTCTAAGAACGGTTGAAGTAAATTCGCTTTTACATCATTGGATAGTTCTCTCCCTGGTCTGTTTGCTAAGTCTCTCTCTCTCTCTCTCTCTCTCTCTCTCTCTCTCTCTCTCTCTCTCTCTGTGTGTGTGTGTGTGTGTGTGTGTATTTAAGAGCCCTTTCACTGGTCACTAGTAAAGGGCAGATGGTTAATGAGATTACAAAAAAGTAGAACAAAGTCCACATGTGGGGCACTTATGACAGCAGGCAGGAATGGTACAAGGGACAGTCCACCCAGTCAGTATGTTCCATTACCTTGTCCTCCTTCTGGCAAGTATCCCTTACAGGTGGGGCTGTCAGCCTAAACCCAGAAGATAGAGAAACTTTGGGAACAGATGGGAGCCTGGCCTTTCTGCTGGCATCCACCCTCCTGAGCCCTGCGGTAGGCAGGCCAGGAACCCTGTTCAGGAGGTGTGTGGACTGGTGTACCACAAGCAAGGAGGAGGGACTATGGCCTGTGTACTGCGCATGTGTGCCCGAAGGCACCTGCTCACGAGTGTGCCCTGCAAACCTTTCCTGGTGTACCAGTTACTAGTGGCAAGAACAGATTCAGCATTCTAAACAACGCATGGAAAATGACCCTGCTTTGAGAGACCTTGAGCCTCCAAACTCATGGAACCCCAACACATGGATCAAAGAGGAAGGTGTGGGTGCCTGAGACCCGTGGCTGCTGTACCCCTCATCAGGTTCCTTCTGTCCATGTGACTTTACTCTCAATAACCCAGTGAGAGAGGTGACACAGTCCCTACTTCACAGAAACCCAGAAAAATCAAGAAATCTGTCCAAACGAACACAGCTCAGCTATTACAAAGATAAGCAGGAGCTGGGGGGTGGCGGCGCACACCTTTAATCCCAACACTTGGGAAGTGGAGGCAGGTGGATCTCTACAAGTTTGAAGCCAGCCAGGTCTACAGAGTAAGTTCCAAGACAGCCAGAGCTACACAAAGAAACACTGTCTCAAAACAAAAAACAAAGAAACAAAACAAAAGGTAGGGGCTGGCAAGCCGGCTCCACAAGGTAAGGGTGCTTGCTGCCAGGCCTGGCAACCTGAGTCCAGTACCCAGAAACCACACGGTGAAAGAACAGAACTGACGCCCAAAAGTTGTCCTCTGACCTCCTCAACGACAGGCCCTGCCCAAAGCACGCTGAGCCTCTGCTTCCGGGATCCCCTCCCTTTCCTTACCCTGACACAACTTCCTCAGAACGGCTGCTGATGTCTGTGCAGAAAAGTCTGTTCCACAGAAGTTTTGGAAATGGACCCCTCTCCCTTCCCTGCCAGTGGGCAGGAGATAGACAACCGAGGCTCCTTGCTGGGTTGCCGCGACTGATAATGAGGCACCCTCCAGGTCAGAGGTGGGACGGCACAGGTGCCCAGTCCCGTCTCCTTACCTCCTCCTCTCCACTCACGTCCTCTTCCTCCCCTTCTTCCTCCTCATCCTCTTCCTCTTCATCTTCCACTAGCTGGGCATATTCATCATACTCCTCCTCTGTGGGGGATGGGCAGCAAGAAGACAACAGGGATGAGATGAGTGGGGGGCAGGGTGTCCATGTCTGCCCCACCCCCCACCAAAGCTCAGAGCCGGTCTGCTCTAATGCACACAGGTGGTGTTCACACACAAAGTGACTCATGTTATAGGCCTTCCTCCAAGTCAGATATGGGGAAGATCCTCTGTGTGGGTAAGGCCACAGAGACACGGAGGCCCCAGAGAAGCAGAGGCTAAGTCAACATAATTAATCCTTCTTCAGAGAACTGCCCTGTTCAAGGAAGGCCACAAGTGGCTTGTGTAGTGGAGCAACTGGCCAGGGGCTTGGAGGACTGGCCCTGGGGCTGTACCATAGCACAGCACAACACCATACTGTGTCCAACAGGGGAACACTTACAATCTAATCCTTGGGCAAAGGATTTCCACTAAGGCTGACAGAATATATGAACATTTTACAGAAGACTCCAAACCAACAGGGACAACAGAATCTTGTGTCTACATTGACAGGCACTATCTGAGTACTTCTGTTTGAGCTATAAAGCCCTGCAGAACAGCTGCAGGGTGCCAACCTCAATGAACCTGCAAAGACAGCAGGATGGGGTAGGAAGGAGGGGCCCTTAGCCTCTCCTTCCTTCCCAAGGGATCTGACATTGACTATAGCCCCCAACTTCCCTGGGGCCACGGAGGGGCCCAATGCAGGCCACTGGTCCTGCATGCTGCAACCACCAGGGGGTGCCACAGCCTCTCCAGCAGAAGACCCTGGTCTCTCAGGTCCTGGGGAGTCTATCTATCCCTACAACACTGGCCTCTTCTCAAGTCTGGGGTCACACTAGAGATATAGTGTCCTTCCCTGGGGGACTTGAGGCCACCAGTCCCTCTTCCCTTTGAAAACCGGTGGCAGATGGCTTGCCAGCTTGTCTAGAGTGAGCTCTGCATCCCAGGATCCCCATTCGCCACCTACCATCCTCATCTTCCTCGTCGTCATCCTCCACGTAGCCCTCCACGTCGGAGTCGGGGGCCTCCTTGTTGTCCCTGTCATAGCCATCGAGGTACATGACCTGGGGCAGGAGCTTGAACACGTTTTCTCGGTAGGCATTCAGGTTGGTCACCTCACAGTTAAACAGGTCTAGGCTTTTGAGATTCTCTAACTTCTTCTGCAAGTGGAGAAAGTAGTCAACGGTGAGGGTGACTATGGGAAGGGGGCAGGAAGGGGGAAACGCCCTAAAAGCAGCAGGAACAGCTCAAGAATTCCGAGAGAAGGAAGCCAGGTATGTCCTTGTGCATGTGTACATGGTGTGTGTGTGTGTGTGTGTGTGTGTGTGTGTGTGTGTGTGTGTGTGCGCGCGCGCATAAGTGTGAATGTATACTCACTTGTAGAAGTCAGAGGTCAACTCTGGTTATCTTTCTCTATTGTTTATGTATGTAGTATGTATGTATGCAGTATGTATGTATGTATATTGCCAGAGTCTCTCACAGAATCTGGGACTCATCATTTTGGTTAGACTGCTGGCTCAGCCCCTGGGACCCACATGAAGACAACATCCTAGCACTGGGGGGTCCAGGGGTGCATTGCCATTTCCATCTGTTGACTGGGTTTTGGGGATTTGAACACATATCCTCATGTCTGCACAGCAAGTGTTTTACCACTGATGTCAGACCAGTCGTGACCAAGCTATCATGTTGGATAGTTAAGAAAATGGAAGCCCGGCTGGAGAGATGGCTCAGAGGTTAAGAGCACTGACTGCTCTTCCAGAGGTCCAGAGTTCAATTCCCAGCAACCACATGGCTCACAACCATCTGTCATGAGATCTGATGCCCTCTTTTGGTGTGTCTGAAGACAGCTACAGTGTACTCACATACATAAAATAAATAAATAATTCTTTGGAAGGAAGGAAGGAAGGAAGGAAGGAAGGAAGGAAGGAAGGAAGGAAGGAAGGAGAGAGAGAGAGAGAGAGAGAGAGAGAGAGAGAACAAGAAAACAGGCCCAGGAAGTGAGGAGGCCCACAGATAGCAAGAAATGCAGCTGAATCGTGACCTCTCACTTCATCCAAGGGATCACATCGAGTCCCTGTTGCCATGGGGACCGACCCCTCGGCGTCAGTCTCAACTCTCTACTATTTTGTACACAGACCCGGGTAATTCTTAGTGGAGGGACCAAAGGCAGAGAGAACACCTGAGCTCTGGGTTGTGTTAGGCAGGCTGTACAGACGCAGCTGTGTTCACACTCCCAACACAAGTGAGTCAGAGCTGCCAAGGGGTTTCTCTTCCTAACAAAATGATGACGTCAGGGCTTCCCAGCAGATGAGAGCAGCTCTGCCTTCGCCTAGGTCAGTGGGAGACCTGGAAAGAACTTCCCATGGTCAGTGTGCTCTATTAGCAAGACAGACAGACAGACAGGTAAAGTCTGGGCTTGAAAAAGCAAAGCGTGCTTGCTGTTATGGCCACTTTACCCCATGACCTCAGAGTGTCCAGAGACACTTTGTGGACTTGGAATAGTCACTTTTGCTGCATCCCCGGCCCTCCCTCAAGTCAAGCTTTGCAACTTTTCTCTATTTCCAACAGATTCTTCTTGTCACATCTTCGGGCCGTTTCCTTAAAAACCAAAAGAATGCTGCACCTGGGACGTTGGTAACAGAGACTGTCATTCTGACTAAAATTTCCCTAGCTGGAAAATGACTAAAGCCAAGAACCAGACGTGTCATCCATCCTGTCTCTGAGGCCCTGGTCACCAAGAAAGACACTCTTCTCTCCATATGCAAATGAAGCCCTGCACTGGGCTTTCCCACCCACAGCCTCAGACTCCAGGAATCCCACAGTATGTGTCAGCGCTAACCCCTAACCTTTGGAAGAAATGATAGCTGATGCACGTCCAGAGTCAGCTTACATCTAGATTTGCTCTTCTCTCCTCAAAGGGTGGCAAGCCAGCCAGGCTGTGAGCCCAGACATACCACAACCCGGACTGAAGGGCACACACCACACCAGGCTCCATTCCCTGCCCCACACTGGGTGCCCATTCTGACCAGGTGACCTTGGTCCAACTGAATTCTCCATGAAGTAAGCAGAAATAGTACCCATGCTAGCTCACAGCACAGGATGACAGTCAAAGAAAAACAGTGATAAATAAATAAAACCATGAGAAAGTCGGGTTCCCCACCGCCCCCAAGGAAAGGGGAGGACCCCAGGGACTCACCAGCGGCTCTATTGTGCTGAGATCTTTTATTTTGTTGCCACTTAAATTTAGATGCTTAAGGTTCGGACATTTCTCTGCCAATACTTCCAGGTCCCCTGAGATTCTGTTTTCGCTTAATTCAAGCTGTATGAGGCAGGAAGGGAAAATGCACTTAACACCCAGCTCGGGGTTACTATCCCCAGACAGCGGGAAGGGAGCATCCCCGGGGACCCTGCCAGCAAGTTGGAGCAAGCACCTGGCCTAGCCCTTAATTAAGCTCTCAGAGCACAAGGCACCCCCCACCCGGAGCCTCCCAGCTCCCAGGTTGTTTACCTTCTTGAGTTTGTTTAACTTTGGTAAGTTGGAAATGGAGGTGAGGCCTACGTTGATTGTACTTAGGAATTCCAGTTCTTCAAACTCATCCGTGAGGCCTTCGATTTTGCCTTCAATTGACTTACAGTTATCCAGGACCAGCTCTTTCACCTGGAAAGGGAAGGTTGGTGTGAGTGAAGGGGTCAGAGAGGCGGTCCAACTCCAGCGTCCCATCAATTGCTCTATCCAGATCAGTACTGCCTCGGAGCAAAAGGTGACCGGGCTACCCGTCTTTCCACAATTAGCAAGACCCAGATGGAGATTGTTGGATAAGCACACCTCTGGAACTGGGGAGCCATGGGCTGGCTCAGCAGGTAAGAGCACTGACTGACCTTCCGAAGGTCCTGAGTTCAAATCCCAGCAACCACATGGTGGCTCACAACCACCCATAATGAGATCTGACGCCCTCTTCTGGTGAGTCTGAAGTTAGCTACAGTGAACGTATGTATAATAGATCAATCTTTGGGCCAGGGCAAGCAGGGACTGAGGGAGCAGGATTGACCAGAGCGTGCAGAGGTCCTAGGAATTCAAGTTCCAACAACCACATGAAGACACACAACCATATGTACAGCTACAGTGTACTCAAATAAATAAAATAAATAAATATTTAGAACTGGAGAACCACTGCAGAGAACATAACCAGTAGGCTTTGCTGTCACCAAGTATGTGACAAGTATGGTATGTGTGTGTGTGAACAAGCCCCTGCCACACTCTTTAACCCCAGTATACAATAAAAATGACAGTCCTCACTGCCCACAGGCATCAGCCACAACGGAGGTGGTGGCGGCACCTGGTATCCCTGCCTACAAATGCCCAGGCCAGACACCCACTGGAGGCAGGCTACTCACTTCCCATGCTCAGCCCACGCCTTGTGGTCCCCATCCCTGTTTTCCCCCCTCCCACCTTCCCCACGCCCCTTGCCAAATGCTCGTGGCTTGCACACAATACACTCATGCTTGCTCTCCCTCCTCCCTCTGGCCTTAGCCTGTTCACTGAGGCCTGGCTCTATCTCACGATAATCAGGTCCCCAGCCTGCTCCACCCTAGGGGCCGCAGAGCGGGGAACCCTCGTCCACATCCTCATGCCTAGAGAACACTGTCCAGCAGATGGACCCACCAGAAAGAACGTGTTTGGTGCCGTCCAAGAACAGAGCCACGAGCCTCGTGTGGCCCCGAACACTTGCTGTTATTTTAATCTTAAGTATACAGAGATACAAGGCACAGTTACTGGACCACGTGGCTCTTGGATGTTTTCCTTGGTCCCTGCCTCATGGATGAAGAGAAAGCCTGTACTTCTAAGACAGCCCGCACTGAAATGCGAGGGTCCCTACCCATTCCCTCTCCAAAGATAGGGAGGGGAGTGGTGGGAGGTAGTTCTGTTTCTGACAAAGAGTGGAAAGAGACAGTAAAAGTCACTCTTCGGAGGAGGTTCCAAACCAAATCCACTGCAGGGGCAGTTGCTGGCGCGGGTAAACACCGCAAACGGATGCCGGGCCAGGGGAAAGCCGGCGGGGCTCAGAAAAGCAGCAAGCAGCTGAAGGAGTCGGCAGGCAGACCAAGGTAATCCTGGGCAAGCCAGGTGCTGACACAGGAACCTTACTGTGGGATGGGGACGAGGGTTGAGCCGAGGCGCTCACATAGGCTAAGCAAGCAAGCTCCTGCTCCCTTGAGGGCACTTTTTTCCCTACCCCCTTTTCCTTTGACACAGGCTTTCTCAGAGCCGCCTAAGCTGGACCTGAACTTTCCTTGCACATAGCTTTAAAAGGCCTTCAACCTGTAGTCCTGATTCGCTTCTGAAGTAGTTGGGATTAGAGACCCATGGCACCAGGCTGAAAGGCACCTAAAAGGAGAAGACTGATCCCTCCCGATGGCACTTGTTCCCCCCCCCCCCCGTGCACCCCTCCACCCCAGGACTCCGTCTCAGAATCAGCTTCCACCCTGAAGCCTCTGGGAAACAAGGGAAATACCGACTGGACGTGCTGCACCCTCCATCCATGGGATTCACCACAGGCCCACGCATCTCACAGGGTCACCACTGCCCTCTTCCCCCACCGCCCTGCATAAACAGCCCACAAGCCAGCCCCCACCCATGTCTGCACCTCTCCTCTAAGAGGACTTTGCCTAGAGATTCCTCTGGTCTTCCAGAGGCCGCTTGTATTCAGCCACTCTGCAGAGGTACAACAGGGTTCACTCCAGGCTAACAGGCAGGGCAGGGACTATGGGGCACCTGGGTCCCTGAGGAGGCTGCGAGTGTTCCGACAACCTAGCAGGGATCCACAGTTCTACCTGAAGGAAAGAAAGCCAGGAACACCACCTTCCTCCCCAAACCACAAGGTCCAAGCCTCTGCCCTGGCCATGCTCCATTTTCTCGAATGGATCTGAGAGGCCACGGGTCCAGGTCAGGCCACTCCCGGTTAGAGTATAAGAATGAAGCTCTTGGAGCCCTTCACTCTAAGGCAAGACAGTTGCAGAGAGAGGCCTGGCTGTGGGCACCAAGCAAATGGAGGAAGAGCGGCTGTGAGGGCAAGCAAGGGATACAAGTCTGAGGTCTTGGGCTCCCGTGCACAGTCTTCCTCCTTAACTGGTTTCCCAGGTAATCCCTGCTTCCAAAGGCAGATCCGGTGTCTCCGCAGAGACTGCGGGCATATGTGGTTTTCCTAGAGTGGTCAACAGCTTCTCCCCTTAGTGCCATTAGCAAGCATAAGAGGACCTGGGGTGGGAAGCTAATGCTGGGCAGTCAAGGGAATTTCTATGGGAAGTTGCCTCTATGTATGTGTGTGTGTGGAGGGGGGTATTGGGGGGAGAGAGACACGGCACCTCCTCAATTCCTCCCCAACTCCCGCTACCAAGACAGGCTGCCTTCCATTTCTACAAACAGCTAACCAGGGGGATCCCCACCACCCAGAACCACACCCAAACTGGGAGCCCCTCCTCTCAGGGGCAAGTAAGTCATCACAGCTACTGTTCATTCACACACACACACACACACACACACACACACACACACACACACTAAATGACCTCCCCATAACAGGCACACACCTTAGCTACACCAAGGGGGGGGGGGGTCCCTCCATTTACAGCCACATTCAAAAACACCCGTGTGGGTCTGAAGACCTGGCTCCGTCATCGGCAGTGTCTGGATCGGACCCCCGGCAGCTCACAAACTATGTTCAAGGTCACCACTGGCTACAAAGCCAAGTTTGAGGCCTACCTGGATTGTATGAGAAGTCTCAAAAAAAGGAGTAAAAAAAAAAAAAGAAATACTTAGCCTGAAATGCAGGCCCAGCAGGTGGCTGCCTAGGCAAACAGGTCTATGCTGGCTGGCCCGCTCAAGGTAGTGGTCCCCTGAGGCATCCCTGACATTCCAAGGTAAGGGAACCATGCCTGCCCAGAGATCACTCAACTTCATAGCCCCCCCCCCCCCACAGCTGTAATGGCTTCCCTTCAGCTGGGTGGCCATCACACCCAGCTCCTCAGTCACCAAGGTGCAGAGCTCAACCTGGCCTGGCTCGAGCAGCTATACGCTCCTCCTCCAGTGGGGTGTGGGGTCCCAAGAATAGGGGCTGTTTCCTCTCCCTCAGGCAAAGTCTCAGGAAGCCTTTCCCAGTCTCCTTTGCTCTGTGCACCTCCTCCTTCCTGATGGGGAGGTAGGGTGTCTTGCACTGTTTAGGAGGGGCCAGGGCAGAGGCCCGAAGGTCTCAGTATTGTGTAGAAAGCTCAAGCACTGCGGGCTGAGAAGTGGCTCAAATCGGACAAAACCGAACACCCTAGCCATTGTCCCCACGTTGAGTCTACTGCCTGCCCTCCATCCACCCCACCCCCTCCTCTCTCCCAAGGCCTGCGACTGAGGGGACTCACCCCGCAACTGTTATCATTTCTAACCCACTTCCTCCGTCCTTGGCAGCCTCTTCTCTAGCTCTTCCATGTGAGAGCATCCCTTTTGTATCCAAGAAGTGCTGTACTTTAAAAAAAAAAAAATAGAATAAAGGCCCACTTCCCTTGCCAAGTCCTGAGTGTGCGTGAACTGCAAGTTAAAATTAAACTGAATATCTGTACTTTGGGTCCAGATGACCTCCCGGCTCCACCAGCCCTTAACACACAACAGCAACCACCACCAGCCCTTACAACAACAACACCACCACCACCCCAGAGACCAGGGCTACTCTGCTTCCACAGGGTCGCCCAGCCCCAGGCTGGAGGCTGACATTCCCATTCTGATGGTTGTTGGGAGGCACCACACATTCCTAAGAAGCCAGCCAGGCTTGACTCTCCTGCTCGTGAACCTCACCCGAGACCCCCACCCTAGGCTTGGGTCTGTCTTCGTTCGACCGTGAAAGCTGAACTTCATGATAAACACACACACATTCACGCAACACAACAACTTGTTTGTTTCAAAAGCGCCAAGTCTGGTCCTTTAGGAAGCTCTCAGATGTGACCTTTCTTCTTTCTAACACTGCAGCCTTCGTCACAGCCCTAGTTACTTCAGGCGTGTTTTTGTCTTGAAGGCCGTGACCTCAGGGAAGAATGTGGTTAAAGCGATAGCCTGGGCTACTGTGGACCAAACTCACCCTGGATGCAAGACCCCCTAATCTGGGCTGGATAATACCATGTTCTCTGGAGTCCAAGATTCCACCTCCTCAGGAGAAGGACGGTGACATAGGCTGAAACACCCATGGCTGGTTAATGACCTACTAGTCGCCGCTTCCCTCTCCCCCAAATCGCCTTACCCTTGCACCCAAATCTAATTCAAGTCTCCCTCTCAGGACGCCATCCCTGTAGCTGACTCTAAGAACCCAAGGCTGGGTACCAAACTCAGAGGCAGCAGCATGAATCATTTAATCGTATATTAAGCATCTGATCCTCCTAGAGGTCAGAGACTGTGTCCTTCCCATAATCAGCCTAGAGGGAACGCACGGGACAGCACTGCTTAGCAAATGTCCCTCTTACTGGGCCAGACACAATATAAGTACTGGGAATACGGGGCGGGTGGGGGGGGGGGAGAGCAAACAACAGACTATTAGCAGGTGGGATCAACACTCGCGATTTCCCACAACAGCTTTGGGCATGTGCCTATGCCAACCAGGCACCAGCTCCAACAGCGGATCTGCCACTATCCTACCAAACTGATGCGGCACTCGGCATACACGGCTCCAGTCAGTTCTCCCTACACAGGACACTCCTGCTGCATAGTTAGTTGGCTGAAGGGTCACAGAATCCATGGTGAACCAAGAGGGGGTGGGGTAAAGGAGGAGTCGGACAGAGAGAGAGAGAGATAGTGGCAGGCTTGAAATGCACAGCTGGCTGGTAAACGCAAACAGCCCCGACAGGCCATGAGGGGAGATAAGAGGCACCCAGCGAGATCAGGGAGAGAGGGGCGCTGTCTTGGTCAGGAATGGCTATGTAACTACAGCCCAGTGCAAAATGAAATGGTGGGTCCCTTGCTGGAGATTTACCTGGCGGATAGCATATGCTTACCTAGCCTGTACTAAGTCTCTTGTTTGATTCTCCAATATGACATAAACTTGGTAGAAGATGGATGACAAGTTCAATACCATCCCCAGCTATACACAGAGTTTGAGACCAGCCTGGGCTATGTAAAACTGGTCTCAAAACAAAACACAAAACAAAGCCTCACATCGAATTCTATGACAGGGATGGCCAACTATGTGTGTAGGTCACATGGCTGTGACGCTGGCTCTGATTAGAATGGACAGCTTGGGACTACGACGGCCTTCTAAAAAAAAAAAATAATAATAATAATGACCCAGGGGGAAAGGACACGTTAAGAGCTGCCCCTGACTTTTCCAGAACTCCTATGGCAACTCAGGATGGGCAGAAGGCGGACTCTAG
Source organism: Mus pahari (assembly GCF_900095145.1). Classification (NCBI taxonomy): domain Eukaryota; kingdom Metazoa; phylum Chordata; class Mammalia; order Rodentia; family Muridae; genus Mus; species Mus pahari. Next base: position 57,294,636 of record NC_034599.1, on the reverse strand, counting down.
CCAGACAGACCTGGCTCTAGTCCAAGTTCCTCTCTCTAGCCCAGCTGTTCTTAACCTGTAGGGTCTTCACCTCTCTGGGGTTCAACGACTCTTTCACAGGGGTCCGCCTAAGACAGTCAGAAAACAGATATTTACACTGTGATTATAGCAAAGTTACAGTTATGAAGTAGCAACAAAAAATAATTTTATGGTTAGAATCACTGCGTTAAGGAGAGTGGGAACCACGGTCTCTCGCCCTTCTCACCTCTCTGGGCTTCCAGTTTCCTCTCAGAATTCTAGTGCCAACGACCTAGGGCTGGATTACACAATAAGAAGTCCAGCTTAGAATTTTGCCAGCTTGAAGAAAAAAAAGCTACCCACCATCCCCTTTACCACTGGCTCTACGATGGTACCCACACTGGAGATAGTAGCATGGAACAAAGGCTCCTAACCAGGCCCAGTCCTCCACGCCGTCCTGCCACGGGCTCCTAGCCCAAGCCCAACACCCCAAGCCTCCCACCCTGCTCTGGACCCGTGGAGGGTGTTCAAAACAAACGCTCTAGGTTCAACCTCTACATCTTCCTTTGTCTGGTTTTCTAACCCAACCTCCAGACATGTCTTGCGCTTCCTTTACTGAACAAGAATTGGATAAATATATGTGGTTTGGTTTCAACCCTGTCAGTCCCTGACCAATTTAGGCTCCAGGTTCCAGGCTTCGAACAGAAGACTCAAATCAAATTGACCCAGTGTTTTTTGGTGCTCCTGGATTTTTAACTAGGTCAGCTTTTAAATGGGCCACCCCCTGCTGCAGATCCCATTCCTAGCTAGAAGGCCAAACTGTGTGAGTCACCGAGGTTTGAGGCAGAGATAATAAACGGACACTTGCGTTTGTTTTAACAGTAAAATCTACTTACTGACCTGTGTGGGAAGGGACTCACACAGCTCTGGGGGAAAAGGCTGAATATTTTGAAAGTTACCGAGATCTTACAGAATAGAGGTCAGTGTTTTCTGATCATAACCCACTGCAAGGAATACATTTTAGGAGCTGGAGAGATGGCTCAGCAGGCAAGCCACTTGCAGCTCTTGTAGAGCATCTGGCTTTGGACCCCAGCACCAGGGTCAGAGGCTCACAACTGCCTGTAGTTCCAGCTGGGGAGCAGAGTGGCTTGATTCCCCCACTCTCTCTAGTCTCCCCAGGCACATGCGTACGCATTAATTACACATCCACATTAATACAAATAAAACGAAAAGCAAACAAACAAAACCCACTTTACTCAGAGCACGCATACTTTTTGCCTGTAGGCACACTCGGTGAAAACAAACACTACACATAGGGTCCCATCTATAGATTTTTTTTTTTTAATCTTAAGTTTTATTTATGTGTCTCTGTGAGAGAATGCCACTTGTATGGGGGAGCCTGCAGAGGGCAATCTCTTAGAGGAATTACAGGGGGTGATGAGGAGCCGGATCTGAGTCCAGAGAACAGAATCCAAGTCCTCTGCAAGTGCCCCAAGTGCTCTTAACTGCTGAGCCATCTCTCCAGCCCTCTTATTCAATTTTTAAAATGTGGCCCACAGTGTGGGGTGAAGTGGGCCAGAGAGATTGATGTTCGGCAGAGGACCCAGGTGCAGGGGGGGCTGGGCAGAGAGAGCAGAGAACTCTGAGCTGGGTGATTAATTTTTCTTTTCTGCCACAACACGCCTCCTGTCCTAGGTCAGAATCTGCCCCCCCTCCCCACTGCTATCCCCAAAAGTAAGGGGACCCACAGCCCATCCACCAAACTCCCGAGTTCCTGCTGCCTCGTGGCAGCCAGGGCTTGGGGGTCTCCACGCCTCTCAGGATCTTCCGTAGTCTTAGCTAGGGGCAAGGTCCTTCTTCGCTCTATTAAAAACAAATAAAACCCTCCCCGAGAATAGAAAGCCTCCCTGGGCCTCGGATTTTTGCTGCTGCGTACAAAGCAGCTCTGCAGGCAGGCAGCGGGGGAGCACGTGGCGCGGGCAGCGGTGACGCCATCCTCATTACTTAGAGGCAGGAGGGCGGGCCGAGGAAGATCAGGCTGGCTCATAGGTCCAGCTGGCAAGGCAGGCTGAGGCTGCACCAGCCAGCCAGCCCAGCGACTCGCTCTTGTCCACGGCTCCTCCCCGCTCTTCCCTGCGCGGTCCGGTGATTTCGCCTGCGCTTCCCCGCAGGAGTAGTCGGTGCTAGGGACGCTTCCACTCACTGGAAAGGCCCGGAGCTGACCAGGCTTGCTCAAAAGGATACCTAGCTTCTGCCCCCAGCCTTTGCGTTCCTCTTTAGTTTTTTTTAAAAGATTAAAAAAAAATGTGTTATATGAGTGCTTTGCCTGCATGCCTTGCACTGTGTGCATGCTCACAGGGGACAGAAGAGATGTCAGATATTTTGAAAACTGGCGTTACAAACGCCAGTGAGCCACAAGTAGATTCTGGGAACCAAACCCGGGTCTTCTACAAGAGCAGCAAGCGCTGTTAACTGCTGAGCGGAACTCCTGCCCCAAGTAGCCTAGCCCTCCATTTAAAGCCTCGTTCCTGCCTCCCATCTCAACCAAGCCTTCCCTGGTTGCCTGGCCCTGCCCTGGTCCCGCTCAACTTTCAGATAACAGAAAGTAACCAAAGAAGCTGGAAACAGCCTAGAGAGAGCAGCTGTGGGGTCTGACTGGCTATCTGAGGAGGGTACAGTGGTGAAAGAGAGATGGAGAGAGAGGCTTGGGAGACCAGAGGTGAAGGTCAGATGTAGCAGTTCCCTTCCTGTCTTCCCGTGGGGGCTAGCATACAGTCAGCTACAGAACACTAGTCTACGTAGCCAGAAAAGGGCCGGTTAGTCAAAAGGCTTCCACACACTGCAAGATGCTTGGCTGTATCTTGTCCCTGCTGTATCTCTGAATTTGCTGTGTGCCCCGGTAGAAGTTGCTGCCCCATTCTGGGCTTCTGCCCCACCCTCCCTCCGGGCTACACACTGGGCAGTGGGGCTGGAATAAAGAGATGAGGCCCTAAAATTCCATGTCCATGAATATCCCCTCATCCAGGACTCCCTAAAGGAGGCACAGGGACCTTAGAGGTGGAAGAGCTCAGGTTTCAGCATGCAAAGCTACAAGACTGTTCATTATTCTAGGTAATAACTAAAACGGAGACACTGATCAGCTAGGCTCTCTCTGCACACCATGATTATAAAAGTAGTCCCCAGAGGCCCAGGTCGTGGGGTTCCAAATGTGGGGGTGTCATCAGTCATCTCAGAGAGCAAGCACCCAATGGCACCCAAACCCCTAGGGGGATAGGGCAGGAACCACCTCCACTAACACCTCACCTCACTTACCAACAGTGTACTTCCTGATAAAACCTACAGTGGTTGATATGCTCTCACTAAAGAGCTGCAGCACTGTCCCTGTGCAATAGAAAAGCTGGATTGGGGTCACAGAGCCAGTGATGTTACATTGTGGATCATTATTCCTCCCCAAACCTTTAATGGCCATGGAGATCCAGTGCAAACCCAAAGCAGGATTCCCAGGCCCCCAACCCCACACCTCTTCCCAAGGCAGCTAGCGGTCCATGACTCGCCCCACATGGCACTGCAGGTCACAGGAAGGTTACGTCCCTCCCCTACCATTCCCAGGGGCCTCTTCCTGTCCACCAAGGCCCGCTGAGAGCCTCTGACAGGTGTAAAGACTCAGTCCACCTTTCCAGGCTCCCTACACAGAGGGGCTGGTATCTGTGAGCTCACTGAGTGGTCACGTGGGAACAAGCCACTCAGGCTGGAGGTGGGCAATCGTTCTAGAGAAGTTTTTAGATGGCCCCCTCCCTTTCCACTAGAACCACGGTTGGGCAAAGCAGATGTGCCTACTGAGGGATGCCAGTGATGAGCTGCTTGAAGTCAGACGGGAGATTTAGACTTAAGTGATGCTGTGACCACTAGTGGACTCACGGCTGCCTGCTGTGGGAAGCTGGGCACACTCGCTGGGTTTCTACCTTGAGATGTTGACTGCAAGATACAAGTGAGATCACTTCCCCAGTTTCACTGTTCAGAGACCCATGGACTGCCAACTCAAGGACTGTGACCACCCCAGGCTCTGTTTCGACCCATCTCAAAAGGCAAAAAGCTCACAGGCCAGGACACTGGAGCCCTGGTTTGGAGAGCTACCCCACTTCCAATTGGCTTTGCAAAACAAAACAAACAAACAAACAACACTTAGGGGGTGTTGCTATAACTAAGTTGGTAGAATGTTTATTTAGCACACATGAGACCCTGGGTTTGATCCTTAGCACCAGATAAGCCACGCCTGATGAAGTACCCGTGGTCCCAGCTCTCAGCAGGTAGTTGCAGGAGAATCAAGAGGTCAAAGCTATCCTCGGCCGGCCGGATAATGAGCTGGAAACCAACCATTATATATGCAAAGATCAGAGTTAGTCTGTGATGGAAACCTTGGGCTGGTCCTCTCAGTCTAGGGCTCAGATATCCAGGGGCAAGAAGCAAGAGGAAAGTGGAACAAATAAAGGGAGCGGAGAGGGTAGTGCCCAGACCCGGGCTGGACCTCCCCTCTACCTGGCCTTGCACACCCCAGAAGGCATGGAAATAGACAAGTCTAACAGCCTCAGGGAAGAAATTTTGCCCTTGGCTTCCGTCCGGCCACCTTGACCAGACCTGACGAGCAGCCTCCTCCACCAAAGGAGCTGAGCAATTCCTGGGGCTGAAGTCTGGCACCCAAGCTCTAACGGGGAGCAGATGACTTGGGCAGCAGTCACGCAGAAGAGCCCCGCCTATTAGGCACGGTCATGCAGAAGAAGTGAGTTAATCAGCCCTTTCCCCCTTAGCCTGACAGGATGCATTCAACTTGCCTCAGTGGATAAATCAAATACTTATGGTAAAACGCCTGGTGGAAGGGGGGAGGGGGAGGGAGGACAGGGAGAAGGGGCAAAAGGAGAAGGAAGAGGAGGGCAATGGGAGGGGGAAAGGAAAGGAGGAAGGGGAACGCCTGGTTTGGCTTAGCTCCAGAGTGCCGTTTTTTTCTCCACCTGGTCTTGCTAGTGGAACCTGACCTATACTTAATTATTTTAAAAATAGAATGCAGATTGAGTTAGCTGTTGTTCACAGGTCTATAGCTGCTTTAATTTTGTTTCGTTTCTTGTCAAGACAGTTTCTCTGTGTAGCACTGGCTGTCCTGGAACTTGCTTTGTGGAGCAGGCTGGCCTTGAAATCACAGAGACCCACTCACCTGCCTCTGCCTCCTGAGTGCAAGGCGTATGCCACCACCGCCCAGCTACTGCTTTAATTTTTGTTGTTGTTGTTACTTTTTTTTGTTTGGTGGGGTTTTTTTGTTTTTGTTTTGGTTTTTCGAGACAGGGTTTCTCTGTGTAGCCCTGGATGTCCTGGAACTCAATTCTGTAGACCAGGCTGGCCTCGAACTCAGAAATCCTCCTGCCTCTGCCTCCCAAATGCTGAGATTAAAGGCCTGCGCCAACCACCACTGCTTGGCTTGCTTTAATCTTAAAATGCTAAAGAACAAAATGTTACAACTTTTAGGATGGTGAGAGTCAGGGAGGGGCTAGTTGGCTAGAAATAGGTGATAATGCTGGGGAGATCAGTCTCTGAGAGAGCACACCCCACCCACCTCAGTCACAGCAGCCCACACAGACAAAGCTAAGCTCTTCAGGCTGTGTTGAGCACGGGTGGGGGTGTGGCTCACTGCTACAGTGCCTGCCAAGCAGGCACTAACAAGCCTTATAGTCAAGCTCTCCTACCAAGGATGGGGGTGGGAGGCACTGGGTCGCTAAAGATGCTTGTCACCAAGCCTAATGACCCGAGTTTGATTTTTGAAGCATACACGTGGAAAGAACCAGCCAGCTCCTGCAAGTTGTCCTCTGACCTCCACATGCACACTATGACACCCATGTCTGAGCACACAACTGCCCAGAAAATGTAACAAAAACTTTAAGACAAGTGGGGGGAAAAAACCCAAAGCCACTTGATGGCAACGTCCCAAAGCTCAGCTGCACCTACAAGACCAAACCGTAAATCCCAGAACTGAGAGGAAGAAGACAAGCAGGGTGGGAAGGCATCTGAGAACCGGGGTGATGACAAGGAACTAGGGATGTTTAGGCAGGAAGGTGGGAGACCCATGCTAATCAAAACCCTAAGCAACTATCTGTAAGAAGAGCTTTGTATACGAACTGTGCTGAGCACCCGATATACGGATGAGTAATATGAAGCACTGCAAAGCGTGAGTTGGGTCACTTCTAAAAATGCTGCTTGGGTCCCGTCTCTCCCCCGCCCCCCAGAAAAGTTACCTGCTTAGACCACAGGCCCAGTATGCCAGGCACCAAGTTAGGCAGTAAGAAATAGCATGGCAGACTACCGATGTGATGCCGGCCCTCCAACGTGCAGGGGGTAGGGGATGGGGGAGGGTGGGAGGAGTCAGATCCTAACTCAGTGAGTGTATAATACACGATTGATGCTCAAAGGGAAACAGAGAAAATCTACAGCGATGGGGGACAGCACTGGAGGGTGGCCAGCAACACTACCCAAGGCTGGTCTTGTGCGCATACTTGACCCTAAGAGTATCTGGCCAGGGAGGGAGGGCTCTTACAACGGAAGGAACAGCTATGGCTAAGACACTAAGTGGGAAGCAGGCTTGGCCATACAAACTCTGCAGCTGGGTAGTTTGTGGGAGGGCTGGAGAGATGGCTCTGTGGGTAAAAAGTGCTTCTGTCAGCCTGATGAACCAAGTTCAATCCTGGGCCCCACACGGGGAAGGAGAGAACTGACTCAAACAAGCTGACCTCTGACCTTTACAGTTGCTCCATGGCATGTGAGCAAAAGGCTGCGAACAGCCACATTTTCTCGTAGAAGTAGCCTCCACCACACATCCTATGGAATGCTGCTTTGATTATTAGCATAGGGACACGTGCGATGGAGCCAATCTGGTTTGGTTCTAGACTTTTCTACTAAGAATCTAGACATATTTTGTTTGTTGTTTTGAGACAAGGTCTCATGTAGGCCTGGTGGTCATAAAGTCCCTGTGGCAATTGAAGAAGAAACTTCTGACCCTCTCGTCTCTTCCATCCAAGTACCAGGAAGTCAGGTGTGTATCCGGTTTCAGCTGTGCTGGAGATGAACCCAAGACTTTGGCATTCGAGGCCAACTCTACAGACTGAGAAAGCTACAGCCCCAGCCCAGAGCTGTGGCTTTGGTCAAGACTTCACCACCTCAGAGTGTTCACCACTAGAATGGGAAGAAGATCTATCCCTGCAGAGGAATCCACGGAACGAGGCTAGATGCTGGGAAGGAAGGCACTTGGGAGACTGTGCTGTGCTTGACATTACTGCAATACATTTCACAAGCATGTTCCTTACCAAGCAAGATGCTGTACCCAGAGAACAGAGATGAGGTACTGCCTGCCCCAGTCCCCTACTCCTCCTAGTGATTAGCACCTAGTAAATGTCTGCAGATCAGAAAGGCATCAAAAATAACCTGGGAAAGCATCCTAAGGCTCGACTTCCCCACTGTATGGCACCAAGAGTGCTCTAGAACAAGCCTGCTGGACCCTTCACTTCACGCAGTTGGGAAAAGAACCAGCTGAGTTACGTCGTGGCAGTGTGTGGCGGGGTAAACTCCAGGGACGGAGACCTTGGAGGGGGCTCCTTGCTGTGGTGGCACTCAGCCTTCCTCAAACTTCCTGAGAGCCCGAGAAGCACACGGCCAGAGTATGGCCATTTGGACTAAGAAGCTGTGATCTACAATAGAATACCTAGTCCAAAACCCACCTTTTTGTTGTTTGTTTTCCAGGGATGATGATGACGGTGATGGTGGTGGTGATGATGATGATGATGAACTAGAAAAACATTCATCATCCTGGTTTCAGAATCAAACTACGAGAATTCAGCGAATCCTTCCACCACCACTCTCTCTGTTGGCCCAGAAACTACTTCACCTATCTCCAGGGTGTGTTTATAACTCTGGAATCTTATTTTTCTTGCCTTTACCCTCAAACTAACCTATAACGTTGACTTTGGGACCAGAGGTGTTTTGGGTGGCTTCTGATCTTTAGCTGTAATAAATAACCATGGAATACAATAAGCTAGCACATGTCACTTTATATTCCCTGGCTTAGGGACAAGCACTTAAATCAGATCCCACCCTGATTGTAGGGTCACAGTCCTCAAAGTCCTACAAATTTAAGGGCCTCATCACCTTTCCGGATAGGCTAGTCAGCCTCAATTTATCCCTCAATGCCGACTACAACAGAAGACAGGGTGTCAGTGGAAACATGTCCTTGCCTTCTGACCCAAGGGTATCTAGTCTGGAAGGGGCATTACAACAGAGGATTGAGGTTCAGTTAGCCAATCTGACCTCTCTGGGCCTGTCTTCCTTATCTCAAAAACAAGTGGCCCAACCCACACCTCGGGATGTGCTAATAGATCCAAAAGGTAATGTTTACCAAGTATCTAACAACAGGCACCACCCCAAACTCACCCTAGGCACTTCGCAAAGGTCAAGTAAGCCACCTCTTATCCCAGGAGAGGGCTTAGCTTAAGAGGTAGGGAGGTACGGTGGCCATGCCGACCGAGTCACAGGGGTGCTACTCTGCTCCTGCCAAAGAGGCTGCCGATCGGATCCCTGCTCCTGTTTGCAGGCCCTAGGCCCCTAATTACACTTTAGCCTACTTTTATTGGAAAACTATGTATGTACCTTTTCCTACTTTCTAGACCCAGGTCAAAACCTCTGGGTATGTTTCTCATCTGTGAGCACAAAACCTTACTGTACTAAGTATGTCAGAGTCATGAAGGGAAAGGACCTTCCCTAAGACCCTGGCACATCCTGAGAACACCAGGAGAACCCAAGCTCACAGTGAGGAAAAGATGAAGGAAAGTGTGTGGGTGGTGGTGGTGGTGGTGGTGGTCAGACAGAGAGACCAACAGACTAGAGGACCTCTCTCTAGGCTATCACCGGAGTGGTTGGAAAGTGCAGGTCAAAGCTAAGGTTCCGGGTTGTGTGCACAGCGCTGAAGTTGGCCTGGCTGTGCACCCAGGACAGCTGCTCAGTAGCCATGACCTGGAGGAAGCTTACCCACTCAAACTTCCCAGCCCCATCCACTCACCTGTTCCACAGGAAGAAGAATCTTAACTCCTTCATGGCAGTTCTGTCCTTTAACTAAGGTACGTGGCACACAGGCACGGGACAGTAACAAGCAAACAAAACTCAACTCTAAAAGACATTCCTTTCCCTCTCTCTCACAGTCACAAGCCCAGGAAAGCTCAGAGCACAGCAGCACAGTATTAGGAATCAGGGTGAGCAGCAGGAAGCTTCGCTGGAGCCAGAAGCACTGCGCACTCTTTCTGGGTAACATCCAGTGGCCCAAGGTGGCCCACTCTAGCCCTTCAGACAAGCTGGTCAGGTTCTCTCCCCACCAAATACCAGAGGGCATCAGGAATCCCGCACCAACAGGTAGACTAACAGCAGCAGTCGTCCAGCCCACCTCGGAGACCCGGACCTCCACCCCCACCCCCACCCACACCCACCCATACAGGCACACGCACACACAATATAAATGAATAAATCTAGAAAAACAGACTTCAAAGTCCAGATTATTTAAGGTCTGAGCCTTAAGAGAATAACAAGACATTCTACCATGGCAAGGTCCAGTCTAAGACTGCAGTGCACAGAGTACTGGCCGGCCCCAACATAATTTTGCATTTCCCACACTTGTATCAGTTCATCCGTGTTTGTCCATCCCATCCCTTTTCTCTCCTCCCTCCTTGAATTTTCCTGCCTCAACCTCCCAAGTGATGGAACACATCACCAAACCTGGTCTTGGGTAGTTAGTACTGCGGCTTGAACCCAGGGTCTGTGCATGCCAGGCAAGCACTCCGCCACTGAGCTACAGCCCAGCTCTCTATTTTACTTGTTAATCAACACAGAGTATCACTAAGTTGGTCAAGTTAGCCTGGAACTACCTCTAGTCCATCCCGGTCTCAGTCTTGCCATGTCCCCTTGCCTCGCCTCTGGTGTCACAGGCGTGTCAATCCACATCCTATTCTCCTGGGATCTCTCTTTTTTTTTTTTTTCCTTTTTTTTTGGGGGGGGGGGGCAGTCGAGACAGGGTTTCTTTGTATAGTCCCGGCTGTCCTGGAACTCACTTTGTAGACCAGGCTGACCTCGAACTCAGAAATCCGCCTGCCTCTGCCTCTGCCTCCCCAGTGCTGGGATTAAAGGCTTGCGCCATTACGCCCCGCCATTACGCCCCGGCTTCTCCTGGGATCTCTTGAGTGTTCTTATGCTGTCCATTAGAATGTCACCTCCTCCAGGAAGCCTTGCCTGAGCCACAGCTTTGTTTTCATGGCACTTAGTGGGGCCTTTGCTGTGGTTTATTAACAGACTGTCTAATGAATGTGTGTTTTCGTCTGCGTGACTGTCAAATCCAGACAGCCTGTAACAAACCCAGTAGATATAAGGTATTCAATCTCTGTGTGCTGGGGGAGGGGGGGAAGAGGAGAATGGAAACAGCCAAGGCTAGGTAGGGGTCATGGGAGAGGGGAGGGATTCCAGACCTGCACTGCAGTTTGACAGCTGGGAAGCGCTGGGCAAGCTGCACAGAACTGGTTCATGTCAAATATTGAGCAGCCAAGTGCTGCTTACCACTGGAACATCCATGCCCTACCTCCCAGGGAGCTCATGACCTCAGAAGATACAAATCTGTGTTCTGGTGCAGTGGGCACCCTGCCCCCTCAGATGGGGTCTGACGGGGCCAGGGTCTACAGCCACTGGTCAACATGTAAACATGTCCTGTGCCACCTCTATCAATGATCACACCGGCCACTAGAGTGGACAGAAAGTTCCTGGATGCTCTCAGAGAACAAACATGGTCTGAACCCAATACCCTCGTGGCTTAGGACAGCCTGCAATCCAGTCGGGCTCCTGTCACCGCATCCCACTCGGCAGCCCTGAGTGTTGCTCCAGAAACCACCCCGGACTCCCCCCACCCTTCCCCCGGAAGAACAGATACACTGGCATTCACCCCAAGACGCGTATACAAGCATGTCTGTAAGGAAGCAGCAAACTAGACGGAGTTCAGAGAAGTAGCTGCTTGCGATGGCTGCAGGCCAGCCTATGCATAAGCTTGCCCAGCCTCTCAGAGCTGGCGAGGGGAGGCTAGCTAGCACACTCATAGCAAGGGGGGAACATGCAGCAGAGGAAGGCCAGCTCCCACTCCTGCATGTGGATGGATGGGGCTGCTTCTTACAAGCAGCTGGGCAGAAGCCCCTTGGTCACCAGGGAACCTTCCTGCTCCAGCTGTGGGGGAGCCACACTGGACTCCAGGGAATGTTCCCTGGCAAGTGCACAAAGAAACACTGACCAGGTGAACCAGGGAGAGCAACCAGCATATGAGACATGATGGGAATCCACTGGGGGACAGACCACACCCTTCACATCCTGTATGTCACCAGGACAGACACAGAGGGTCTCCTCCCTCCACTGAGTCCAGGAGGAGCTCCTTCTGTGCATGGTGTGGACCAACATCGGATGTCTTCCTCAATGGCTCTTCATCCAATTTTCTCTCACTGAACCTGGAGCTCAGTGACTGGGCTAAGCCCCTAGTACTGGTATTACAGATATGCACTACCATGCATGGGCTCTGGACATCTGGGTCCTGATGCTCAGAGGGCTGGCACTTCAGCAGCTAAGCCATCTCACCAGACCTAGTCTATTGTTTGTTTGTTTTTAAAGATTTATTTTCTTAACTGCTGAGCCATCTCTCCAGTCCAACCAGGCCCATTCTTGGTCATACTCTGGTAGCAGAAGCCTCACAGGACACAGGTACATAGACACAAGTGTGATAAACACAAAGTAGGAAGTTAAAGACTGCGTTTGGGGGGGGGGGCGGGGGCGGGGGACAGACACAGGCCGAGAAATGGGCCCCTGCAGCCCAGCACATTAAAGCCTGGACCATTCTTTAGTGCTATTTCCCCTTAGCATGCTTCTCCCTATCTACTGTGAAGATCTGAATCCTGTGCCTCAGCATCCCCCCAGGGCTTTAAAAACACATGCATTGGGGTACCACACAGAGATAGAGTCAGCAGTTGGGGAAGAGCCTGGGAAGTCCCTCAGATGCTCCTCTGGTAGTTCTGATGCCAGATGAGGCTGCAATCTGAGTCATTAACCACATTCTTTCCTCCTGTCTATCACACAGGCTCCACCGCAAGATGTGGGCATCACTGCCCTCTGCACTCTAGTCCTCCCATACCTCTGCCCCACCCAAGCCACCCAGGACACAGAAAAAGAATGCAATTAAGTAAGGCAGCTGTGCAAATGGCTTAGGAGAATAACTCAGCCTTATTGCAAGGCCAGTACGTTGAACCCAGCTGATGGACAGGGAATATGACTATGGGGGTCCTCTGATTTCCCTCATGGCCACACCATGTTGGTTTCTTGTGAGGTCAAGGGAAGATGGTGGACCAGTTGCAAAAAGTGGGACTGAATCCCTTCCCCAAATGTCTGGTCCTGCTAAATTTACAGGTCCTGGCCTCCACCTCATCCTTCCCTCCCATTGCTGATCTTCTAGCCCGCTGCAGATCCTTCCCTGCTAACATTCTCAGACACAGAAGAGCAAGAGATAAACCACCTAGGTGTCATTGGTCCTGAGCCTCTGGTATGGGACCTCTCACTAGGCCCACTCCTGGGTTTTCAGGCTATCTGCAGGGAGAACACGGGGCAGATCCCCTGGAAGCCTCCAGAGCATCAGAGTGGCCTTTGGTGGATCTGCACACACAGACTAGTCATTCAACCAAGCTGCCATGCAGCAGTGGCCTTGGATGAGCTGGGTACCTGAGGCAGGCTGGCTTAGGAATGGAGGCTGTGACTATCCTCGACACTGCCCTCCATGCCAGGGGTGGGAAGATCAGTCGATAGACAGCGTTTGGCATGGTACAGACACTTCTTTCACACCGAGGACTTTTACAACCAAATTAAAAATAAAGCAAGCAAGCCAGGCGTGATAGCGTAGACCTGTAATCCCAACACTTAAGAGGATAAAGGCAGGCAGATCTCTAGGAGTTCAAGGTCTACAAAGGGAGTTCCAGGCCAATCAGCACTACAAGGAAAGCCCTGTCTTAAGAAAGGAAGGAAGTGAGGAAGGGAGGGAGGAAGGAAAAAAGAAGTTATGGGAAGGAAGGAAGGAAGGAAGGAAGGAAGGAAATATTTTGAACACCGACTTTTTAACCGAACTGTTAAACTGAACAGGCTCATCCACTAGGCACAGGGAAGTAATAATACTACTTTGAATATTTTTTAAATGTCTCCTCATTTATGTTCTCTGAGATACTTAACACATGCTTACACGTAAAGAATCCATAATTAACAGACAGAACCGTGGTTGGGTGCAGTGGCACACACCTACGGTCACAGCTACTTGGTTAGACTGGGGCAGGAACATAATGAATCCATGAATCCAAGGCCAGCCATGGCAATACAGCAAGGTGACCTTGTCACAGAAGAAAGGGGGAGGGGTAAGGAGCATGGAGGTACACATCTATAATCCCAGCATTTCCAAAGCTGAGGCAGAAGGACCACAAATTAGGGGCGTATCTCAAAAGAATAAAAATTAAAAACAGTGACTAGGTATGGCAACGTGAGCCTATAACCTCATCACCTGGGAAGCTGAGACAGTTCAGGGTTTGCTTGGGCTATATAGGGAATAAGAGACTGGTCTATGTGACAGGACCTCTGACCGCATCCCTGCATCCATCCTTCAGATGGGGCCTGAAAGTAAGATAACCAAACAGCAACCATCTGATGGCAATAAACAAACGGGAGGCAGAGATTCTAGCATTTGGATTTAATTTTTTAACTCTAAGAAATTTAAAAGAAAACCTGGAAAAGACTGGAAGCCCACTGATGTCCTGAGAGTGCCACGGGATGCCACTTCACCTTCCCTGGAGGACCTCAACCAGAAACAATCAGCAGGGCTGTCAGGGCCACCAGATAGTGGGTATACAGAAGAGGCCAGTCACCAGGGCGCGGTGATGCTCACCTCTCATCCCAGCATTCGGGAGGCAGCGGCAGGCATCTGTGAGTTCGAGGCCAGCCTAATCTACAAATTGAGTCCAGAACAGTCAGAGCTGTTAGGCAGAGAAACCCAGTCTGTGAACAACAACAGAAAGAGACCGGACCAGGTGCCTACAGGTTCTTCACTCCAAAAACACTAGGAGAATGCTTGTGGGTCCAGTGCCAAGCACTGGGGATACCCAAGGGTGAAGGAAACCCAGATCCCTTAAAGCACACAGCATACTGGCTTCCCAGGGGAAAAGAGATGCTAATTAATAGGAATGTGCAATTACAAGGGAAACTCCTATGAAAAGTTTTACAACAAAAGAATCTGACTTAGACCTTCTCAGGAAGGAAGTTAACTGTGAAGTGTGAAGGGAATGGCTTGGGAAGGGGGCGGGGAAGAACAGTGCCAGAGAGGAAAGACAGAAGGCCAGCAGGGGCTGAGTTACATTACTGAGGACTTTATCCTGCTGGTGAATTTTACACACAGGATTAAAAAAAAAAAAGACACCGTCATCCATGCTTTGATAGGATCATGGTTTTGTTTTTTGGCTGAAGTTGGAATCCTGGCTTCAAAGAGACCAGAACTGCGGTATGGGGAAAGTATCTGGGATGGACTTCAGTGTTGTAAATAGGACCTGTGGTAGGTGGGAGGGGGAATGGCGGGGGGGGGGGGGCTTAGGAGGGGATGGCGGGGGGCATAGGAGGTACAGAGGCCATGTGTTCCCTGTGGACTTGAGGACAGGGTGCTGCCTAGACCCAGATACTGTGACTGTGAGGTAAACATCCCAGCCCAGACAGCATGGTATCATCCGCTAATGAGAAGATGTCTTAGGGAAGAAGCAAAGAATAAGGGCACCCGGGTCCCACATCCAACTGAGTTTAAAATATTGGAAGCTTGAGAAATAGCCAGACCATAAAAAGTATGCCCCAGAAAGATGGATTTTTTTTTCTCACAAAAGTCTAGGACTCCAAATACTGCAGAACTCATGCAAGAGCTGACGGATTCCCAGAGCCATATACAAAAATCAAAGCTACTTAGGAGACAGGGAGGGTAAACGCAGTTACAGTGATCTAAGACAGGAGGCAGCAGCTATGGAGGGATCCGGCTCAATCAAGGGGGTCTGGTCTTTTGTTTTGTTTGAGAAAAGGTTCCTTTTTTTTTGTTTTGTTTTTTGTTTTTGTTTTTGTTTTTTGTTTTTTCGAGACAGGGTTTCTCTGTGTAGCCCTGGCTGTCCTGGAACTCACTCTGTAGACCAGGCTGGCCTCGAACTCAGAAATCCGCCTGCCTCTGCCTCCGGAGTGCTGGGATTAAAGGCGTGCACCACCACACCCGGGAGACAATGTTCCGATTGTATAGCCCTAGCTAACTTTGTGATCCTCCTCTCTCAGTTGCCAAATTGCTTCCCCCATCCAGGACCAGTGCTCTAAAGCCAGAGAAGCATCCTCAGTTCAAAAAGAATCTATACAGAAAGAGAACCAGTGGAGTTGGGGAGAGATGCCTCCACGGGTAAATGAACTCTGCCTGCTACCGAGTCTGACGGCCTGTTTGATTCCCCAAACTCACATGGTGAAAGGAGAGAAGCGACTCCCCCAAACTGCCCTTTGACCTCTAGAGGAATGGCATCTATACAAATGCACACACAAGCACACGCTCGCCCATGCGTGCATACACACACACACACACACACACACACACACACACACACACACACACACACACACACACTGCAGGGAAAGGACTTCCTAGGAAACCAGGAGACAAGCATTTCTTACGGAAGCTGCTGTAGACTGGGAGAGGATGAAGGACCAGGAGGCAGGCAATCTGAGAGGATGCCTGAAGCAGCAGATGTGCAGTGAAAAAGGAGCTTGCGGAGAGGGCAGTGGAGAGTGGATAGGCATCGACCTCTACAGAAACCTTGGTGGGAAGGAAGGCAGTGCAGAGCCAAGGGCTGGGCTGCTCTGCAGTGCTGTAGCTGAACCCGAACAGACAGTGGGTACTGGATGACATCTCCAGATTCTAACCTCTTTTCCTACAAGTACACTTTAATGCCAACCTTTGTGTTTGTGTGTATATATACACACACTATATATACACACACGGGCGACAACAGGTGCTGGTCCTTCATTCCTCCTGGTTTGAGACAGGGCCTATTGATTTTCTGTTGCCCGCAGCAAGCTTCCAGAGTTTGCCTAGCCTCTTGTCTGAGGCCCCGGATTCCAGAAGCCCATGTCGCACCTCCACACCTCCAGCTTTTATGTGGGTTTTGAGGATCTGAACTCAGGTCAAGGCCGCGTGGCAGGTGTTTTACCACTGAGCCACCACACGAGCCTCACTTTCTCTTTTTAAGCGCCTGCCAGCTCGCACACTCTAGCACATCGGCAGTGACGCATCTGGTGCCTGAGACTGTTGGTGGGTGCTATGACAGCCTCACTTTGGAGACCCCAGTCCACACTGGGAGGCAACTCGCCAGGACTGGGAGTGAGAGACAGGCACGCACCAGGCACCCCTCTCTCTAAAACGCTCTGACTCAATAAAAGGTGTGGGTGCTCTTCATAGTGCACAGCAGAAGGAAGGGCTAGGGACACGGTAGCAAGGACTGGCGCAGCCACTAACTGCAGGCACCATTGAGGATACACACTTAAGCTAATGGCTACTTTTACCATGAGGTTGTCTGGGGTAGACCAGAGAGCAGCTGGAGACCAGAGGAGCCAGCAGTGAGCTGCCATGAAATTGAGAAAAGCCCTGTTGTGTTGCTGCAGAGACGACACAAGGCTCGGGAGGGCAAGCTCCAGCCCCAAACCAAAAGGCAAAACAGTGGAAGGAAGCTTAATCTCCAACCTTTAATGTTTTCCAAACAGTAATAGAGTGAAATCAACTTATGAGCCTAAGATATCATATTTTTCAATGAATCAAAAGTGTTCAACGTTTTAAAAAACAATATGTATGTATGTAAGTATGTGCTGAGCAACGGTATGAATCCTGTTATTAGTAGGTTCAAAAAGTCTGAACACCACTGGGCTTGAATTCAGCACCCTCGGGTTATTTATTTAGACAGGGTCACATGTAGCACAGGCTAACCTTGAACTTGAAAAGGAGCAGAGAATGACCTTCAACTTCTCCCTCCTCCACCCCTGAGGTGCTGGGATTGCAGTGCTGGCACTACATCTGAATTTCGAAGTACACAAAACAGAACCTAGGGCTCTGTATATTCTAGATGAGAACTCTAGTACTTGTGTTACTACAATTACTACAACTACAACAGTCACTACAACCCCAGCCTTATCCCCCCCCCACTCCATTTTAGATGACGAGGAGAGAAGCTGAACAACTTGTCCAACTCAAGTTAATGACCAAGCTGAGAAGAGTGTCCAAATCTTTAATGGTCCTCAATAATTTCCTCACTAAACCAAGACTCTCAAAATGCAAATACCTCTGGAGAAATGCAGACTGTCATCCACGCCGGTAAGTAGTCAAGTAGGGTCACCTTTTAGACCTGCTGCCTGGAGCCAGTTTGGTAAAGAAAATGGTAGACTGGGCGTGTCAGGGGTAAGGGGAGTTGCATAGCAGAGTAAAAACAAGATCAGTTTGAGGGGACCTCCCCGGAAGGTGCTGTGGAGCACCGCAGTGGACAGGGAGTGAAGCACAGAACAAAGACCCGGTATCATTGGAACACGTGGTTCTGTACTAGGAGGCAGTTTCCGGGTCTGGAATTGGACATGAAGACCGTGGGTGCTTTGTTAACATGGCTTCAACCAATTCTATGAAATGAAATGTTAACTACATCGTTCCAGTCAGGAGCCCTCTCTTTTAACTCAGTATTTGTTGTATAATTACATGCCAATGTTATTATAAGACTCAAGTCAGGGGCTAGAGAAATGGCTCAGGGGTTAAGAGCTCTGACTGCTCTTTCCAGAAGTCCTGAGTTCAATTCCCAGCATCCACATGGTGGCTTAGAACCATCTGTAATGGGGATCTGCTGCACTCACATGGTGTGTCTGAAGACAGTGACAGTGTACTTACATACATAAAATAAAAATAAATATATCTAAAATAAAAAAAAAAAAATCAATGTTAAAAAAAAAGGGGGGGCTGGTGAGATGGCTCAGTGGGTAAGAGCACCTGACTGCTCTACTGAAGGTCCAGAGTTCAAATCCCAGCAACCACATGGTGGCTCACAACCATCTGTAACAAGATCTGACGCCCTCTTCTGGAGTGTCTGAAGACAGCT
>NC_034599.1:57265520-57276333 GCF_900095145.1 Mus pahari | reverse complement strand
AAAAAAAAAAAAAAAAGACTCAAGTCTGGTTCGTGTTTTTTTCTACCTGTCTATGGGAAGCAGGTGCTGAGCACCGATGGAGAGTAGGTCCCAAGAGACACAGCCCAAAAGGGGATGGATGCTCCAAGGAAAACACCCTTTTAGATGCCATAGCCATGAGCAGCTTCTTCTCCCAGGTCAGAAGTCAGGCCAGAATGCTGGGCCAAGTTCATTCCATCAGACCCCCACCACAGCCACTCAGCAACAAGCCCTGGGCCCTGACATAGAAGGGAGAGAGGAGAGCAGAGCAGACAGCTGGCAGACAGCTCCTGCCTGGCTCTTCAGAGTGGTGACAGTACTGCGTCAGGCACCTCTCCCACTGGGCTGCACGGAAGATGCCTAACTGCACAAGTCCCAAGTAAGTCACCTTGAGAGGCCACTTAATGTGGCCCCAGCCCAAGGAGGGGACAGGGTTTGACACTGCTGTCGGGAACTTCACGTGCCACCCACTTCTGCTTAGTGGCCCAGGCATTAAGAAGCTGCAATTAGACAAAGGTTTTGAACCCAAAGCCATTTCTGCTTTGCTGTGGGTTGTCTCCCCGGAAACATGCACCGGGAAAGAGCAGCAGGCCTGGGACGGAGGTGCCACGGTGACCTGGGGATTGTGGTGATATGTCCTGATCCTACCAGTCACTGGGTACACAGCAAGCAGCTTTGCAAACTTCAGTAGCCCTGGAATTTAGTGACTTAAATTTCCTCCTTTCTACCTCTGAGACCGGGAGGACTGCTCCATAGGGAGCCAGGAATGAGAGCAACTTCTTATGGAAGCTGGTGAACGGGAGCCCATTTCTATGAGGATCAAAGTCGTTTAATCGCATAGCCAGAAGGTCTTGGAAAATTCATAGTGCACCATCAAATGTAGGACTTGCCACATTCCTAAAAGAACAAAAAGCACAGGATCCCAGGGACCTCCCCTGCCTGCTAAACAAAGAGAACTAACTTTCCAGGTAGTAAACTTCAAGAAGCAAAATTGAGAACATAACACAGGTGCTTTTATAACAAAAGGATACACATCTCCCTCTAATTCTTTTATTGATCAAGTTCAAAATAAGTACAATTTTCTTTTTCATTAATGCAACTTTGTTAACACAATGAGTGAGATTTGTAGGGAGGAGGATTAATCAAAGGTTCGGCTTCCAGATTCACAAATCTCTTAGTGGTTAGACATACAAACTGTTTTCAACTCAGCAGCATAAAGAACGGGCAGCCGAGCCACTTAGCTGCAGTTCGGTGACCTGGTAAGAAGCAGCCCACACCCTGGGGGTGGAGCCCAGAAATTTGCATTTTACCGGTTCCCCTGATGATCTGATGATATAGGTCATCTACAGAACTACACAACCTGCACTCTCTCCTGTCCACAGACTCCCTTGGGAGGGTTGACTGGGTCCTAAGTGACCCATCCACACACAGAGAGGTTTTGCTATCTTTAAGGAACTTCGGGCAGGGTCAGGTGAGTGGCTCTAGCACTGCTACACCCCAACACTATGGTTCTGTCTATTCTATCCTGAGATTTTTTTTTTCTTTCTACAGAAAAGACTAATAAAAAAACTAATTATATAAGACACCCAAATAACCACTAAGAACGGCCCCTGCTTGCCTTCTCATTACCTGAAATGTGTAATTTAAAAGAGCAGATACACCTCAACAGTGTGTATTGAATATTCGAAATCAGGGTAAGCCCCCGCCCCTTAAAACGCCTACCCACCCACCCTGCTTGTCTGCTCCACCTAAAGCTCCACCAAGAAGCTTTGCTTTGTTTCTGTGCCCTCATCACCAGCAAACCCTCACTCCAAGACTGGAGGAGAAAAAGTCCTTTCCCGTGGTGCTTCAAGGCAGTACAGAGGCTGAGTATAACGGAGTTAGAATCCCAGTTCTGCACCGACCAGCGGTGATTTGGAGCTCTGACTCAATTTCCTTGCATTTAGTATAAGAATAACAACGGTACTTAACATAGTGCCCTTGTGAGGCTAAATTAACTGATGTCTGTAATCCACTTAGCAACATGCCAGACACAGTAAGGAGTTATGTGAGCATCTGCTATTATTGCTGGAGTTATTTTAAACCTCCAAGGGGCCCTAAGTTATTCCTCCCCACTCCCCAGTATCTGGGACTATATCAAGCACCTGCGAAGGGCCAAACTCAAGGCAATAGTCACTTATTGAACTGCCCAGTCTTACAGGACACATGTACAAAACTTTGGAGGTAGACTAAGGTAATCTGTCCCAGACCACAGGTTGGCAGGATCCTACCTCCTTGTAGCTGGTGAACTCAAGCCGAGGTCTGTGTGGCTTCGGAAGCCAGCCTCACCATGGAACCTTCAGATCCAAAACAAGGCTCAGCAGCTGCCAGTCACAAGATTCAACTGATCACCCCACACCAAGGCCACATTCAGTTCTCTGCCCCCAATCCCCGCTTGGCTTGCATAAATAGGAGCAAACCGCCAGGCCACTCTCCCGAACCCAATTAGGCAGTAAGTCAACCTGGAAGGGGGGAAATGCAATGCATTCCAGAGGTCAAAGTAGACTCCGGCCCCAATGGCAGCCTTTGCCCGACACTTCCATGGAAGTTAGTCTCCTCATGCAGACACCAGCCTACAGCCTGCGAGGTGCCTACCACACGCTTTGAGTCCCACATCGAGGCCAGCATTGGGAACAAACTGCCCGAGTCTGAAGGCAACAAAAAAGGACAGTTTACTTTTTGTTTTTGTAAAAAAGAAAAATCCTATTTCTCTTTCGGTTTAAGGTAGCGTTTACTATGTAGTTACCTACCTTCCCCGCCAAAACAAAAATGAGGGAGGTGGGGGGAAGGCGCGGCGTGGGGGATTGGAGAAAGAGCAAGAGAGCTCCCTCAGCCTGCAGGGTGCTGCGACACCCACCTGAAACTTGACCAACCTTTCTAGAGAGCCTAGCCCCGGAGGGCGTTTCCCCAGCGCATCCAACAACTCGTCGCTCCTGGGTAGAAGGCAGACGCCCTCGGCGTTAGTGAGGGCCTCCAGATTAAAGAGCCTGAGCCCCTCCCGCCCTCTAGTTTCACCCCCACCCCCATACACCACCCTATCATTTCCGCTGAAGGCGCAAACACCAGCACGATCGTTTCGCCTTCAAGGCCACCTTCCACTACGTGCGGAGCGCAGCAGGAGCCAGGGCGGAAAGCCGAACGGGGGGCAGGGAGTTGGGGCGGGGGACGGGGACGCTCGATAAGGTAGACCGTCACATTTTCGGGGCTACTACAGCTTCGGGATCCTTGGACCCTAGGTGGGAGCCCCTATAAGGCCGAATGCGAAAATGGGGTGGGGGTGTCCCAGGGGCCAGCTCCTCCAGCAGCCACCTCGCTAGAGGGCGGCCGTCGGGGCGATGGCGCAAGCTTCTCACCCCCCCACCCCAGCGCGACAACAGCCACGGTGACAAAATGGCAGCTCGGCGCCCGACTGGAGAGCCACCGGCACACAGCCGGTGACTGCTGCCCCTGAACACCAAGAATGCCAGGGCACCCTGGGGCTAGGTCTCCCAAATGGCCTAGTAGTGCAGATGGCGAGAGCAGACGGGCCCGTAGATACTAGGAGGTCGAGAACCCCCGGCCCGCCGCGCCCTCTCCAGACCAGATCCCCAGGCCCGCGCCGCCGAGGTTCGACTGTGCCTGTGTGCTCTCAGGCCCCCACCGCTGGGCGCCACGGTCCCCGCGGAGCCGGGTCCGCGGCCGCCGTGGGGGAGGGGTGGGCCTCCGGCGCCCCGGGAAACATGGCTGCTCGTCCTGGTACGGCGGCGTCGCGGCCACCAGTCCCCGAGATGCGACTTGGGAGAGAGGTTGCAGAAGGTGGGTGCGTGGGGGGGGGACTCTGGGGAGGGAGGTTCCCCGGAACGATCTGTTTTCCAAAAACGTTTATTTGAAAAAAGCAAAAACCCAGCAAAACAACAACAAAAAGCCAGTTCCTCCTCCCCCACCCCTTTTGTCCCTCTTTCGAGAGCTTTCTGCCCTCCCCTCCCCCATGCGCAGCAAGTGCCCCCTCCCCCGCCACCCGCGCGCCCCACCCCGCCAGAAGCCCGGAGGCCGGCGAGTGGGCAGCGCACTCACGGCGAGGGGGCGAAGCGTGAGAAATCGCGCCCAGCCCAGAGCGCCCGCCCCTCCCCCAGCGCACACACTCGGGGAAGTTTAAAGAGCCGGTTCGACCCGCTTTCCGTTTCGCTCCGGGTCGGCTAGTACTGTGGACCGCTCGGTCGGGTCCGGCGCTGCTGCTCACCTACTCGCCGCGACCCTGAAGCCCCCCAACTACATATAGAGGTCTTCCCGGAAAGTACGCGGGAAGTCGCGTTCGGCCCCCTCCCCCAGCACCACACCCAGTCCCCTCCACCCCCGGGATCGGGCACCCTAGTTGGGTCGGGACGCCACCGGGCGAACCAGGCAGCCCCCGCGGCAAGTCCTGGTGCTAGGGGTGCCCCCTCCTTCCGCCCTGCGCGCCATAAGGCTGTAGCACGTCTCCAGTGCACAGCTGCGTGAGGTTGGGCGGACGGCAGAAAAGAGCTTGTTTTCAAAAGTCTTACTCAGGTTTAGAAGGAGGAATTAGGAGAAAAGAGGAAATGAGGCCTGCCTTTGTCAGGATTCGAGGGGACAAGTGCCTGCAGGGGCGACAGGTCAGCACAACGTGCTGCGCGAGCCCCCAACTCGCCCGAGCCCCAGACCCTCAGGCTAGACCCGAGATCTTTCCCGCCCGCGAGTCCCTGCTCCCTACGACCGAGCCTAGAGGGGAAGTTGGCTAGGGTTTCCACCGCAGACCCTAGGGTCTCTCGAATGGGTCAACTCGCAGACAACACGAGTGTGTGAAAGCGAGAGGGAGACAAAAATAAACAGTAGCTTTCGAGTCACCCACCCACCCTCACTTCCCCTTGCAGTGGGCTCGCGCCCAGCCTCCCTGTTCCCACCGGTGTAAGTTTCCTTCTGCCATACTCCCGCCGCTGCCCAATCCATAACGGCTACGGCCAGACGAACTGCCCATCCCAGAGCTGCGTGCCTGCTGTGCCCGCAAGAATGTAGACTGGGTCGGTCCCCACAGCGGCACTAGCTCTGGGCAGCTCCGGTTCTGATAAAGTTTCTCGTGCCCATTTATTAACCAAGCGCCGAATGGCTGCCAGGGAGCCCACCCCAGGAGAAGCAGGGACTGGGAAGGTGGGGTGTCTGCTGCCGATGAGGCGTCAGGGTGCCAAGGCTGGCATCTGGGGAGGGAGCCGGGGGCCAGAACGGGACGCAGCCTCCGGGCAACTTACATTAGCGACGCTCGTGGTTGGGGAGGCGCGAGGATTATCTGAGCATTTGCACACTTCACAATCCCTCCCCCTTAACCTAAGGTACCCCCCCTCCCTTTCCGCGAGGAAGAAGGGAGAAAAGACAGCATCTGGCCCAAAGGTGGGGTGGAAAGAGTGAGAGAGAAAGGAGAAGGAAGGCAGACAGAAAGGGAGGGAGGGAGAGAAAGGGCGCGTTCACGAACACGACAAAGTTACAAATATGGCTCCCCACCTCTCGCCTCATCCCCGCAGAGAAACGAAGACGCGCTTTAAACTCGAGCCATCTCCCAACTCCGCAGCAGTCGGGTCCCCACGCGCTCTCCCCGGGGGCCTCGGGCTACATTGATCAGAAACTATACCGGACTCGCGAAGCCCAAAACTTATTGTGTGCGAGCGAGCGAAAGAGACGGCAAAGGGAGGGGGCAGGCGCGGGAGGGGGCGGAAAGGGGGTTACGCTTCTAAAATATAACACCCCCTTTTTGTTGTTTAATCCAGGAGGCAGCCCATCTTCTCCTCCCCTCGATCATCTTTTCCATCCAGATGCGAGTCGTGGGAGCTGAGAGCTCGGACGAGGGTGAGATTGCCGCCTTCCCTCCGACCCGAACGCGTGCGCCCCGCCGGCCCCCCGCTGGGTGCACACTCGCACGCACACCCTCGCACCCATACCCGCACACGCGGGAGCACACGCACAGGTAGTCAGTCACACACCAAGGGCAGCAGCGACGGCGGACGAAACATGCTCCGGTGGCATTGCAACCCCCCCACCCCCGCCATCCAACCTTGCAATTCATTTGCAGTCAGACCCCAAACCCCACACCTCCCCGGAGCCCCCCTCCATAAAAAAGTGCCTTCCCCCCAAAACACACACGCACACATAACACAAAGTAGGAGAATGGACCGACAGAGATATTTTTGGCAAATGCTCACATCAGAGGGCGTCCTGTTCCGCAGCTCTAAATAAATCCGTTTGTCCATCTCCATCTCTCGCGCTCTCTCTTTCTGCAGAGGATCCTGCGCCAGCGGAATTCAATCAATAAACCCCGAACCCACGGCCGCGCGTTTTAGGACTTTGAAGGCTCAACCAGCTCCGCTCGGTTCTCGAGCCCCCAGCACCCGCGGCGCACACTAACCTGATCGCCGTAGAGGCGGGACCTGCGGCTCCTTGCGTGGAGCGGCGGCATCAAGAGCCAATCGAATGGCGAGGCTTCGGACGCCAGCCAATAGTGGTGGTGGCGGCGGGGGGCAGGGTCCAATGGGCGGCCTGCGCAGCGGGCCAGGGAGGCTCAGCCATTTGGCTGTGGTGCCGGAGACGGACCCCTTTAGATACCGGGGCCGCCGAAGAAGAGCGCGGCAGCACCTTTGGTGGTTGCGCGCTGGGGGCGGGAGGGAAGGCAGGGCAGGTGCGTGGACCTGAAGGTTCGTGGCCGGGGGCGGGGCCGCAGGTGCGTGGATACGGGAGGGGCGGGGTCCTTGCGGGAGATCCTCTGGGTGCTGGGCGGGCGGCCGAGGCCTGGGGCGCGGGCACAAGGAAGGCCCAAGGAGGGCGCGCATTCTTGGAGCGCACGAAGGACAAATCCCACCACACACACACACACACACACACACACACACACACACACACACCCCGGGGTGCCCACTTGGCATAACCCCTCCGACCGGTCTGCTCCCATCTCCGCAATTAAATAATCAAGTCTTAAGTGCCTGACGCTCCCACCTCCGGAGGAGCGAGGGCGCGATCTCGACCCCTCTCAGAGGCTTGGCATTCTGATGTTCTGCCTTAAAAGAAGCAATTCCCCGAGAGCCACCGGGGGATCTTGTGTAGGGCAATTAATGAATGGAAAGGCCCCAGATGCAAAACTCTATAAAATATTAAAAAGTGGAAAAGCAAGGTGCTGGGAACTGCCGATTCTCAGAGCCGAACATAATTGACGGGCTTTATACGGTTTGAGAGAGAGAGAGCGTTGCACGTTTCATTCTAATCGTCCACCAGAGTCATCTGGTTGGATCTGCATTGCCAGAGTCGCAAACTGGGGCACGCATGCCAGGTCTTCCAGTTGTTTTGGGTTTTGTTTTTATTCGACCACGTTATGTTTTTTAAGAAACCTTTACAGCCCTGGTTCCCACTGGGTTACCAGCTTCTTATGGGCAGCCCTAGGACCTCATGGTGCTACGTGGATGTCTGGCTGTGAACAAACTACGGGATACATGTTTAATTTTATCCACACAACTTTATCATAGTGTCTTTCATGTGTGTCGTCCTCTATACTCTTCTGCAAACACCCCCAAAGTAATTCTATCTTTTTTGAGACACTAGAACTGCGAATTTTATTTAGTTCTTTTAGATCAAACAATAAATGGATTTGAAAGCTGATAAATGTTTATTCTATGTAGCTGGAAGTACAAAATAAAACTATTTCATCTGGGTAAATATATAATTTCTTTACGTTGTTCATTTAACATTTCTTATCCTTAGATTTTTGTTAATTTTTACAAAGGCTGTGTAACTGGAATTTTTCTGTTGTATTGTTTCCTTTTAAAAACACAAAGAAAAAAAAAACACAAAGAACTACAAATTATATCTTTGCCAATGTGTCAGTTCATGTTTCTGGATAACGATTTTAAAGAAATAATAGTTTTTCATTACAAATATTTTAAGAAGGTGTAGTATACAAAATCTATGTATCAGGAGTCTATAGTTCGTGTCCTGTTGGATGGTAAATGCTCGCTTGCTTCTTAAACACTGAAGCATAGTTGAGGACCTGCTGTCAGCAGTGTTGTGAGAGAGTCCTTTCCAAGGAATCACTCTCAAAAATCCATGGAAGCAAGGAGGTATCCATTCTACCTCCTCTGCTAAGGACAGGGACAGAAGAAAACAGAATTGTTAAGAGGCGGAAGTTTCATAGGAAGAGAAACCAGAGTACTAAAGACGAATTAGAATAGAAAAAGCAGTGCCCTGATCACTGAATATGTTAGATATCACTTAATCTTAGAGCATCTTCCTTTTACAAATTTTGAAGAACAGCTTTTGCATTTAGTGTCACAAAACTGAAAGATGGCTTTCACTTGATGTCAGTATAGAAGCTGAACTGTATGTATATGAATGTGTGTGAGTATTATTTACAGGGTTATTAAATTACATTTTTATTGTGTATTTTAGTGTTAGGTACTGCTCCCAGCTGATCTGTATTTCAGGAAAGTAGTAAGAAAAGCCCAACCAACCTCTCTTGGGAGAATTTTTTTTTTTTTTTTTTAAAGTTTTTTTTATTTATTATATGTAAGTACACTGTAGCTGTCTTCAGACACTCCAGAAGAGGGCGTCAGATCTCGTTACGGGTGGTTGTAAGCCACCATGTGGTTGCTGGGATTTGAACTCAGGAACTTCAGAAGAGCAGTCGGGTGCTCTTACCCACTGAGCCATCTCACCAGCCCGGGAGAATTTTTAAATGGACCTGGAACAGGTACAGTTCCTTTTTACAGACTGAACCTACAACAGGCTTTTAGGAGTAGGCAGTCTGATGCCTGGCAATGGTGGCCCACGCCTTTAATCCCAGCACTTGGGAGGCAGAGGCAAGCAGATTTCTGAGTTTGAGGCCAGCCTGGTCTACAGAGTGAGTTCCAGAACAGCCATGGCTACACAGAGAAACCCTGCCTTGAAAAGAAACCAAAAAAAAAAAGAGAAAGAAATAGGCAGTCTGTAGTGGTGTTTGATTCCTGCTGGGAATTAATGAGATGCAAATCAAGTTTTGAGCCTCCCCAGAAAGGAGTGGGCTTCAAGTAAGAAGGGCACCTTCAAGGGCTACCAAGAACCATCCCAAACTAATGAGCAGCCTGTTCTCAAAGATAAGAGCAGTGGGTGTCCTTAGCCTCCGTGTGACTTGAAGGTTTTATTTTTATTTATGTGTAGTGTGTGTGTGCATTCGCGCCTGCTCACATAAGTGCAGTTGCCCAAGGAAGCTAGCCAAGAACGTTGGGTCCTTCTAGAGCTGGAGTTCCAGGAACTTGTGAATGGACATATAGCTGCTGGGACAGATATTCATGTCCTCAGCAAGTGCAGCAAGCGCTCTTAACTGCTGAGCCATCTCAACCATATCCAACATGGTGAGAAGTCCTGTTTTAGAAATACTCACATTGTTGCTGCTGTTTTAACTCGAGGGGTCCTTTGTTCAGTCTCTGAAGATGCTGGCCCTTTGGTTTTTATTGGTCAAGCTAACGTATGCACAGTTGAACTTGTCCTTCTTCAGCTTGAAGCATCTAGACTGGAACCTAGCCATAACGCTCTTCCGCCTACCCTGGAGCTTGGCTGCCTGGATCCCAGAGACAATGACATGGAAAGGCTCCAGCTTGCCTGCGTGCTCTTCTGTCCTTACATATAAATAGCTTTTAGAAATGTAGATTATTCTTTTGAAACCCATGGTAACAATGTGAGGATGTCTGCATTTTGATTTGAATAGCAAAGGAATGTTGAAGTCCAAAAATCTAAAAAGTTACTCATAGTTTTCTATTGCTTAATGAAGCATTAGATTTTTTTTTTAAAGTATATATTACATTTTTGTGTGTTGCTGGGGACGTGTGCTACTTCACCTGTCTGAAGACCAAAGAACAACTTCAGGAGTCAGCCCTCCTACCATGTGGAGCCCAGAGATTCAAATCAGGTCATCAAACTTGGCACCTTTACCCACTGAGCCATCTGGCTAGCCTGGGTGACTTAAAAAAAAAATGCTTTAATGATTGAATAGTTATCTTGTTAATGAGTTGGTCATGGAGAAAAAGTACTAACCAAAAATAATTGCTACAGGTCACTTAAAAAAAAAAAAAAATAACGAGCCGGGCATGGTGGTGTATGCCTTTAATCCCAGCACTCGGGAGGCAGAGACAGGAGGATTTCTGATTTCTGAGTTCGAGGCCAGCCTGGTGTACAAAGTGAGTTCCAGGACAGCCAGAGCTATACAGAGAAACCCTGTCTCAAAAAACAAAACAAAACAAAACAAAAAACAAAGCAAAACAAAACAAAAAAATAACATGAGGGCTGGAAAGATGGCTCAGTGGTTAAGAGCACTAACTGACTACTCTTCCAAAGGTCCTGAGTTCAAATCCCAGCAACTACATGGTGACTCACAACCCTCTGTAATGGGATCTGATGTCCTCTTCTGGTGTGTCTAAAGACAACTACAGTGTACTTACATAAAATAAATAAATCTTTAAAAATAAATAACATGGTGACTCCTGCCTGTAATAGCAATGAGTTTGAGGCAGCCAGGGCTATTGAGTAAAACTGTTTCAGACATGATAGCCTAGTCATGTTGGTCCAGATGGAAGTAGGAGGAGACTGGCCTACCCAAGATCTCTATGGTTTTTGTTTGTTTGGTTTTTTGGTGGGGTTTTTTTTTGGGGGGGGGGTTGAGTCAGGGTTTCTCTGTGTAGCCCTGGCTGTCCTGGAACTCACTTTGTAGACCAGGCTGGCCTCGAACTCAGAAATCTACCTGCCTCTGCCTCCCGAG
>NC_034599.1:57258875-57264715 GCF_900095145.1 Mus pahari | reverse complement strand
CCCCCCCCCCAAAAAAAAGAAGTTCAGGGTCATCCTTTGCTGCCTAGTGAGTTTGAGGCTAGCCTGGGCTACATGAAACATTTAAGAAAACAATACAAAAAAGACAATGGAGGGACTGGAGAGATGGCCAAGTGGTTAAGAATATTTATGCTCTTATAAAGAACTGAGTTCTGTCCCCAGCACTCACAGGTGACCCACAACCACCTAATTCCTAGACACAGAGTACCCATTCATATATGTAAAATAAATATGAAAAAGATGATGGAATATGAAGTCAATTAACAATAATTAACTAAAGGCAATTAACTAAAGAATATAGAAAAATTGGCCTTTAATCTCACTCGAGAGACATGAGAAACTCGGTGTTCGAGGCCAGCCTGGTCTACAAAGTGAGTCCCAGGACAGCCAGGGTTACACAGAGAAACACTGTCATGAGAAACCAAAAAGAATATAGTAATATCAACTAATTTTGAGTATTTTTTTAATCAATATGGAATTGAAGCTCACCTCTATAGGAAAATTGTTAAAACATTTTAAGAGACAAGTGTGTCTCAAAAAACCAAAAAATAAAAAATCAAAGAGAGACAGGTGTGGTGGTGCACACCTTTAATCCCAACACTGAAGAGGCAGATTTCTGAGTTTGAGGCTGGTCTCGTATACAAAGTGAGTTCCAGACCTTGTCTCAATATTAAAATGAAATATATTAATATGGGGATCCAAATAGACCTTTTTTGTTTTTGTTTTGTTTTTGTTTTTCAAGACAGGATTTCTCTGTATAGCCCTGACTGTCCTGGAACTCACTCTGTAGACCAGGCTGGCCTTGAACTCAGAAATCCGCCTGCCTCTGCCTCCCAAGTGCTGAGATTAAAGGCATGCATCACCACTGCCCAGCCAAATAAACCTAAGAGCCTTCTAGTACATTTTTATTTGCTCTTCATTAGCTTCCAAGGCATATCTTCCCCACCGGAA
Organism: Mus pahari; assembly: GCF_900095145.1. Lineage (NCBI taxonomy): Eukaryota > Metazoa > Chordata > Mammalia > Rodentia > Muridae > Mus > Mus pahari. The sequence goes on along the minus strand of NC_034599.1, from coordinate 57,263,746 downwards.
CCTCTGCTCTCATAGCAACTATCATCCGAACTTACAAATATTCAAAGGTGCACACTGCACTCCTCTCCTGGACTTAGAAGTCTGCTGAATGCACTCAGATAAATTAATAAATTTGTACTATATTTTCATTTGAAATGTGGGACCATCCCCGAAGAGTATCGCAAGTGCCTTAAGCCTTCTTGGGACACTCTAGATGATTGTAACTTGAATATAAAGTTTTTGTTTGTTTGTTTGTTAGTCTTTTAAAATGTATACTTTTGTGTGTGGATATCAGAAGGCAGCCCAGAAGAGTGAATTCTCCTTCTTCCGTGTGGCTCCTGGGGATGGAACTTAGGTTATCAAACCCGGTGGCAATTCTGCCCACTGAGCGATCTCACCAACCCGAATAGAAAAGTGCTGAAATCATTTGCATATGACCCGATGAGATGACCCTGTTAGGACTTTGAGGACTCCCACCCAGCAAAAGGACACCTAGTCTCTGCTAGACTGGTTGATTGATCCGAATGCCCCTTACATGCCTCTTATGTGTCAGGATCCTGTCACTTGCACTTGGACTTATTTAAGGAAAATTTAGTAAGGGTGACAAATACATTTCACTTGGCAGGATGGAATCTTTGTGTCTAGATCAGTGTGGTGCAGCGCTGCTGTAGCTGAAGCAGAAGAGCATGCATGACTGGGAGACGTGTGGGACGAGATGCGGGCCCAGCTCAGGGATCTGCTGCCCAGGCACTTTCATAATGGCTAAAGGAAACCAAACAAAAAAGGGATGCCCTGTCTCCAGAGTAAAGGTCGGGAGGCTCACGCAGAACAGGCTGGCCTTGTTCACTCACTGAGTGGCTGACATGACCTTGAAGTTCAGCTCATCCTGCCTCCACCTCCCCAGCCTGTGTGGAATGCATATAACTCACGTATCCCTGTTTCTCTCTTTGCTGCATTTACTGGAAAAGGGGCCTCATTACATGTTTAGCATCGACCTGAAGCAGAGTTAACATCTGAAATCCTAATGTTCTTTCAGCCCCTCTTTCCTACCTCAGCATAAACAATACACCTCAGCTATCGGCAGGGAGTTTTTATGAAGGTAGAGCCTACAAGAACCTTGAGACTTTGCAAGAAACCATCTCCAGTCCAGTCCAGAGAGTTGATCTTTTTTGTCATTGTTTGTTTGGGTTTTTCAAAACAGGGTTTCTCTATGTTGAGCCATGGCTGTTCTAGAACTTGCTTTGTAGACTAGACAGCCTCTAACTCAGAGATCCACATGCCTCTGCCTCCCGAGTGCTGGGCTTCATCACCATCAGCAACAGAATGTTATTTCTAAAGAGTAATCTAAAGACAAGAATAATCAACCTATTGCATTTCATGTCTGACTGCAGAGACCTGTGGACACTGGGTGGCATAGATAAGTTTCAGTCTGCCGCTGTAAGCAGGGTTCAGACTTAGGTGCAGCCCGAAGCTGAAGGATATGAACATTGCACTGAAGATGTCCAGAAGTAGGCAACTGGCCCCTGGGCTTCTGGCAGGAGGTAGACACCTTAAGACCATTGTGTGAAAACCAGAAAATATGAATGTAAAACCCACAGACACATCAATAAAACTGGTATTCCTGTGGACAAAAAATTAACCAAGTGTGTGCTTGTAGAAATGGATAGATATTAACTGGAGGTGGTGCTTCTCGGGAACTCTCGGCTTCTCGGGAGGCTGAGAAAAGAGGATAAAAAATTCAAAGTTTTCTGAGGCTTCAGGGTGAGTCACGGAATCTAGGATATAGATCAGTGATAGAGTACTTGCCTGACCCCCACAATTGAAAAATAATCAATATCAAGGCTGAAATATACCCCTTCATACACCATTTCAGATCAGTTATATTATATTGTGTTTCAGCTAGAAAACACACCTTAATAAATTTGAAATTTTTTAAGGTTAAAAAGGTGTTGTAGGAATTCAATATGTTTGTATTTGTTAAAGTGTGTTTGTATTAGTTCTTTTTGTTTGCTGTGATAAAACACCATGACCAAACGGACTTGTAGATAAAGTTTATTTCAGCTTACTATTCCGAGGCAGAGTTCATTACAGCAGTGGAGGCCTGGGCCAAAGCAGGAGGCTAAGGGATCACATCTCAACTGCCCACAGGAAGCAGACAGCCAGAAACAGAAGTTATAGGAGGTTACCCATTCTCAAAGCCTGCCCCCAGTGACAAACTTCCTTAGGGAGGCTCCATGCTCTAAGGCTCTTTAACAGCGCCACTAGCTGGAGAGCACATGTTCAAACACCTGAGCCTATGGGAGACATTTCTTTCAAGACACCACAGTGGCATAACTATTGCATGACCGATGTTCTTTGTCAGAGCCAATAACTTCTTTCCAGAGAAGTGACACTAACGATACTGCTAACTGATAATACAAAATGTTCTCTACAACCAAGAACTCTGAGTGTTAGGAATTCACTCTTCTCAGATGATTGAACAAATCATGACAGAGTGCTAATTACTCACCCGAAATCATCCATTTTCTCTTCTTCGTGAATAGAGGAAGCTTGACCAAGCTTCCCAGCTGCCCTTGCAGCTGGATGGGATCACGGAATTGAGTTCCAACCAGGAGAGTCTACACAGCAGTGAGGCTGTGGTTTCAGGGCCTGAGCTCGCCGGTGCATGGGAGATGGATGCCACAGAACAGCTATGAGGTAGAACGTTCCACAGCCCTTGTCCCCTAGAGCCATTCCAGCAACTTACTCATCTGTCTATCAAGAGAGGAACTGGGGAGTCAGCCAGATAACTTGCTGGGTAAAAGTGCTTGCTGTCAAGCTAGGTGATTCTGGGAGCCATGTGGTAGAAGAGAACTTAGAGTTGCCTTATGACCGCCACACGTGAGCCATGTGCACCCACACACTAAACAAACAAACAAACAAATAAATTTAAGACAAAACTGAGGGTGGGGAGAGAAACTATGATACAGACACAAAGTTGTTTGCTGTGGATTCTTTTTTCTTTATGTATTGGGATTGAACCTAGGGCTTTACATATGCTAGGCAAGTGTTCTCTTACTTAGCTCCCCAAAAGTACTCTTTTTTGTACTAGTTGGTGGTTTTAGACAGTCTCTCTAAGTAGCCCAGGGTATCTTTGAACTCATTCTGCAGCCCAAGCAAGCCTTGGAACCTGTGATCTTCCTTCCTCAGCCCCCCACGGAGCTATGTTTACAGGCCTGTTTTCCAAGACAGAAACTGTAGTGATGTGTCATGGTGTATTTGATTCATTACTGCAGCCTGTTCTCACTAATTCACTAACAGGCTTTGACATTTTCAAATCCTAGTGATATATCCACTTCTGATTGCGTAGATCAACGATGAATTTGAATAATGCTATACTTACAATGTGTCTTTGAACTTGAAGTTTAAGGTACCATAAAGCATACAATACATCCCAATGAACTCTAGAGCCAGGCAGTGGTGGCACATGCCTTTAATCCCAGCACTTGGGAGGCAGATGGAAGTGGATTTCTGAGTTTGAGGCCAGCCTGGTCTGCAAAGTGAGTTCCAGGACAGCCAGGGCTACACAGAGAAACCCTGTCTCGAAAAACCAAAAAACCAAAAAAAAAAAAAAAAAAGCCGGCAGTGGTGGCACATGCCTTTAATCCCAGCACTTGGGAGGCAGATGGAAGTGGATTTCTGAGTTTGAGGCCAGCCTGGTCTGCAAAGTGAGTTCCAGGACAGCCAGGGCTACACAGAGAAACCCTGTCTCGAAAAACCAAAAAACCAAAAAAAAAAAAAAAAAAAGTTATAAGGAAACTCAAGAAATGACAGGCAAAGAGGTAAGGGGATGGTTTGGCTTGCTGGGCAGTCAGAACCAGAGTTCAAATCTTCAACACTCATATAAAATATCAAGATACCCAACAGTTTCAACAGAACAGAGTGAGTACCTAATACCCTGGCAAGATGGCACTTACCTGTCATCCCAGAACTGTGGCAGGTGGCTACTACCTAAGGAGACTGTCTTAAACACATACACATACACACACACACACACACACACACACACACACACACACACACACACACACACAGAGCTGGGCAGTAGTGGTACATGTGTGGCCAGCCTGGTCTACAGAAAGAGTTCCAGGACATCCCGGGTTACACAGAGAAAACCTACCTCATAAAAACCAAAAACCAGCTCTCCACCCCCCCCCACACACATACACACACGTAAAAACCACTGTAGAATTAACTTCAATTATATATGGCCATATCCCTGTACTCAGAAGCTAAGCAGGGTCAAGCCTGGTTAACATTTGGATGGGAGACATAGCTTTGCTCACCAGTTCCAGTTATATAGCATCAGGATACTGGGGGGGGGGGGGGAAGGATTGCTAAGTAACTTCTTTCTAACACAAAGGGAACAAAAATAAATTCCCGTTTCTAGGACTATATTACAGAGGCCTTCCTACTATGAGAATTTTATTTTAGGCACCTCCAGAATTGTCTTTATTTCAGGCTCTACTCAGGATTTGAATTGTCTTGAGAGTTTGTAGGAGAAATGGAGATTTCAGGCCTCTTAGCGCTGTCTACTCTGATCCAAGTGTGAGTGCTGGCGTCAGGTGAACAGCTCCCATTCCTCTCATCTAGACATCTTCTCCACAGTTACAGGCCTGCATGCCTGGGCTTTTATGGGAGTTCTAGGGATCTGAACTCAGGGCCTTATGATTTCAGGTCAAGGGCTCTTACTGACTGGAACATCTCTCTAGCCCCTGTATTTATTACTTTATCTACCCATGCATCCATCTTTCTTTCTTTCTTTCTTTCTTTCTTCCTTTCTTTCTTTCTTTCTTTCTTTCTTTCTTTCTTTCTTTCTTTCTTTCTTTCTTTCTTTCTTTCTCTCTCTCTCT
>NC_034599.1:57254856-57258840 GCF_900095145.1 Mus pahari | reverse complement strand
TTCTTTCTTTCTTTCTTTCTTTCTTTCTTTCTTTCTTTCTTTCTTTCTTTCTTTCTTTCTCTCTCTCTCTCTCTCTCTCTCTCTCTCTCTCTCTCTTCTTTCTTTCTTTCTCTTTCTTTCTATTTTTGTTTTGTTTTTTGAGACAGGGTTTCTGGCTATCCAGGAACTCACTCTCTAGACCAGGCTAGCCCCAAACCCAGAGAGCTGCCTGTCTCTCTGCCTCCCGAGTGCTAGGATTAAAGGGTTCACCACCCCACAATTTCTTTATTTATTTTTACATAGAATTCAGTCTGTAGCTCTCAGGCTGGCTTTAACCTCACTATCCTCCTGCTTCAGCATCTCAAATGCTGAGATTACAGCTGTGAAACACTGCCTTTCAGTATGTGTTTATTTTAGATGTATTTTGTGTGTGCATGCATGTGTACAAGTGTCCCTGGAAACTAAAAGGTATTGGTACCCACGGAGCTGAATTTGCTGATCTCCAGGAGCTGGCCCCCAGTCCTCCATAAAAACAGCAAGTGCTCCTATCTGAGGAGTCATGGGTAAGGACCCCGCTTTGCTGAGGAGTCATGGGTAAGGACCCCGCTTTGCTCTTACTTATTTTACTTTGTGTTTTGAGCCAGTCTCACTCTAGCTCCCAGGCTGGCCTTGAACACTATGCTGCCTCGGGCTCTCCTGTGTTGAGACTATAGGTGTGAACCATCTTGTAATACCTATTCACCTTTTATAAACGTTTGAAGGAAAATTTTGCTATTGTTTTGTTTTGACAGGATCTCACTATGTAGCCCTAACCTGTAGAGCAAGCTGGCCTTGAACTCACATAGCTCTACCTGTCTCTGTCTCCTGGGTGCTAAGATTACAGAAATGGGCTACTTCGTAGGCTCCTTTGAAAGCTTAGCACTTCCACATCCATCCATCTTTGAACTGGCATCTTTCTTCTTCCCCCAAATGGCCTATCAATATGAAAATCGATGTGTAAATTTTCAGTCTTGTGCTGATTATATGAGTAATAAGCAATTTAGCAAAGATTAAGCTCAGCCTGGGACTGAAGCCTTAACTAGTTGGTATAGCACTTGCCTAGCTTGTGGGAAGCCCTGGGTTCCATCCACACACAAGGAATAAATACTCCAGGGGCAGCAAGAATTCTCAGTCGGTAGAAGCACCTGCCATGCAAGCCTAACTCCCAAGGGACACCTCCAACAGGACAGCAGGGGACCCACTTGCAAAACTTGTCCTCTGACCACACATACCCCACTTGTATACACCACACACACGCGAGCACATGCACGCACATACCCATGTACACACACACCACATACATACCCACATACACAAACACACATGCAGGCATGATTGCACACGTGCATCAGCACTGCTCCCACTACCAATAATAAAGTAAATTAGGGGCTTAGCAAGATGACTCAGTGGTGAAGAGCACTTGCTGCTCTCCTTGAGGACTTAGGGTGGCTCCCAGCTTACAACCTGGGCAGCCATCCCCAAGGGATCCAACCCCCCTGGTCTCTGAGGGCACCTACACTCATGTGCACACACATACCCACACACATATATGTTTAATTTGATAAGGTGATAAATTCAATGAAATTTATAAAATCAAAATTTAAAAAATTCGCTGAACATGGTGGTGTATGCCTCTAGTCCCAGCACTCCAGAAGTAGACAGACAGAACTCCGTGAGTTCAAGGTCAGCCTTATCTACAGAGCAGGTTCCAGGACATAGAGAGCTATAACACAGAGAAACCCTGTCTCAAACAAAACAAAACAAAACAAAACAAAACAAAACAAAACAGTAATTAATTTAAAAATAAATTCAAAAAATAAATAATTTAATAAAATAAAGTAAATTTTAATTAAATTAAAAAAATAAAAGCTCTAAAATCAGGGCTACTGCAGAGAACTTTTCGTTTTGTTTGCTTTGTTTTTCGAGACAAGGTTTCTCTGTGTAGCCCTGACTGTACTGGAACTAGCTCTGTAAACTAGGCTGCCCTTGAACCACAGCGATCTGTCTGCCTCTGCCTCCCAAGCAGTGGGATTAAAGGCATGCTTCACCACCACCTGGCTGAAAAACAATTCTAAAAACAATTATATATATATACACAGCCCCCCCCACACACAGACACACACAGACACACACACACATATATATATACACAGCCCCCCCCCAGATACATACACACCACAATGGTGTGGTGTGTAGGCTTAAAAACCTACTGTTTTTTTTTTTTTTTTTTTTTTTTTTTTTTTTTTTGGTTTTTCAAGTCAGGGTTTCTCTGTATAGCCCTGGCTGTCCTGGAACTCACTCTGTAGACCAGGTTGGCCTCGAACTCAGAAATCCGCCAGCCTCTGCCTACCAAATGCTGGGATTAAAGGTGTGTGCCACCACTGCCTGCCTCAAAACCTACTTTAATAAGGGTTCTTAAATGCTTTCACCTCCCTTCTAGCCCACCACCCACCAGAGACAGTGGAAAGGAAAGGCTGATAGAGCAAAAGAGGATGTGCACCTGCTTAGAATAGAAATAGTTGTTTGGAGTGAATCCAGTCTGTGTTGTCAGGATGTCAGCAGTTTAGATCATATGAACCAGCAGCAGCGGCAGCTTCATCTACTCATAAACACCATTCATGAATCGGCAACAGGCAGGTCAATCCAGCAGAAACTGCAAGGACAATCATCCTGAGTCTGAGGAAGCTGCAAGAAGCTGGGGGAACACCACAAGTTCTTTGGTGCATTTCTCCCTATGAAGTCACAACAAACAATGACCAGCAAAGAATGGTAAGACGTACCAATACCACACAGTCTGTTGGGTTATATTCATCATATCCTTTCCAGACATCATGTGTTCTCTCAAGCATCTGCTCTAGCAAAACATCACATGTCCCTTTTCCAGGCTGTTTCCAGAAAAATACCACATGTCTGTTCTCAGCAAAACATCCTTCCATGTGTGTGTGCTTCAGCAAAAACATCCTCTCAAAAGACATAGTTTACAGAAAAACATCACATGGCATAACTAGGTCTCCAAAGAAACCAGAAATTGCCACTTCAGTGGTGGTTTGAATAAGCTTGGCACAGGAGTACCACCATTAGGAGGTGTGGCCTTGGTGGAGTAGGTGTGTCACTGTGGATGTCGGATTTGAGACCCTCTCTCTAGGTGCCTGGAAGCCAGTCTTCTCCTGGTTCCTTTGCAACAAGATGCAGAATTCTCAGTTCCTCTTGTGCCATGACTTCCCGGACACTGCCATGTTCCCGCCTTGAAGATAATGGACTGAATCTCTGAATTTGTAAACCAGCCCCAATTAAATGTCCTTTATAAGAGTTGCCTTGGTCATGATGTCTCTTCACAGAAATGGAAACCCTGAGACAGAAGTTGGTACCAGGCATTGGGGTATTGCTGTGATAGTTCATAGTCCTGATCATGGTTTTGTTTGGGGAATTGTGTATTTTGGGGCTTCAGATCTGGAAAGAAGTTGAATGCTTTAAGTGGGCCTTAATGGGACATACTAATAGAAGCATGGAAGACAGTGTTCCTGAGGGTGTTTTGAACTGTGGGTCCCTAGCTCAAAAGGTTTCAGAGGAGAGCAATTTTAGTATGTGGCCTAGAGACTGTTCTTTACTATTTTAGTGAAGAATGTGGATATTTTTGGTCCTTGTCTGAAGAATCTACCTGAGGGTAAAGGAGATCTTAATTAATTACATTGACAGGGAAGTCTCAGAAAAACCCAGGATAGACTTTGTTTTCTAGTTTACTCTCATGAAGAGGATTTTGATTAAGTGCAGCAAGCTTAGAAAGGAGAAATACAAAACATATGGTTCAAGTAATAAAGGGGCACCAGGAAGTAAAATGGAGTTGAATCCTGTGCTCAAGGAGATAAACAGATCAAGGGAGTGGTGATCTTGGGGCAAGATCCTACCCAGCTAGGCTTATTGTTTATATGTTTGCAGTTGATGTTTTTTTTTTTTTTTTTTTTGTAT
>NC_034599.1:57253905-57254591 GCF_900095145.1 Mus pahari | reverse complement strand
GGCATGGTGGTGCATGCGTTTAATCCCAGCATTCAGAGTTCAATCTACAGAGCAAGTTCCAGGATAGCCAAGCTTGGGCAGGGAAGAAGATAGATGACAGAAAGCTGGTGATAATGTAATAGAAGGGGGCATGTTCCAGCCCTTGCAAGTTGCAGAACTCAGCACTTTGGACATATGACTTTGACTTTAGAGTCAAGAATATAAGGGATTGGGAAAGGCCATTAGTGAAGGTGCAGCCTCAGTAGCAAGTGACGGCCCAGGACTGAAGGGGTCATGCAAAGAAGTTGAGGCTTGGCACCATGGAGAGAGCCTATGAGAGGCCATTAAAGTGAAGCCTAGTTGCAGTGGAAAACCCCAGCATATTGGAGATGCCACCAAGAGCAGCAGCAGCGGTGGAGTGGACTCAACAGAGCCTAGAGTATTCCAGAGAGCAGATCTGAAGATGTGACCCAAGCCCTTTGAAGGAGCCCAGATCCTGTGTAGATCCCAGTGACTGGAAGAAGGTGTAAAGTTGAAGTTGCCTTGGATACCAGATGTTAGAGATGCCAGATGTTAGAGATACCTGCTGGGGAAAACTGCTAACAGGGAGTGGAACCAGACCAAGAGAAGAAGTTGTTGCAGCCAACAAAGATGAAGGGAGTTGTTCATCTGAAGAGTACTTTGACATCAAACATGGAGATGCAGTG
>NC_034599.1:57247319-57252895 GCF_900095145.1 Mus pahari | reverse complement strand
GTATGTCTGTGCCATGACCATGGAGGCCTGCAGAGGGCGCTGTACTCCCTCCAGTTAGGTTACAGTTGACTGTGAGCTGCCAGATGTGGATGCCTGGAACCAAACCCTGGTCCTCAAGAACAGCAACCACTCTTAAATCCTCAGCCATCTTTCCGGCCCCTATACATAAAAGCACAGGTCCTTCTGGAGGAAAGACTCAGATTGCAGAATATGAAGGCTATGATCAGACATACCAGGGCTCACAAAGACTCCATTTAAAATACTACGAACACATGTCTCCTCATCCCAGAGATACCAGCGTTAGTAGCCCGATGGTGGGAGAATGCAAACAGGGCTAAAGCTGCGCAGACACCCGGAAGGTTCTCAGTACATGGGGAAGGGACTATAGAAGTTTGTACCTAAGAAGCCAGAGAAGCCTACATCTGACCTTCAGTGTGAAATCTTTTCATTGCTACAGTCAATAAAACCACTCAGATTTGCCACCTACTCACAAAGCATTAATGAAAGAAATTAGAGAACCCAAAAGAAATAAGGCTTGTGAGATAGCTCAGGACAAGCCTGGTGGCTGACCTGAGTTTCATTCCCAGAAGCTACTTAAAGATGAAAGGAGAAAACCAAGTTTTCTGAGTTGCAGTCTGGCCTCTGCACACACACTGGCATGTGTGCTCACACATACATAAAAACATGGGTAATAGTTTTTTCCAAAATAGAAGTTCAGGTGTATTTCCTGATTAAGATTATTAAACTGTCTATCACCCAAAGTAATCCATGGACTCTATACAGAACAGAGGGAAGTGCTGATGACGGGCGGGGTTGCTAGGCACACATTGTCCTCATGCCAACACTGAGGAAGCAGAGGCAGAAAGATTGACGTGGCTTCAGGGATAACCTGGTCTAAACAGTGAATTCCAGGCCAGGCAGAGATGTGGAGCCACACTATCTTTCAGTTAAACCATCCAACAAATACAAATGTCAAAGGTATTCTTTACAGAACTAGAAAATACAGTTCTAGGATTCACAGAGAAGCACGCAAGACCCTGAACAGCCAAAGCAATTGTGAGCAAAAAGAACAGGACTATAAACATACAGTAATCAAAAAAGTATAGTATGTACCCAAAACAAAACAAACAAAAACAAACAAAACCCTAGATGCACCAGGCCTGATAGATGGCTCAGTGGGTAAAGGTGCTTGCTGCCAAGCCTGAGAGCCTGAGTTAAATCCTAAGAACGTACATGATGGAACCAACTCCAGAAAGTTGTCCTCTGACTTTCACATTGTGAGACCCATGTAGCGATGCCACGAAAGGAGAAGGTCACAGGGCAAGGATGTTGAAGAGATTGTGAAGAGCCACAGGCAGAGAAGATATGTTTTATTTACCAGTGCAAAGGTCCCCAGTCAGGTGGCCATCAGCAGTGACCCAGGCACATGCCAGGACAGTGTGTGTAGACTGGTGTACAAACCACAGGCGTGTAGGCACATAGACCTACAAGCAAACACATACGAGGTCAGATATATACAGAACCACACAAAAGTGGCATTCTGCTATACAACAGAGTGCATCCCCATTTTCCTTTGTGGTCTCTGGGGAATGTGTCCATTGCGTCGTCCCTCATGTCCAGTGTCAGCCATGTTTTGGTGATTGTTCTCAGATATCCATACCAGTCTCAAGTTGTCTAAACATAAACTGGCCCTTAACAGTCTTCTGTTACCAACAGGTTCCCCCCCCATTTTCTCCCACCCCCTCTTTCTCAAAAAAAAAAAAAAAAGCAGCCTTGAAGAACAAAGTTCTGAATTCAGCGCACATGTTTATAACCTGCAGCAGAAAGGAGACAGATTAAAGCCACATGCCACATGCTGTCTTTGACAACTACACCAAAGCTTCTATCAACACAAAAGCACAGCTCTCCCCTCAAAGGGAAGAAGAAATCATTTATTCTGGAGCCAAATGTGAGTGACCATACAGATTTAGGTTACCCCAAATGGCATGTTCTAATAAGGAAGCAGTTTCATGATGTCTTTATAGTAATAACAAACACAAGTCAGCCAGGCAGGGGTGGCAGGCACCTTTAATCCCAGCACTCTGGAAGCAGAGGCAGTTGGATCTCTGAGGCCAAGCCCAGCCTGGTCTACAGAGAGAGTTCTAGGACTGCCGGGGCTACACAGAGAAACCCTGTCTCAAAACAAAAGCCCACAAAAAGAAAAAAAAAGTCATAAACTAAGGCACTTATCAAATACAGTTTGGGGGATGGGGCATATCATGTAGGCGGGTAGAGCCAGAAGGAACTGACTTTGCTATCAGCCTTAAATATTATCTGACAACATTCTTAGCTCTTCGACTGGTGGAAAACTAGGGCTTGTTAATACATTCGGAAGGTTTTTTAGGTTGCTGTTGTTTGTTTTTAGATCTCTTGGGGTGTTAGGTCTGTCTTTATCTGACAGTGACAAGTCTCATAAAGGAAAGGACAGGGAGTGGTTATGTTAGTGAGCAAAAGATGGCCCAGGATAAATTGTGATTAGGCTCTCCGCACCACTGACGTTTCTGTCAGCCAGCCTTTGCAGGCACAACTTCTCTTCAGGATTTCCTCACACTCTGCAGTCAGAATGCAATTATGAAGGAAGATTAGACAGGGCTGGGGAGACGGCTCAGTGGTTAAGAGCACTGGTTGTTCTTCTAGAGGACCTGGGTTCAGCTCCTCGCACACACATGGGGTCCCCCAGCCTTCTCTAGCTGCAGTTCCGGGGATGTGACACCATTTTCGGTCATCCTGTGGGCACCAGTAGTGCACATGGTACACAAGCATGCCTGCAGGCTCACTATTTACACACATAAATGATACATACACATAAATTATATATACTTGAAGGATTTGACAGACTTAAATCTCAAATATGGCCGGGCGGTGGTGGCACATGCCTTTAATCCCAGCCCTTGGGGAGGCAGAGGCAGGCAGAGTTCAAGGCCAGCCTGGTCTACAGAGTGAGTTCCAGGACAGCCAAGGCTACACAGAGAAACCCTGCCCCAGAAAATGAACCACAAGGGCTTTATTTACTTACCTGTTTGTTTACGAGTATGTGCAGGCGCATATGCCTGCCTTCTTGAGAAAGCCAGGAGAGGGTGTCAGGCATCTTTCTTAACTACCCTCTGCCTGCCAATTCCTGACTGTTTAGCATAGCCACAGCTGTGAATACTAGCAGGCTCCCGTTTGGGGCCTGTATTAGTTAGGGTTTTACTGCTGTGAACAGACACCATGACCAAGGCAAGTCTTATAAAAAACAACATTTAATTGGGGCTGGCTTACAGGCTCAGAGGTTCAGTCCATTATCATCAAGGCAGGAGCATGGCAGTATCCAGGCAGACATGGTGCAGGAGGAGCTGAGAGTTCTACATCTTCATCCAAAGGCTGCTACTGGAAGACTGACTTCCAGGCAACTGGGGTGAGAGTCTTAAGCCCACACCCACAGTGACACACCTACTCCAACCAGGTCACACCTATTCCAACCAGGCAACACCTCCAGATGGTGCCACTCCCTGGTCCAAGAATATACAAACCATTACAGGGCCTATGGCTTCCCTAACAATGAGCCTGGCTAGGTTCAAAGAGCCAGGCTTGAATTCTTTTCTTGGTCTCAAATCCAAGAAGGAAGGGGTGGGTAAGCCAGGAGCAGCAGGAACAGTCAGTCTATCTGCTATGGCACCAGTGGGCACGTCTTGCCTGGCGGGTCTGTGTCCTATAAGGTCCAGACTAATGAAGTCTCCTTCCGCTCCCAGCCCTACAGAGTACCTTCAGGGAGTGTGACAGCTAGCCAGCAGCAGGATGCCCACAGTCTGCTTCAACTGGATTTCTCATGTGCTTCAGCCAAAGTCTTACCATCTAGTTATGGTGGTCAACCAAGAGCATTGACAATAGCTTGTGTCTTTGGGGAGCCTTCTGAGGATTCCTTGATCAATAACTCAGCAGATCTCAAGACACCCAATGTCTGTCCAGCTCTAATTTCTGAATTTTGATGGTTGTGTTTATGGTCATATGTGATAATGAGCATCAGGATTTCAACTTTCTTTCTTTCTTTTTTTTTGGGGGGGGGGGGACAGGGTTTCTCTATAGAGCCCTGGCTGTCCTGGAACTCACTTTGTAGACCAGACTGGCCTGGAACTCAGAAATCTGCCTGCCTCTGCCTCCCAAGTGCTTACAAATGTCCCCAGAAAACAAATTATTGGTAGTGCATTGATACTTTCTGCAAGGCCATGTGGTGGTGGACATCTTTAATCCCAGCAGGTGGGTGGCAGAGGCAGGTAGATCTCTGTGAGTTTGAGGCCAGCCTGGTCTACAGAGCAAGATCCAGAACAGCCAGGACTATGCAGAGAGACCCTTTCTCAAAACAAAACAAAACAAAAAGAAAAAGAAAAGAAATTTTTTTGTAAATGTGTGCCTGTGCCTAAATTAAAACAAAATTTAACCCCGAGCCCTTGCAGAGGTGCAGAACCAGTGTCCTGAGCTGTTGGTGGCTAAGTAGCACAAATTCCAGAAATGGCATGTTCTAAACTCACAGTTACATCTACCCTCTGACCCACTCATTTCCCTCCCAGAAACATCCACAAAGGGCTTGTGTGTTCTTAGCAGATTTTATTTAGCATAGTGCTAAACAGCAAGAGTCCGAGTGTTCATTATTAAGAGTCGAGGCAGAGGCTGGAGAGGTGGCTCAGTGGTTAAGAGCACTGGCTATTTCTTCAGAGAACCTGGGTTCAGTTCCCAGCTCCCACATGGCAGCTTACCAACATCTGTTAGGGGCAGTCCCAGGAGATCCAAAGCCCTCTTCTGGCCTTTGGGGGCGTTGCATGTGCACACAGCACACAGATATACATGCCACAGACAAAACAGTTATATACATAACATAAAAATAAAGATTTTTGGTTTAGTTTTTAAAGGAAACAAATTAAAAAGAAAAACCTTTTGGTGTATCTGTACACTAGTTTTCTATTCGACAATAAATAGAAATAAACTTCAATATGCAGACTGATGTGGGTGAATCTGAAAAGCACTGAGTGGCAGACGCCAAGCACACGTAAGCTGTGCTGAGGGTTCCGTTTCTACGAAGTTCAGTTCATTCAAAGCTGTAAGAATGAGAACTGCGGGACTGGTGAGATGGCTCAGTTGGTAAGAGCACCCGACTGCTCTTCCAAAGGTCCAGAGTTCAAATCCCAGCAACCACATGGTGGCTTATAACCATCTGTAACAAGATCTGACACCCTCTTCTGGAGTGTCTGAAGACAGCTACAGTGTACTTACATATAATAAATAAGTAAATCTTAAAAAAAAAAAAAAAGAATGAGAACTGTGCCGGGCGTGGTGGCGCATGCCTTTAATCCCAGCACTCGGGAGGCAGAGGCAGGCGGATTTCGAGGCCAGACTGGTCTACAAAGTGAGTTCCAGGTCAGCCAGGGCTATACAGAGAAACCCTGACTCGAAAAACCAAAAAAAAAAAAAAAGAAAAGAAAGAATGAGAACTGCGCATGCACAGTTGCTGCTGAGCAGGAATGGGACCAAACTAGGAAGAAAGGCAGAGGCCAACTTTTCCA
>NC_034599.1:57242123-57244179 GCF_900095145.1 Mus pahari | reverse complement strand
GCTTAAGGGTGTGAATTCTAGAGTTGAATAAAGGATGGAAGAAGGAAGAGGAGGAGGGGAGGAGGGAGGAGAGGAGGAGGGAGGAGAGGAGGAGGAGGAGAAGGGGAGGAGGAGGAGGGGAGGAGGAACAAATGAGAGAAGAGGGAAAGAGCTAAAGGCAGGAAAAGAGCAGAAAATACATCCCCTGAGCAACCTGTGTCCAGGAAGTACTCCTGGACTTCACTCACCTATTTGTGGTGTGAGGACAGCAGGCAGGAGTTGACTCTTTCCTCCCACGACATGGCTTCCATAGACCTGGAGAGACACAGACAGGAAAGGGTCAGCGACAAGGTCCACCCTTAGAACACACCCTCAACACTGCATCTTCTCCAGTCCAGCCCTACCTCCTAATAGTCTACTGGCTGTGAACTCAATGGGTTGATCTGTGAATGAAGTTTCCTCTTAATAGCACCACTAGATGGAGACCAAGTCTCTATTCAGCACAAGAGCCTTCTGGGAAGAGGGACGCTTCATACTCAAACCACAGCATTCTGTGCTTTAACATGCACGGAAATGTAAATAAATAAATAAACTCCAAGAGAGAGCTAGAGCTAGAGCTAGAGGAGAGAGAGAGGAGAGAGAGAGAGTTAGTTCACGTGCCGTGTACCTGCCACACTGCCACAGAGTACCTTGGAAGTCAGAGGACAACCTGTGGGAGCTGGGTCTTGCTCCTACCATTTGGGTCCCAGAGACTGAACCCCAATCCTCCAGCAAGCGTCTTTACCCACTGAGCCGTCTCACTGATCGCTTAAATAATAGAAATACTATTTTCTTGAATCTGTCTAATGGAAATAGTAAAAATGTCACTCTTTGCAGGATTACTTGTAATAATACAAAATAATAAAAATAACAGCCAACCTCATGAGACTGATTCATTAAATTATGGGATATCCATTTGATGGGTTATTATTATACCATTAAATGCTACTTGTAATGACTTCTTAATGATATGCTACTTTTAATCCTTGAAAAATGTTTATCATAAATTAAGGATAACTAGGCTGAGCTTCCATTTGAGTTTGAAAAAAATAATTTTCGTATTGAAAAGCCATGTCCTAAGCTTCCCCTCCCCCCACAAGCCTGATGACCTGAGTTTAACCTTCAGAACTCACATAGCACTGGAAGGAGAAAATTAACCCCAAAGTTGCCCTCTGCCTTCCACACATGAGCCTCCACTCAAACACACATCATACCAACATACCCCCATACCCACCAACACACCCACAAATAAGGTTTATAAAAAGAACCAATAAATAAGGTTAACCACAAAGTTCAATACGATAACATATACAAGATACTGCAGAATACAGCCACAGAGAATCTTTCTTTGTTTGCTTGCTTGCTTGTTTGTTTTGAGACAGGGTTTAGCTGTCCTAGAACTCACTAGGTAGAGCAGGCTAGCCTTAAACTCGTAGTTATCCCCTGCCTCTGCCTCCCAAGTGCTGGGGTTTAAGCCAGGTGTCACCATGCTTAGTTTATTGTTTTGTTTCTTTTCTTTTCTTTTCTTTTCTTTTTTTTCTTTTTTTTTGAGACAGGCTTTCATTGTATAGCCCTGGCTGTCCTGAAGATTTATTTATTTATTATATGTAAGTACACTGCAGCTGTTTTCAGACACACCAGAAGAGGGCATTTGATCAGATGGTTGTGAGCCACCATGTGGTTGCTGGGATTTGAACTCAGGATCTCCGGAAGAGCAGTCAGTGCTCTTAACCACTGAGCCCTCTCTCTAGCCCTATTGTTTTGTTTCTTGATAGAAGGTCTAGCTCTGTAGCCACAGCTGGCCTCACACTTGTAGCAATCCTCCTGCTTCAGCCTCCCAAGTTCTGAGATTGCAGACTACACAGATCCTTGAGTTAGGAACTTTTCTCTCTCTCTCTCTCTCTCTCTCTCTCTCTCTCTCTCTCTCTCTCTCTCTCTCTCTCTCTTTCTTTCTTTCTTTCAATGAAGAAAGACCAAACATGAGGGAATTAACATTCAGTTTAGGAAGCTAGCAAAAGAGACACTAGGATTCTAAAGG
>NC_034599.1:57236860-57241823 GCF_900095145.1 Mus pahari | reverse complement strand
TCTTCCTCTTCCTTCTCCTCTTCCTCTTCCTCCTCCTCCTGCTCTTCCTCCTCCTCTTTCTTTTCCTTTTCTCAGCCTCTTCCCTGTTGTCTGTCAGATTTGTGCTGCCCCCAATGTTGTGTTACTCAGGGTCTGTTTAGAAGAACACTAACTATTCTTTGTGCCTGGGGTTGGGAAGGTTTAACACAGCACAGGGTCTTCTGGGACCAGTAGAGGAGCAGAGGGAAGGGAGCAGGGTGGAAGGGAGTGGGAAGGGAAGGTGTCAGCTGCAGGCAGCTGAGTCCTGAGGGCTTTATAGGGAGGCCTTGTGCTTTTCCCGTTTGTTTAGTTTCTAGCTATTTCTACCTCTGTGGATGAAGAGACACCCTTCCCTTCTGCTTCCTAGATCTTGCCAGGCTCCACTCAAGGAGAGTTCCAACCTAAGATGTGTAGCTCCTGTCACCCTGCCTGCAGCAATGGCATGACAGTTTCACCAGTCTATTCGTTACATGACAACCCCTGCCTTTCCACCTTCCAGTCAGCCAGGCAATCAGAAGATGATAGGTCAGGAAGAGAAATAATCCCAATGATGGGCGACACCAACTGTGCTGTGCGTGTTATTAGCCACCCCCTCCCTGCCATCCTCTCAGGGTGTCTGTGCATCTGAAGATGACTGTGAACTTCTGATCCTCCTGTTTCCATCCTATTGGTGCTGGGATTTCAGGTGTGCACCACCCTAGGTAGTGCGTATGGCATGGGGAACGAACCCAGGGTCTAATGCATGCTAGGGAAGTATTCCACCGATTAAGCTATGCCCTAGCCCAGCCAGTGGCTCTTCAAGTGTGTCACATTCCCACCTCGTGTTCTTACTAACCCGGCAAAGCGAGACAAAACAAATGTACAATCTGAACAAGGTTACATAACTTCAGAATTTTGGGAGATGACAGCGTTGGAAAGCGGCTCAGCTGACTAGTGGGGGCTGCAGCCCTCAGCCACCGTGGAAAACAGCTTGGCGGTGTCTCAGAAAGTGAAATGTGAAATGTGAAGCTATCACAGTCAAGCAATTCTGTTTCAAAGTATGCACATGGTAACCAATGGTAAACATTGGTTCACACTGATGCTCATACTAGCATCACTTAAGAAGTCATGGATGCCACCCAAAAATCTACCGATGAATAAGTAATAGGTCAACCAACGAATGTTGTGTATTTCAATATTATTTGGCTGTGAAAGAAATGAAGTGATGATACAGAGCGTGGCTGATCTGCTGTTGGCATCCAGACGGTCTCTCCCGTAGCCGGGGCTGGCCTTTAACTCACTCTGTAGCTGAAGATGACTTTCAACGTGTGATCATCTTACCTCTGTCTCCCTGGGAGGACAGGATGTGCTGTCACACCTGGTTCAGGCAGTTTTGGGGAGCCCAAGGCTCTGCCCACTGAACCACAACCCAAGCCCTGCTGAGTCAAGTCTGAAAACATATGCTAAGCCGGGCGTGGTGGCACACGCCTTTAATCCCAGCACTCCGGAGGCAGAGACAGGCGGATTTCTGAGTTCGAGGCCAGCCTGGTCTACAGAGTGAGTTCCAGGTCAGCTAGGGCTACACAGAGAAACCCTGTCTCGAAAAACCAGAAAAAAAAAAAAAAAAAAGAAAAAGAAAAGAAAACATATGCTAAGTGGAAATCACAAAGGCTAGCTGTTAACTAATTAATTAGTTAATGAATATGATCATCTGGGAAAAGGTTGGTCTTACTATATATTCCCCACTGGTTTTGATCTTTTTCTTTCTTTTTTTCTTTCTTCCCTTCTCCCTTCCCTTCTCCCTTCTCCTCCCTCCTCCCTCCTCCCCCCTTTCCCCTCCCCTCCCCTCCCTTCCCCTCCCCTCCCCTCCCTTCCCCTCCCCCCTCTTCCCCCCTCTTTCTTTCTTTCTTTCTTTTTTCCCCCCAAGTGAGCACAGGGTTTTGACACAAGTGGTTACAGCTCTGCTCACACTGGACGGACACACTATAAACCACTTGGAAAACATTAATATTTATAAAACCTATATTACAATATATGTCAATTTAACTTTAAAAATTGTTTATTTTGGGGGAAGCAGTTTGAATGTGCAGAGTATGTATAGAGGTCAGAGGACAACTTATAGGAGTTAGTTCTCTCCTCCCACTGTCTGGCTCCCAGGGATCAAACTCAGGTCATGGGGCTTGGTGCAAGCATCCTTACCCATGGATTTATCTCACTGGCCCATTTTAACCTTTTCAAGAAAAATCTTTTGATGTGCTGATATGAATTTGGGTGTAGATGTGCTATAGGGTGGGCTGAGGACAACTTTAAGTCTTGGTTCTTGCCTACTCTGGAGACTAGCCTAGTCTATGAAGTGAGTCTCAGAACAGCAGAGCTACACAGACAAACCCTGTCTAGACAAACAAAGCAACAGTGTTTTGCCCGTATGTGTGTCTGTGCACCACACATGTACAGTACCATTGGAGGCAGAAGGCACGGTATCAAGTAGAAGTGGAGGTTTTCGAACCTCTGTCTGGGTGTTTAGAGTAGGTATTCTGGGAGAGTGGCCAGTGCTCTTAACCACTGAACCATCTCTCCAGTCCCCTAATAGTCTGACCTTGGATCCCTGGATCCCACAGTGGAAGGAGAAAATTGACCTCTGAGAATTGTCCTCTGACATCACACAGGTGCAATGCCCCACGTGCTCCCACACTGCCACACAATCACTCAGACACAATACAATGCAGCAACAGACAGCACCCAATAAACAAGGAAGACAGTAGACAACTCTGGAGTTAAAGCTTTCCCTCGAGCTGTCTGGGACTGTGTAAATTAATGCTAAGTGCAAACCTATTAGTCAGGCTTTAGTGACCACATAAAATATTTATCATAAGACTGTTTTAATGAATGGCACTTTGTGCATATGTGTTCTTATCCTATCCCCCATGGGAAAAGACAGCATACCCGCGTCACCAACTGTCCTTGAAAGCAACAGAATATGACTTATCCCTAAACTGTAGCTTCAGCCCAGGGAAGAAACAGAAACATGTTGAACAACTTTTTCTTTCATTTGGTTTGCTGTTCCCTAACACTAATGTCATTAGCTTCAGCACGGGTGGCTCACTGATCTATTTCCAGAGGAAATACCACTTTTATAATAGCCCTGTTCAATAGAAATATGTAAGGTACAAATGTCAGTGCGTATAATCCTACTCATTATCCCCAGCAAAGTGAAAAATCTAAAAAAGAGTAAGAGAATCAGAAGTCACCAGCGATTTCATTTTCCAGCAGGCCAAGACGGGAACATGTCAAGCTAAGCTTCCTTCCTGGTTCCTAAACATTTATTTGCATGTGTTTTTCCTGCCTGTATATATGTGCACCATGTGTGTTCCTGACTCTTGTGGAGGCCAGATGAGGGTGTTAGATTCCTTGGAAATGGAGTTACAGTCGGTTATGAGCCACGGTGATGTGGGTAATGGGAACTGAACCTGGATCCTGTGTTCTGAGGTCATAGGGAGGGTCAAGTCCATAATCATTGTTCCTTTTGCACCTGATTCTGTGGGACACCTCTCCCATCTCACTTGGAGCTTGTCACAGTCAGGGACTCATGGTTCACAAAGATACTCCTGGCTTTGGCTTGTGAGTGTTATATGCAAATGAGGTCACATCCCCTGTGCATTTGGGACCAAGGAGTGGAGGCCAAAGGCACTCTTTGCCCTGTGGCCCCTCCCTGGACACCAGTGCTGAGAGAAGATTGTGAACTTAGGCTCTTCTGGCCTCTAGCCAGGGAGGGAACCGAAAGGCTGCCTCTGCTTTGAAGTTCGTCAAAGGCTACATTTGTTGCATGCAAACATTTAAATGTTGCCAACAACTTTCATAACTCACACTAGCTACCAAGAGAGATCTTTTTCACTCACATCTGGGCCCATCAAAATACAGCGAGAAAAGAAAAAAAAAATACAGTGAGAATCCAATATGGAGAGATGGCTGCTTTCACGTTGACTCTTTCTGGAAAGGAATAGAATATGTGTGATTTCTTATCAGAGCAAAATAAGTGATTGTTCTAGAATGACAGCTACTTATTCTTTCTTCAACTCTGACAGTGAGTCAAAGAAGACCTTGATGTTGTCGTCCTACACAGGCGGGCATGCAGGTCCCTGCTCTGACTGAAAGGCCTTCTGTGACAAGAAACATCCATCTAAGTCTGAGCCCAAGCAAAGCTTGAGGTGTCGTGTTCCAGAACACAGGGAGTGCCTCCAAAATGATAACAGCTAAAAGGTCACAGAAGCCAACAGAAGCCAACAAGAAGGGCTCGAAGTAGCCCAGTCATGGAAAATCTGAGCTTCAAAATGCATGGTGACAGGAAGGACTGTGAGTTAAACCTCGAGTGCATGCTGATGCAAAGGGCGAGTACCTTGACATTTTCACATGGGAACAGAATTTTACATAGTTTACAATTGCTTTCCTGGGTCAGCAGGCTGGCTCAGTGAGTAAAGGGGCTTGCTGCCAAACTTGATGATGGCTTGAGTTTGGTTCTGAACATCTACATGGTAGGAGAAAACTAATTGCCCAAAGTTGTCCTCTGACTTTCACAATCATTCCTTGACACACTTGTGTACAATCATAGCATGATATACTTGTGTGGTGTGTGTGTGTGTAAAATTTAAATTATTTTCTTGCAATTTGCTTTAAAAAAAAAGATTTATTCATTATATATAAATACACTGTAGCTGTCTTCAGACACACCAGAAGAGGGCATCAGATCTCATTACAGATGGGTGTGAACCATCATGTGGTTGCTGGGATTTGAACTCAGGACCTCTGGAAGAATAGTCAGTGCTTTTAACCACTGAGTCATCTCTCCAGCACTGCTTTTTTTTTTTTTTTTTAGATTTATTTATTTATTATATGTAAGTACACTGTAGCTGTCTTCAGACACTCCAGAAGGGGGTGTCAGATCTTGTTACGGATGGTTATGAGCCACCAT
>NC_034599.1:57234732-57236735 GCF_900095145.1 Mus pahari | reverse complement strand
CCCTTTTTTTTTTTTTTTTGGATAAATTAAGATGAGGTCTGTTTACGTTTCTGAAGCAGGCTTGGAGTCCAGTATGTAGCTCCAGCTGACTAGCCAAGGATTTTCTTGCCTCAGTTTTCCTGGTGCTGATATTTCAGGCATGGGCCATCACATCTAGCTTCCCATAGATGTTTATTGGTTTATATGGAAGTCCCCCGACCCCTTGCCATCTCTTACAGCCCAGGCTTACCTTGAATTCACTCATAGCTACTTCCCCAGGTCCAACACTGTGCTTCTGCATATATACTTTAGCTACATAATGTGTGGTTCCATTTATGTTCCATGGAAAAGGCTGAACCTCAGAGACAAAGTAAGGATTGGTGGTGTTTGGCATCAGGGATGGGAGAGGGTTGGTTGCAGGGAAGTGTTACGAAGGAAGGAATATTTTCTTTGATGTACAACTGTCCTTTCTCCAGACAAGGTGTCTTAGTGGTTACTAGTGCTTGTTGTCATGGCAAAAGAACTGGGTTCAAGTCCTGACACCCTCATGGCAGCTCACAAACATCTACAACTCCAGCTTCCTCAGAGGTCACCAGGCACGCACATGTGCATAGACATACACTCAAGCAAAGTCTTACTCACATAAAAATGAAATAAATAAATCTAAGAAAGAAATCTAGCTGGGTGGCAGAGGCACTGTTAAAGCCCACCTCACACTCTAGAGGCAAAGGCAGGAAGATCTCTGAGTTCAAGCTTAGCCTGGGCTGTGGAGAGAGGTCCAGGACAGCCAGGGTTATACAGAGAATCCCTGCTTCAAAACAAGCAAACAAACAAACAAATAAAAACTGTCCTCTATCTTGAGGTTAGTGGTGGTGATGATGTTGTTCTGTATATTTGTCAAAACGTACAAAACTGTTCAAAAAAAAGAGTGAATTTTACTATATGTAATTACTGAAGGGACTCTAGCTGGCCTGAGCATGGCAAACGTGGCTCTGGCAGGCCTGGCCCTTGTCCCTGATTCCCAATGCCTTGCTAAAAATCATTAGAGTGCATTCCTAAAGCTAGCCCCCAAGGTCTAGTCCCTCATTTAGCCATTTTCTCCTCCTAAGGCTGACTACCAAGGTCGAGCTATCAAAGTATTAAAATTCAGCAATCAAAATCCCTGTTTGGCTCACCTAATTAACATGTTCAATACCATTATAAAAGTCACTGTCGAGCTGGGCATGGTGGCACACGCCTTTAATCCCAGCACTTGGGAGGCAGAGGCAGGCGGATTTCTGAGTTCGTGGTCAGCCTGGTCTACAAAGTGAGTTCCAGGACAGCCAGAGCTATACAAAGAAACCCTGTCTCAAAAATCCAAAAAAAAAAAAAGGGTCACTGTCCTATGTGTCACTATCCAGAGTAGTCCTTTGTCCCCCTCTTTTTTTTTTTTTTTAAGATTTATTTATTATTATATTTAAGTACACTGTAGCTATCTTCAGATGCACCAGAAGAGGGCGTCAGATCTCATTACAGATGGTTGTGAGCCACCATGTGGTTGCTGAGATTTGAACTCAAGACCTTTGGAAGAGCAGTTGGTGCTCTTAACCACTGAGCCATCTCTCCAGCCCTGTTTCCCCCCCCCCCCCTTCCTTACTCCCTTTTCTTCCTCTCCACTTCTCCTTTCTCCTTCATCCTCTGTCTCCTGTCTTTGCCCCCTATCCCTGCCCTTTGTCCCTTTGGGTCAAATCTCTTTGTGCTGAGAACTTGGTCTTGGGGTGTCCTGCGCTGACTTTGAGGTTCCCCACAATTACAATGTAAACATTTATATTATCATTCTTTTTAAACTTTCATTTACTTACTCATTATGTGTACAGTGTTCTTCCTGCATGTATGTCTGCATGCCAGAAGAGGACACTGGATCTTATTACAGATGGTTGTGAGCCACCATGTGGTTGCTGGGAATTGAACTCAGTACCTCTGGAAGAGCAGCCAATGCTCTTAACCTCTGAGCCATCTCTCCAGCTCCTAAGCATTTTTTTTTT
>NC_034599.1:57232128-57233882 GCF_900095145.1 Mus pahari | reverse complement strand
CCTTCCTTCCTTCCTTCCTCTCTTCCTTCCTTCCTTCCTTCCTTCCTTCCTTCCTTCCTTCCTTCCTCCCTCCCTCCCTCCCCCCTCTCTCTTTTCTTCTTTCCTTTCTTTCTTGTGTGTGTGTGTGTGTGTCCCTCAGGGCTCATTCTCAATCATTCTTGTTTTTTTTTTTTTTTAATCATTCTTTATCTTACCTTTCAAGATCGGGTGTCTCGGTGGTTAGGACAGACTATCTAGGCAGCAGGCCCCAGGCAGCCTCCTCTCTTCCTCTCTAGCACCAGGACTACAGCGTGTGCCTGTGGGCCTGGCTTTCTCATATGGGTTCTAGGGAAACCAAACTTGGGTCTTATGATTGCCTGGCAAGTGCTTTACTGAATGGGCTTGCTATTCAGCTCTTTAACTAAAAAAACAAAAACAAAATCAAAACAATTCTATAGTGGAAAACCTCAAAGGCAACGTCTTCCTGAAATAATCAAAGTGACCTTTCTAGTAACACGATAAATTGAAACCCTGTACTTCCTGAGAAGATGCCGTGAGAACACAGCAGTTGCTTCTTCGAGGTTCCTGACAGAGATGCCTGACCTAAATCTAATCATGCCGAATCAGCAGAGGAGTTGAAACTGACCAACATTTCACAGAAGAGCTGCCGTTACTCTTTCTGCACATATCTCGTTATACATATATAGAGGTCATCCCCTTTTTCTCTTTTAATGATTGGAAATTCTCTCTCTCTCTCTCTCTCTCTCTCTCTCTCTCTCTCTCTCTCTGTGTGTGTGTGTGTGTGTGTGTGTGTGTGTGTGTGCGCGCGCATGTCTGATCTCTTATATCCTACACTGGCCTTAAACTTGTTATGTAGCTGAGGATAACCTTGGACTTCTGTCTACTTCTCAAGTTTTGAGATTACAAGCAGTGCTCGAGATAGAACCCGAGGCTTCATGCATGCCTTGAAAGCGCCCTATGAACTCAGCCACAACTACCAGCCCTCTATTATTATTTTTAAGATCTCCCCCCTCTCTCCCCCTCTTTCCCCATCCCCCTCTCTGTGTGTGCACGTGTCCAAACCTTTGGCGGGTCCAAGAGGATATCTGATCCCTGGTGTTGGAGTTACAAGCACTTGTGAGCTACCTCACATGGATGCTAGGAACCAAACTCAGATTCTCTGCAATAACACCATGTGTGTTCTTACTGGCTTAGCCATCTCTCCAGCCCCTGTATTACGTTTTAAATGAATGCAACTATTTTACACTGGATGCATTAGTATATGCTTTTGAGCACAGAACTTGGGAGGCAGAGGTAGATAGGTCTCTGTGAGTTCAAGGCCAGCCTGGTCTACTCCCCCAGAGTTAGAGCTATAGGTGGCTTGTGAGCTGCCCAACATGTGGTACTGCGAACCAAACAAAGGTCCTCCAGAGCAAGAAGTGCTCTTAGCAACCGAGCCATCGCTCCAGCTCCAATTTTCCTTCCCTAACCTAAGAATCCCAGAACGGTGAATTTGCCTTTCAGTTCTGCCAAAGTTGTATTCCACATACTTTAAAGTACTGTTTTTATGCCCAATGCATTTTAAAATTTTCTCCTGAGACTCACTTTGATACATGGATGACATTTTATTTATAGGTTTGGGAGATTTTTTTTCTCTGCTTTATCCTCTATTTTAATCTATCATTCTATTTATAATTTCTAAGTTTGAGCCCATTGCAGTTAATGAACATAGTCTATAAGATTTGGGGGCTGGAGAGATGGCTCAGCGGTTAAGA
>NC_034599.1:57229634-57231263 GCF_900095145.1 Mus pahari | reverse complement strand
TCACTTTGTAGACCAGGCTGGCCTCGAACTCAGAAATCCGCCTGCCTCTGCCTCCTGAGTGCTGGGATTAAAGGCGTGCGCCACCACCGCCCTGGCATCTTTAGCCTTTTGAAATGTCAAATAACTGTTTGAATCTCTTTCCTCTGTGCCTTTCTCCTTTCTGTATCTGGCCCTGCCTCCGCCACCTTCCCCTACCCCACCTCCCACACATGGTTTTTTAATGAATCAGGATCATTTCGAAGCTTTGCCTTCGATTTCATCAGCCTAGGGAGATGCCAGCCCCTGCTTCGGCTGGAATGTCCCAGCTTCTGCTGTGAGCCCAGAAGTGAGCTGGGAAAAGCCCACCTGACTATGCCACGTCCAGGTAGCGCTCCTGCTTGGGGAAGATACATTTTCCTTTCGTCCTACTTCCGGCTGCCCTCCAGTGTCTTCATACCGCTGTTTCCCCACATTTTGTCCGGAATCCTTGCTATTCATGAGACAATTGGCATAATACAGGATCCTCCCCCTCTACTGCGTTAATGCTTTGATTAAAGATATTTAGAGTTAAATATCAAGATGAAGTAGATCCAACAAATAGCATTAATATTTATGTGTTAATGAGTGTGTTTCTGTTTAACACTTTAGCATTTGTAATGTCTAATAGAATTGATGACTTGATTTGCAATTCCATTCGTTAATGTGTCAATAAGCCTGTTATTTAATGTCTAAATCTTATTTATTTTATAAACAGTAGAAGAATAATTAAAGGCATTTAAGATATATTTATATTGAACATATTAAATTTACAACTATTGCTTAACTGGAAGGGTCTATGCTAATGAGATAATTGGGATACTGACAAAGGTATTGGCTGAGTTAAATTTCAAAATTCAATTTGAAATAATTAAGGCATTTAATTAAATTTGTAAATCAGACCAAAAGCAATCCAAGTTCTTTATAAATGATCATTAAAATCTTTTTATTTATAGGGAGAATGAGAAAATGATTTATAATTTAAACTGAAACAAAGTTTTGCACTTGTGACTTTACAAAATTGGACAATTAATTTTAAGCCAATGTTCTCATGAGTATTTATAGAAATATATTAAACATACAGGTTTGGAGTCTTGGACTGGGTTGAACAGGACATGTGGTGCACACCTTTAATCCCAGCAGTCAGGAGGCAGAGGAGGGTGTATCTCTGTGAATTTGAGATTAAGTTGGTCACAGAGCAACTAGGGATACATGGACACTGTCTCAAAAAATTAAAAAAGGCTAAAATTGCCCAGATTGCAGTTTATTTAAAGCTTGTTATCTGTAATTTCCTCTTCTGGAAAATGGAAGGGATGGTACCTCCCTAAATACATGTTTCAATATTAATAACTCAAGTGCTGGTGATAGGAATACTTTACAAATTTAAATTAAATTTCAATTTATTATTATCTTCACAGTGTGCATGTGCACAGCTTATGAGCGAAAGTCAGGGGAAAACTTTTGGAAGTCAGTTCTCGCCTTCCACCATGTCTGATGGCAAACATCACTCACCCACTGAGCCAGCGCACCAGCCCAGAAGAGCTAACTCATTTTAGCACTTTTTATTCTATTCTTTTTGTTTTGTTTTGCTTAGTTTTGTTTTGTTTTTTTTTT
>NC_034599.1:57202847-57228599 GCF_900095145.1 Mus pahari | reverse complement strand
ACAGATGGTTGTGAGCCACCAAGTAGTTGCTGAGAATTGAACTCAGGTCCTCTGGAATAGCAGTCAGTGCTCTTAACCCCTGAGCCATCTCTCCAGCCCATAATTGTGTGTTTCTGTATGTTCATTCAGATGAATTTTAATTGTAGTTAGTGGTAGGTGAGATTATGAATAACTTTTACTGCTTAATGAGGTAACTGGAGGTTAAAAGAACGATGTTTCCTATTTTACTTTAACAACTTGACTGGAGCAGTAATACAGGGTAAGGACCTGGATTCAATTCTCAGCTCAAGAACATTCTTTAATACGAGATGCTTTACAGCCTCTTCCATAGATAAGATGGAATGTCGCACCCAATATCATCTATGTAGTGCTCGGCTCAGATGTGGTACTGAGGCTTCAGTAAAAAATCAGTCCACCTGCAAATACCTGATGCCTGTGGAGTGTCAATCACTCTGTGTGTGTGTGTGTGTGTGTGTGTGTGTGTGTGTGTGTGTGTGTAGGAGCAGAAACCAATGAGAAAAGAGCTTACATTGTGAAATTTTACTTGTTTGCTTGTTGCTTGTTTTGCTTTTCGAGACGGTTTCCTTGTGCAGCCCTGGCAGTCCAGGAACTTGCGCTGTAGACCGGGTTGGCCTCCAGTTCTTGAGGAAACTTTTAAAAATTTTAACCAATTATTTATTTTGATTCTTTAAGAATTTATTTCTGCCGGGCAGTGGTGGCGCACGCCTTTAATCCCAGCAGTTGGGAGGCAGAGGCAGAGGCAGAGGCAGAGGAAGGCGGATTTCTGAGTTCCAGGCCAGCCTGCTCTACAGAGTGAGTTCCAGGCCAGCCAGGGCTATACTGAGAAACCTTGTCTCGAAAACACACACACGCACACACACACACTTATTTCTATTTATGTCTACGTATGGTTACAGGTACCCACGGAGTTGTTGTGTGGCAGACTTCTCCCGTGAAAACAACAGCATCACATCTATTCACTCCAGAAAGGAAACCCATGACAGACCAAAGCAGAGCACATGCACGGAAGTCTAACTTGGTGAGCCAATGAGAGTCTGTGGGGTCCCTAAGGACCAGTGAGTGATTACTTACAGGGAGTAGAGAGGCACAATCCTAAAGAGACAGCTCACAAACAACCAGAGCTCTGCACAGCTCACTGCAGCTAGAAGCTACACGCCTGTCCGGAGCTCTCTGCACTGCGGGCAGGCAGTTCTGCAGTCTGGCAGTCCTGCAATCTCCTCCTTCTGCATTGGGCTGGTCAGTGTCCTCCCCCAGCAATTGTTTACTGATTTTATACTGCTGGGGAGAGGTGGCTGTGAGTCCTTCAAGGTTCTGTTTTATCAGACTTGTGACCATGAGCCTCAGCATTCCTTTCCGTTTCAGTTGGAGGAAACTGTTCTATAAAAGGAGTAGAGACCGGGCAGTGGTGGCGCATGCCTTTAATCCCAGCACTCGGGAGGCAGAGGCAGGTGGATTTTTGAGTTCGAGGCCAGCCTGGTCTACAGAGTGAGTTCCAGTACAGCCAGGGCTACACAGAGAAACCCTGTCTCGAAAAACCAAAAACAAACAAACAAACAAAAACAGGAGTAGAGGAGAGGGCTTTAGATCTGGAGCCACCAACCCGAGTGCTGGGAACCAAGCTCCAGTCCTCTGCAACAGCGGTATGTGCTCTTAACCACAGAGCCATCTCTTCAGCCCCGAGCCGACCGTCTGAAGAATTAGCTCTAGTCAGTTTCACAGCGACAGAAGTCACAGCCTGAGCAAGCACCTTTGTAAATATCAAATTAAATAACAAGACACGGAGTGAGTGTCAGGGAAGGACCACTTCTACCCACCTATCTCAAATGAGAGAAGCCTGCCATACCTGATCCAATTCAACTAATTGCCAATGACTCAATTCAGAATTTGATAGTTTATTCAGGCCTAATAGGAAAAGTGTTAAGATATTTCTTAAAACTAATAATAATAATAATAAAATAAAAATGAAAATATACCTTCTCTCTTGCCCCTCGCCACTTAGAGCAAGCAGGAGAGCTGGCCCAGCCCCTCTCCTCCTGCAGCACTCAGAAGAGCCAGCCCTGTATCTGGCCTGGACAGCACACTAGAGTTGGCCTTGATAGCGTGGGCAAGCCCACTCTGAAGGCAATAGAGTGGGAGAGCTAGCTCTGCCCCTTGCTGGCTGCAGCATTGGGTCAGCTAGCTGGGGCAGTGCTGGAGAGCTCCTCCTGGTGTTGGAGAGCTGGCAGGTTGATCAACTCAGCTACAACCCAGGTCCAGATCCAGGGCTTTGGGTAGGTCCACCCCAACATCTACCCCTATGAACTGCTGGAGCTCTGAAGGGGCTGCTCCTACAGATAGAAAGTTGCAGAGTTTCCAGGACACATGGGCAAAACAGGGTCTCTGAGAGGAGCCCTGTGAGGATCCAACATTGATAGGGTAGCAGAGTCAGAGGCAGTGGGACACACTCAGAAAACAAGATTTGTTTCTTTTCAGGGGGAGGTGCAAGGGCAGAGGGGGTAGGTACAAAGGGCTGGAGAGTTGAGCGGGATTGGGGTACATGTTTCGAAATTCACAAAGAATCAGTAAAAAAAAAAGTTAAATAAAAATAAGCAACAGCAACAAAAAAATGAGAACATATTTCTTGGCTCTAGGATTTCATGGTTCTTATCAAACACCTATAAATGTATGTACAAACACGGTTTTCTTTAAGGCTGGGTCCAATAGTGCAACAGAATGGGTTGCTCCTCGATTGTAAAAGGGAAACAAACAAACAAAAAATCCAAATGTTCCTGCCTTCCATCCACATCCATGACACTAGATCTCACATTGCTGCTGCTGTGAGACCTTCTTGTGGCCTGTCTTCCCCACTTTATACCTCATTACCATCTTGAACCACACCCACTCCCTGACCCCTTTCCTCTCCCCAGTTAGCCTCTCTCCCCTCCTGTGTCCACATCTTTGTGTGTGTGTGACCATGAGTTGGGTTAGGGTTACCCACAAAGGCCCGACTGCCCCCTCCCGGTACTTACATACCCTGTCCTCAAACAGTGATGAGCTGTTAATCATAAATGAGGAATTGACAAGGCACACTGGGCATATTACTGTGTATATGAGATCGCCACAAACCTTGTGAGTTCAGTGTACCATTTGCTTCTCCATTCCTAGATAATTAGATAAGAGATACTCAGAACATCTTCAGATCAATTTCTATTTCCTATTTTTAAATTTTTATTATTATTATTATTTTTAGATTTCTTCCTTTCTTTCAAAGATTTATTTATTTTATGTATATGAGTACACTGTTGCTGTCTTCAGACACACCAGAAGAAGGCATCAGATCTCATCACAGATGGTTGTGAGCCACCATGTGGTTGCTGGGAATTGAACTCAGGACCTCTGGAAGAGCAATCAGTGCTCTTAACCGCTGAGCCAGCTCACCAGCCCCCCTGTTTCTAAATTTTTAAAAATTTGCTTTTTATTTTTTTCCTTTATCTTGCCTTAGAAATAGTTAAGGAAATGTTCATCTACTTGGGAAACTAATTTATGTGTCTTGTATAGACGAGCTGTATTGACATGGCTAAGTCACTATTCACTTTCCTATCAAGAGAAAGACTGTTGTTGACTTCATAGAAAGTATTCTAAGGCTGGGGGGATGCTCAGTCAGCGATGTGTTTGCCACACAAAGTATGAGCCCCTGAATTTGGATCCCCAGCATTCATGAGAGGATTCCTGGGGACTCAGTGGCTAGTCAGTGGAGCCAAATTTCTCAGTTCTAGATTGGAGTCTAGTTTACTTAACACAACCCAGTGATATCCAGCTCCACTCATTTTCCTATAAATGGCATAATTTAGCTCTTTTTTTAATGGCAGAGCAAAGCTCCATTGATTGATGTAAGTCCATTCATCTGCCAGTGAACATCTAGGCCAGCACCATGTCTTAGCTATTGTGGATACAAAGCAATCAATATGTGTGTGCAAGTCTGTCTGTGGCATGCTGACTTCAGGTACGCACCCAGGGATGGAATAGTTGATTGCATGGTAGTTTCGTTTTTTTAAAAAATATTTACGTGTACGGGTGTTTTGCTTAAATGTATGTCTGTACCGCGTATGTGTATACAGTGCCCTTGGAGTTTAGAAGACAGAGTTAGATCCCCTGGAACTGGAGTTATCACAAGGCTGTGAGCCACCGTGTGGGTACTAGGGATTGAACCTGGGACCTCCGCAAGATCAACCACTGCTCTTAACCACTGAGCCATCTCTCCAACACCACCCTTTTCATTTCTGACTCCCATACTGGCGGTACCTGTGCACATTCCCACTCCATTGTGGCTGTTCGTTGTCTCTTCTTTTTGTGGATATTTTCTATCCGAGTCTATCACAGGTAGGAACATGCCAGAAGGAGGCTGATTCCACACTGGGCAGAGCCAGAGCATAAGAGACCCCAAAGCTCGCCTATACAGTGACACACTTCTTCTAACAAGGCCACACCTCCTAATAATGCCACTCCCTATGGCCACGCATTCAAACACATGAATCTATGAGGATCAAGCCTATTCAAACCACCACAAATACTATATTGAATATCAGTAGAGAGAATATATACCTTATTAAAAATCAACTGGCTACTGTAACAAACTGTGTATCTTATAGGTAATAGAAATTCCCTCCTTCCCTCCTTCCTTCCCCACCTCCCATTCTTCATCCTCTTTCTAGGTTTTTGAGACAGAGTCTCACCATGTAGCATTGGCTGGCCTGGAACTTCCTATGTACACCAGATCTAATTGCTCTACCTCCCAACTGCTGGGATTAATATTATATGTCATCATGTCCAGCTAGAAACGTATAAAGTTATTCAGCCCACTTGGCAGAGCGCTTGCCTGGCATAAATGAAGCTCTGGAATTTTATCCCCAGCATAGCATAAACTGGGTGTGGTTTTCCATATCTGAAATACCAACTTTTCAGAGACAGAGGGACCTGAAGACAGAGGGATCTAAAGTTCAAGGTCATCTGTGACTCCAAACCAAGTATCCGGAGATGCTTGAGAAAGAAGAAAGTTACTTCTCATAGTTCTGGATATCCAAGGTCAAGGTCCTGGCAGATTCCATGTGTGCTGAGGGCCTGTTTTCTGGCTCATAGCAACTTCTTGCTGTACCTCATCCTGGTAAAGAATGAAGAGAATTCTCTCAGACCTTAGTTAGAAGGACACCAATCTTCCTCATGTGGGCCTTACCCCTATGTTACCTTCCCTGCTAAAGGTCTGCCACAGTTAGGAAGCTGAGAGAGATGAACACAGGTCCTCCACTCATTCCCTCCCTTTTTATTCAGTCTGGGCCCCCAAACAAGGTATAGTCTCCCTCCTGAGTTACACCTCTCTGGAAACAACCTCCTGAACACACTCAGAGGTGTGTCTCCCAGATCCAGTCAGTTGACTGGGAAGGTGAGATCACAAGGACCTTCTGAAGTGGTTTCGGTCACTGACTCTGCATTTCCTTGTTTGCCTACATTCTTTCTAGGGTTTCTCTTTCTTTCTTTCTTTCTTTCTTTCTTTCTTTCTTTCTTTCTTTCTTTCTTTCTTTCTTTCTTTCTTTCTTTCTTTCTTCTTCTTCTTCTTCTTCTTCTTCTTCTTCTTCTTCTTCTTCTTCTTCTTCTTCTTCCTTCTTCTTCTTTCTTTCTTCCTTTCTTTTTTGAGACAAGGTTTCTCTGTGTAAACTCTTTCTGTAGACCTGGCTGCCCTTGAACTCAAGAGATCTGCCTGCCCTTGCAGAGACTAAAGGCATGTGCTGCCGTCACCATCACCTGGACAGAGATCTTAAATAATCCAAACCACCGATAAGAAAAAGAAAGTCACCTTTAATCCCAGCACTTGGGAGGCAGAGGCAGCTGAATCTCTGCATTGGTCTATAAAATGAGTTCCAGAACAGCCAAGACTAAACAGAAAAACCCTGTCTTGAAAAAACAAAAACAAAAAGAATTCTGGGGTCGTTCTGAGTGGACAGACACTTTGTATTCCAACATGACCTGAAGGAGAAAGGCTGTGACTGACACCCTGGAAGCCATCGGCTATATTTATATATTTTCCCAACATGCCACTGGGCACAATGGATTTTCCAATTATGTTTGTACTATTGATCCTTATTTTACTTGTGATGTGACCCATCCATTGAAATTTGTCATGATTTGATTTATATCTTGCATACAATACATTTATAGAAATATTATACAAGCAGCAGAGTGTGGTGGCATACACCTTTAATCCCATCAGAGGCATCAGCAGGAGTTGGGCACCTCTATCAGTTAGAGCCCAGCCTGGACTACATAGACAGCCTAGGCTATATAGAAAGACCCTATCTCTAACAAACATGTCACAAAAGGTGAGTTGGAAGACACATTTTGCAAATGACTATTTCAGGTCTACAGATGTGTGTCATGGTTGGCACAGAGACATCATACGCTTGTAGGCTTATATTTTTCACAACCTACTTTAATAAGGGTTCAACCTCCCCTCTAGCCCACCACCCACCAGAGGTAGTGGAAAAGAAAGGTTATTAGGATAGGGGGGGAAGTGGACCTGTTTAGAAATAGTTCGTTAGGGTTCCAATCTTCCTTGTTCTCAGTCCACTAGCAAACAGCATACTCGAATCCGGTTCAATCCAGAAGAAAGCTTGAGGCTAAACAATTGGTGGGAGTTCGCAGAAGCCGCAGGAAGCTACAGGAACCTCACGAGTTCTTTGGTGAGTTTCTCTCTATAAAGTCACCACAAGCGAAGCTCTGAAACGCAGCACAGGGCGAATCGATACATGCGCGTCGTCAGCGAAGACTAGCCGGGAGGAGCAATGGGAACGGGAGCTCGAGCTCCCATTTATGTTCTATCTAAGCACCAGGCATCCTTTCATCTGTGTCGGCTTCAGCAAAACTTCTTTCACCTGTCTGCCCCAGCACAGCCTCATTATAACCCGAGTCTCTAAAGAAACCAGACGTTCCTACTTTATCACACCCAGCCCCCCAGGCTCAGGTGTGGTCTTTGGCTCTCAGTTCGTCCTTGTTTCGGCAGCAGTATTTTGGGAAGTGCTAGAAACTTTATTTGGTGAGACTTAGTTGGAGGAAGTGGGCTAAAGGGAAGGAAGGTGTCCTTGTCCTTGCCCTGGCCCTGGCCCTGGCCCCTTCCTATCTAAGCCCAAGGAGCAGGAAGCTTGGCCCGCCCCCACCCCCACCATGGAGCTCTCTCTGCCTTATGCCTTACTACAGGCCCATGGTGAATGTGACTGTGGCCTGAGACCTCTGAAACCATGAGCCCAAATGAATCTTTCTTTCTTCTTGCCATCACTTGTCACTGTGAGGAAAAGTGACTGACAGTGTGCACCGTGGGTTACCCTATTCCAATCTGTATCCCTTATTGGTCTTTGGTCTATTGCTCTGTTAACTAGAGGGGAATCATTAAAATCTCCCATCGTAATTAGGGGTCCATCTCTGCAGTTCTGTCTACTCCTGCTACAGACGCGGTGAGAGCATCCTGTTTTCCTAGCCTGCCACTGCAGACAACTGGAGCCCATTATAGATACAGACAAGGCGCCTGCAGCCCAGATTCCACCAAGTTCTCAGGTCTTCCTGATAATCTGCCTCTTCCTGTTCATTTTTTTTCTAAAAAAAAAAAAAGATTCATTTGTTTATTTATATGAGTACACTGTAGCTGTCTTCAGACACACCAGAAGAGGGCATCAGATGGTTGTGAGCCACCATGTGGTTGCTAGGAATTGACCTCTGGAAGAGCAGTCAGTGCTCTTAACCACCTCCAGCCATTCTATTCATTTTTTTAAAAGGCCCCTTCTGGAGAGATGACTTGGTGTCTGTCATTTGATTTCCATGACAATGCATCCTATAGATGGTCACTGCAGCCTCTGGAAGATCATCACGCATGTCTAAATGTATACAGTCGATAGTGGTGTGGCTGGGAGCCCATCCCAACAGTGTCTGACCTGGCTATACTTTATCTGCGGCCTCAAAATTACACATGCCCCCAGGCTGTGATGGAGAATCGCTAAGGCGAAGCTGTCTCTGCAGAGGTAGACTGATAAAAACCTCAGTGCCTAGGAGTTTGGAATGTTGTCGCTCCAGAGCCCAATTATAATTTATCTTGGGCTATTGTTAGCCCACTAAGGAGCCAATCTTTGTTTTGCTCCCAAGCTCTGCATCAGAAGGAACACTGTGGTTACTGATAAAACCGCTTGGAATGTAGTTAATTAGCAAAAGCCTAATTTTCGGTCAACCAAAGCTGAGTCGTTAGCTAACATCCAGGGTGTACAGCTGAGGTCTGTCTACTAACTGCCCACTGAGTATTTGCATACGCTTGAAACGTGCCTTGTTTTATGGGTTTCTTGTTCTGTTTCTATAAGATTTCATGAAACTTCATCCACATTGGAAAGTGAAAATTTGGGATAACCTAAATCTATTTGGACCACAGTCACTCATATTTAACTCCAGAATAAATCTCCCTTTTCCTTCTGAAATGAGAGCTGTGTTTGTTTGTTGTTTGTTTGTTTTGCATCAAGACCAATAGTTAGACTTGTCTGAGCTCCAGCTCCCTCATCTGTTGCTAGGTGATAGCTGTTTCACTGGGAGATAGCTTTGGGTTCTGGATCGCAATACCCCAAAGCTTGTGTTTATAGGTGCTGAGTACTTCGAACTAAAGCCACTGGAAAGCCCCAGACACAGCCTCCAAGTAAAGGCTGCTCTGACTGTCTCCCATCCTCCTGCTAAAAGTGGATGGCAGAAACAAGAAGTTACAGGAACTGCAAACCAAGCCTTAAAACCCATTCCTTCTCCTTCGAGGACCCTCATTTCAGAGGGTTCCAACCTTGCCCCAACCCCAGGCAGAGCCAATCTGAACAGACAGGCTGGGTCCCTGTATGAGTGTTAAGCTGGTCCTGTTGTCTGATCACATTTCCACAGGTACCTTGCTGAACCTAGATGAAGAGGGAATTTCCCCTAAATTTTTGGGTCTTCATTTCTGAAGGCTCCTTGTGATTTCTATTGGATTCTGTGACATTGATTTGCTAAGCTTCGGTTTTGTTATCTTTTTTTTTTTTTTTTTATTTCCATTTTTGTGATTGGATCCTTCTATGTCTTGTGGGCTGGCTTAGAATTTCCTATGCAGCCTTTGCTGGCTTCAAACTAAAGCCCTGTCTTACCCTCACTGTGCAGAGATGACACCCGAGAGCTGTTAAGTTCAGCCTACCTTGTTACTAAAGAGGAAAATCATGAGAATGTAAGGGCAGAGGGCTTAGCAAAAGTTTGCGTCTTCCTGCACCTTCCTTAGGCCAGTAAAGTTGACTACTAATGTTGACCTGTGTCCTTGGGAACAGATCTACATTCCAGGTAACAGCAGAGTGGTGATCTCCCTTGCATTTTAAACTGGGCGAGCTGGGCCGAGGATGGGCATTGTCTTGGCATAGTTGAGAAGAAAGGCAGTCACAATCTCCCATATCCGCCCTATGACAGCAGGTGGCCCTGCCTGCTTTGTTCCCTCCTAGCTGAGCCTTCCTCAAGTCCAAGCTGAATAACCCATCTCAGCATCTTTCCATCAGGAGGGATTAAAAGCTCATGTACAGTCTGCTGGTGTGCCCTACGCCTTTAGTTCCAGCAATCATAGCAGAGGCTGGCAGTATTCTATGAGGCTAACCCGGCCTTCAAAATGAGTTCTAGGTCAGCCAAGATCCTGTCTCAAAAAACAAACAAACAAACAAACAAAAAACCAAACCAAACCAAACCAACCCTCAATCAACTAAAACAACCAACCAACCTACCAAACAAACAAACAAACAAACAACCCCATCCTCGCCTCGCTACAAAAGGTGAGCTTTACTGAGTCAGCAGAGAGGTGGTTCCCAGATACTCCGGACAGAAGCTGACCCCTGTTGGAGGATTCAGACTGTTCTTCATTTCCTACTCAGAGTTACCACGATCTCTGATGCAGTAGCTATTCAGGTGCGTGTCCTTCAAATATAGCACATGGAAGAAAAACAGAACACTGTCCCTGAAGATAGGAAAGCAGGACTGAAAATCTATCTGCAAGTGGACTTGAGCCTCTTCCTGACCTGCTTGTGTTGTTTGGTGCCCCCTAGTGGGCTGTGGTAAGCCTGCATTGAAAATCAGCCTGGCGCCTTAGACTCTGAGGGCCCCAGATTCTCTCAGAGGGACTAGGACAGGGGAAGACACAACACAGGATGTCTGTTAGCATTGTTTAAGAAAAAGAAAACACAGCCGAAGAGCCCCTCGCGGAAACACCATGGAAACACCACCTCACAACCCTTTTCTGCAAAACCTACCATGGAGGCCACCAAACCACATGCCTTGCTTTGGGTGGCTGCACCAACTGGCCTTTCTACCACATTGTGGCTGTTCACAACAGGTGTCCCGGGGATGGCCGCTTCGGGGGAGCCATTGGCCTCCTAAGATCCACTGCTCGACAACAACGGAGAAGCACTTCTTACCCTCATCCTGGACTGGTTCTGGCATTGGATTGGCTGTGGGTCTTACCTGTCTAAGCCTGTGGAGAATCTTCGGGGTCTTTCTGGCTTTTTCCCCCTTACATCGGACGATGTTCACTGATGCTGAGAGACCACAGAGGAAGAGAGCATTCGAAGTCCTCTTAGCATCTCAAGAAAGCAGAATTAGAGTCCAAAGAGTCAGAAGCAAGCTGACTTCAGTGAGTACAGCAGTGGCTATGGCAAGGGCCTGTAAAACGTGTACATAGAGTTTTGTGTTGGGTTTGAAGATC
Organism: Mus pahari; assembly: GCF_900095145.1. NCBI lineage: Eukaryota > Metazoa > Chordata > Mammalia > Rodentia > Muridae > Mus > Mus pahari. Next base: position 57,217,825 of record NC_034599.1, on the reverse strand, counting down.
AATGAATGGAGGTTTGTTTTTTTTTTTTTGGTTTGTTTGTTTTTTTAAAGAAAGAAAAGAAAAGAAAAGAAAAGAGATGGGGAGAATAAAAGGGAGACAAGAAAAAGGAGCTATAGAGGCCGTCTTAGTGGGCAGCTAAGGCTGAGAGGCACAGTTGAGGGGATTTCCTTCAGAATTTGCTGGGTGTGATAGCACAGGCTGTGACCTGGGAAGTGGAGATGGAGGGTCAGGAGGTCAAGGGCACACAAGGCTCTGTGTGAGTTAGAGAACTGCCTGGATCACATGCAATTCTGTCTTCAAAAATGATTACTAATGAACGGATCCTCCTCGCTAGACTCTCTTCATAAACATCTATAAAGCTTCTAGAAACCAAGCGCTGGGACAGGAGGTGACAAGAAGACCCAGTCCCCTATGTCCCCTATCCTCAGGTGGACTATGAGTGCCAATAAAATGAACACATTTGGAGGTTCACTAGGAGTTCACTTAAAAAAAAAAAAAAAAAGATTTGTTTAGTATTATATGTAAGTACACTGTGGCTGTCTTTAGACACACCAGAAGAGGGCGTCAGATCTCATTACAGATGGTTGTAAGCCATCATGTGGTTGCTGGGATTTGAACTCTGGACCTTTGGAAGAGCAGTCAGTGCTCTTAACTGCTGAGCCATCTTACCAGCCCAGGAGTTCACTTTTTAAAAGCGTTAACATCTATCACCTATCTGTCTCATCTGTGTATGTGAAAGTCAGCTCTCTCCTTCCACCATGTGGGTTCCAGGGACTGAACTCAGGTCCTCAGGCTCCGTGCCAAGCACCTTCCTGGCTAAGCCACTGACCCATCTCAGAGTTCAGCTTTACAATGAGATTGGAAGGGTGAGTTGTGTTCGCTAAGACTGGGTTGGTATTCTATAACAGCTGACTAATTGCTCCAGTCACTGTTGCCTTTGGGGAAGATGACCACGGAGTTGGAGGCAGGCTGTTCTGATGGGACTCTTGTGTCCTGCCCGAAAGAACTTAGAAATCCCTGGATTGCTGCCGGCATTACCTGCTAAGTACACTGGGGTAACATAGAAAAATCATGAAAATAGTAAAGTGTGGACTATCAGGACAGCAAAATGTGAGGGAGGCCAGGAGAGTCACTGGCAAGCCATGGAATACCATGATGAGCAAAAAGGTCTGGGAGCTAGGGAGATGGCTCTGCCAGTAAAGGTGCTTCCTGTGAGATCACTGACAGCCTGGGGTTCCAAGTCCAGCACCTATGTAAAAAGCCAGGCATGGCGGTGCGCACCTGTGACCGCCGTGCTGGGGAAGAGGAGACCGGTGGAACCCTGGAACTTGCTGGCCAGCCAGTTTGACCAATCGGTGAGTTCAGTGAGAGACCCTGTCTCAAAGAGATAAGGTGGAGAGCAACCGGGGAAGATATCTGATGTCAACCCCTGGCCTTCTCCTTCCACCGTGTGTGTGTGTGTGTGTGTGTGTGTGTGTGTGTTTGTAGATGTCCAAGGTATCCAGAAAAAGGTCATCAGATCTCCTGGAGCTAAAGTTCCCAGACTTGAGTGCCAGCAACTGAACGTGGCGGCTCTGCAAGAGTAGCACCCACTCTAGACCCTGTGCTGTTTCACAGGGCACAGATGGATAATTAGTGGTAAAGTATAGCGATTCTTCTGTCTTCCCAGGCAAGTTCACGGGGAAGTTTGGAGACCAGTGGCATAGGCATAGGTGATGGGGTGGGGCGGGGCAGAGTTTGGTTGTTGTGTAGGAGGTCGTCCAGGCGTCTGAGTTTTCATTGGCCGCTCCATGTGGAATTGTATAAAAGAGGAATGCTTCCACGGAGGAACTGCCTCCATCGGACTGGCCTGTGGCTGTGTCTGTGGGGGATGGCCTTGACTGTTAACTGGTGTAGAAGAGCATATCCCACCATGGGCTGCACTGTATTCTGAGCAGGTGGCCCTGGGCTCTGTCAGGTTAGCTGTGAGGTGAGGAGCAGAGGCGGCCCTGGGCGAATGTGGAAGGATCAGAGGAGCACCGAGTGAGTGGGTTTTATTGACAGAGCACAGGTATGGCAAAGAACCCCAGTGCCTCAGAGTCACAGGAAGGGCAAAGCCTCCCCCAGGCTCAGGCTCAAGGAACTGGCAAAATCTTCCTCTGCTCCATGTGTTCAGGCAGTGTGTGCAAACACTAGCAACCACAGCTTCTCCCTCTTACAAGTCAAGCGGAGGCTACTTCCCTACAAGAGACTTTCCAGAGACTAGCTAACCCCCTCCTGTGTTGCACATAATAAAAGAGTGGGTGTCTTCTGGGCCATTTTGTAAGTAGTAGGTGACCTCTATCAAGTGAGCCAGCCCATCCTGTCTCACCTGGATGTTTGTTTGTTTGTTTGTTTTCTGGAGACAGGGTTTCTCTGTGTAACCCTGGCTGTCCTGGAACTCTCTCTGTAGACCAGGCTGGCCTCGAACTCTTTGAGTTTTGCCTGCCTTTGTCTCCCGAGTGCTGGGATTAAAGGCCTGTACCACCGTGACCTGGTCTGAATCTCACCTTTTATGTGTGTCTCTCTGTCTCTTCTCTCCTTTCTCTCATTGTCCCAGTTCCCAGGACTAAGTCAGGCTGGATGCAACCATTAGTTATGAATTAGCCTGAGAGCAGTTGGGTGGGGGTTGATGCAGATGGTGATGATGACTGAGATGCCAAATCTTGTAAATTCAGACTCCATTTTAGAGAACCTGACCTAAGTTTGAACTCAGGTCAACTAACAGGCTGGTACCTAGCATTAGTTTTCCCCTAAGAAAACCCAAGCCTAGCTCCAGGCTTTAGGCTAATCCCCAACAAGACTGGCGTTTCCAGGTTACACCCTCAACCAGACCAGCATCTCCAGGTTACACCCTCAACAAGACCAGTGTCTCCAGGTTATTTCCCAACAAACCTGCACCCCCAGGTTACAAGTCTACCCCTTGCCTAACAACTACCAATGCACAGAGGAGCAGAAGTTTTAAGTTTATGATATGACTCCCAGCACCAGCCAATTATGTTAAAGGCCATGGTAGCTTCCCAATTAGATGCTTGCACACGTACTTCCTGCTTCCTGCTTACTATATAAAGCCTTGCCTCAATAGACATTCGGGGCTTCCCCACCATCAAAACTGTCCTTTGTGACAGTGGTGCACTGGGGGGCGGGGCTGAGTTAGCTCGAATAGAATAAAGACCTTGCTGTGAGTTGCATCCGATCCGCTCCTGTGTGTGTTTTGGGGGGAATCACTAACATTTCCCTGGCACAACAATGACAACTATGGACATCCCTCCATGTTTTCTACTACATGGCTCTGCCTTGAGTTCCTGCCCTGGCTTCCCTCAATGGTGAGCTGTTGTCTGGAAGCGGAAGCTGAAGTAAGCTTTCTTTTGGTACTCAATATCTGTTAGAGCAACCGAAAGGAAAGCTTAACAGGTGGGTAACACGCCTGGTTTCCTGCCCTCCAGGAGTTATATAGGGAGCTGGAATGGCAGGTGACAAACTCAAATCCAGTAGTGATGGCGAAACAAATGTCAAACGGTAGGAAAATCAACCGTGAGGCAGTGTTGAAGGAATGTAGGAGTTGCCCAGAGGATATTTGAACAAAGAACTGGAGATGTTGTTGGCTTTGGATAGCTTTGGGGGGACACGGGTGGTGGAGGAAGACCTTGTAGCTTGAAGGGTTATCATCCAGCTGTGACAGGACAGGGGTAGCCCCGACTCCGGTTTATTCTAACTGTGAAGATGATAGATGTCTAATTACATGTCTTACCTCCTTTTGTTTTAGCTGCATATCAACACATGACCAACAGAGTAGAACTCCTGACATGATGTCATGAGCCTCCACTTCTGTAAGCACTGATTGAGCCCTAATATTAGTGCCTGTCATGGGTCGTGACATGGCATGTGAGGGCACAGAGACACCAGGCGCATCATGACGGCCTCCTTATATTCCAGATTTTGCATTTTCCTGAAAGATTCTGACTGCCCAATAGTATCCAGACCAGATTTTGCCGATCCCTTTCCACATGCTGGGGCTGATAGCTAGGGTTTCCCTGTGGCCTCTGCGTCTGCCTCACCTCCCAGCCTCCACCAGCTCCTTCTGTTCCCTCTTTCCTGCCATCACAGGGCTGGCTACCTGGTTACCTCCTAGCCGCCTTGGACAGAAGATCCTCCGGTCTCTAGACAAACTCTCCAGTTGTTATGCCTTCATCTTCTTAGCACTCTGGGAAGACCCGATCATCCTCAGGTCACACCAGGCTCCTCCCTCTGCACCCTGCTTCTCCCTAGGCCTTAGCTACACTTCTGGTCTCCTTGTTCATCTTCAAGGGTCCTTGATGAATGTCAGGAAGGTCGTGCCCAAGCTCCCAGATCCCACTGGGACTGTGTAATGGGCTGAACTATGTCTCCTCAAAATTTATACACAAAGCCCTAATCTCCAGCACCCTGGATGGGGTCTTTAAGAGAAGTAACCAAAGAAAAATGAGAAATTAGGTCCTGTGGGTGAGCTCTCAATCTTAAATGACCAGTGAGTTCTCTCCCCCCTCCCCTCCCCAGTCTTCTCCTCCCTTTCCAGCTATCCCTCTGCCTACTCCTTCTGCTCCTCTTTTCTCCAGAGACAGGGTCTCTATCCATGGCTGCTGTGTAGCACACTCTGTGGCCCATGCTGGCCTCCAACCTACTTCTGCTTGAGCCTCCCAAGTGCTGGCTGAGGTTACAGTCATAAACCACCATGCCTGTCTTCAATATGATCTGTGTCTTTATATGGAGATACAAAAGCACAGACATACAGAAGAAGGATCATGAGGAGACAGGAGAGGGTCTTCCCAGCCATGGAGAGAGGTGTCATTGGGAAGTAAACATAGCAGACTTTGATCTTGGTTTCCTAGGCTCAGGAATTGCAAGGGAGCCAGCTGCTATTGTTTAAGCTGGGGGTCTGTGGTGGTCTGTGATGGAGGCCTGAGCAAACTCATACACTGAGAAAGTGAGCAGGTGTGTTAACTGCTCCGGATTCCTGTGTAGTGTGTGTGTATGTGTGTGTCTGTGTGTGTGCGTGTGCACGTGTGTGATACTTAACTTTCAGGGTTTGTTTTAAGGGAGAGATGACACAGTTTGTGACAGCACAGCTGCGTAGGTAGTGAGTTTTCTCACACCTCATAACCTAGGCAGGTACTCACTCACTGAGCCAACTCTCAATGCAATACTTATTTATTTATTTATTTATTTAATCTTTCTTAATTACTGATGTTTCAAGCTGGTAAAGAGTTTATATACGGTTACTGGAGTTGTGCATAAATAGCCTGATTAGCTATTCTGTATATGATAAACTCCCATTTCTCTAATGTGTCTAGCAAGGAGGCTATTCTGGCCAATTCAGTGGCCAAAAATATCTTATATGTCAAGGTGGAACTACTGGTGGAGATAGGAACTGATGCGTAATTAGAGTTCATAAGGACTTTCATAGCTGAACTGATTGACTCCACCAACAGCACTACATTTATAGCCCCACTGAAAGTCATTCTGTGTGTGTGTGGGGGGGTGCACATGTGTGTGTTTGTATGAATTTGTGTGTGTGTGTGTGTGTGTGTGTGTGTGTGTGTGTGTGTGTGTAGGTGTACATGTGTGTGGAAACCGTGGTTAGCCTCAGCTGTCGTTCCAGGAGCCATGCACCTCTCTTTTCAAGACAGGCACTCTCACTGAGACCGGACCCTGATAGTCAGGCTAAGCCGGCTGCCCAGAGAGCTGTTCTGCCTCCCCAGTGCTGAGGGACTGGACTCGTGTCCTTATGCCTGAGCTATAAGCGCTTTGCTGACTGAGTCATCCCCACAGCCCTAAAACCCTGTTTTATATAAAATTATCTTCCACTTGATTTAGCGGCACCTGCCAGAAAATTCCATATAATCTTCAACACTTTTTAAATTTTATTTTAATTAATTAATTAATTAATTTATTTATTTGGTTTTTCGAGACAGGGTTTCTCTGTATAGCCCTGGCTGTCCTGGAACTCACTTTGTAGACCAGGCTGGCCTCGAACTCAGAAATCTGCCTGCCTCAATCTTCAACACTTTATACTTACAGAGCTTGAACTTAGGCATGCAAAAAGCCTGTGGGGTGGCAACACACACACACACACACACACACACACCAGAGAGAGAAAGAGTTCTTATCTGTGTGTATTTTATTCTCCAGAAGTTAAACGAGTTTCTAACTGAACTTATGTTGAGGACTCCTTTGAAATTCATCCAGGTGGAAAGCTTCGTGGAGACTTACAACACATCTTTGGGTCACCAGCTTCACCCTTAGAGTGTCATGAGGTCTGACACTAACAGTCACGTTGACAGAGTCTTCCTGGGTGGAGCTAAAAGTATGCCAAGGACCACGTGCTTGCAACTCCTTTCAGCCACACCCATCCTGTTTACTAAAATCATTTCGCAGAGGCCAGAGAACCAGATCTGCCAAGGGCTGGAGAGTTGGCTCCGCGATTAACATCCGGGCAGCTGGCTTAGTGGTTAAAAGCACTGGCTCATCTCACAGAGGAGAGGGTTCAAGCTCAGCTTCCAGCAGGCTCACCATCAACTTCAGTTCTAGAGTATCCAACGCCCTCTTCTGCCCTTTTCTGGTGTACACATACATGTAGGCAAAGTAGCTATACCCATAACATTAAATGAATCTCTTTAAAACAAACAAAAACGTTCCACAGAGCCAATTTCAAGTCCTCTATAGTAAGTTCAAGAACAAAACCAAAACCCCCATTTGTCTAACTAGGGGTCAGAACCTGGCAAAACAGGGCACTTTCCAGAGACAGCCTAGCACTCTATTGTGCCCCAAGATGGGTGTAGTTTTGTAAGCTGATTTCAGTCCTGGGTTGTGTGCAGAGCAGCTGCACTGGAACTGGAGACAAGAGTGAATGGACAACATTCCTCTAACCAGCCTAGGGGCAGTGTGGTGTGATGAAGGCTTTTAGCATGCAGAGGCCTATTAAATTATTCTTATTGAATTGTTTAAAATATTACTGGGTGAGATTTGTTGTATTTAGAATGGGAAGCATGAAAGCTAAATACACAATAAATAGCAAAGCATTTATTGCCACAGTGTAGCAAAATCAAAGGCCAGTTTCTAGATTTTTTTTCAGCAGCAGGTGCTCAGAAGTTAGCAGCCAAAGCCGGTCCACTCATTAGTGAGGCTCTGCTGCCCTCGTGTGGTAGAATTACTTCTCTGCCAGAACCTGTGATTGTCCTAGAGAGAGCATCTTTTGTCTTCCTAACTCTCAGACTGGACTCATCCCTCAAGCAAATTTTTCTGCCTCGGCTTTCTATGGAGTTATAGTGATGAGACACTAGCCATTACATGTATCTTAGACAGAGTACCTTTCAAAGCATCATGAGATTGGGTGGGTGGATGGATGGATGGATGGATGGAGACATGGATGCCTCCAGGGATAAAACACTTACTCTTCAAGCATGAGGGCCTGAGCTTGAAACCCCAGCTCACATAAAAAGCCAGGCATGGCTGCATATGGCTGTACCTTCAGAACTTGAGGAAGAGCCATACTATCCCAATGAGCTTCCAGTTTAGTGAGAGACTGGGTCTCAAAAGCAATTCAGTAGAGAGTGGTAGAGGAAGATATTATGCTATTCTGGTTAGTTTTTGTCAACTTGACATAAACTTGGGTCCACTGGAAAGAAGGAATCTCAAATGAAGAATTGTCTCTACCAGGTTGCCTGTGGGCATCTCCATGGGACAGTTTCTTGGGGCAGCCTATTATGGGTGGTGCTATCTCATGGTAGATGGTCCTGGGTTGTATAAGAAAGCAGGCTAAGCCGCAATGAGCAAGACAGTGGGCAGCCTTTCCCCATGGCTTCTCTTTCAGCTCCTGGCCTGAGTTCCTGCTATGTCTCTCTTCAAGGATGGGTGGTAATTTACAAGCCAAATAAACCCTTTCCTCTCCAAGTTGCTTTCAGCCAATGTTTTATCACAGCAACAGAAAGCAAGCTAGGACTCCTGCTGTGGCCTCCAGATGGTGTACCCCACATTCACACTCACAGGTGTGCTGCACACATACAAGAAGGTAAGGGAACGAGAGGGAGCGCACTCAATCATGCGCGCATTCATTTTTTTTTAAAAGGTTTATCTTTATTTTTACTTATGTGTCTGTGTGTGGGTATGTGTACATGCTCTGTGGGTGTTTGCAGAGCTCACGATCACCTGGAGCTGGAGTTACAGCTGATTGTGAGCCTCCTGATGTGGGCGCTAGGTCCTCAGCAAGAACAGGAAGTACTCTTAACTCCTTAGCCACAGATGCATTCATTTTGTAAGTACTAAGGTGGACTTATTTTTCCAAGCACTGGACCAAGTGAGGATGGAAATGACATCTGATGTAAGGATGTGAAAGATGCATTGCTGCCGAGTAGGCAGAGGCTCCAGAGTGACATTCTCAGCTCACTTTTAGCAGGGAGAGCACAGGGTGGTCGCTGGGCAGTGTGTGATGAAGGACTTCCTGAGTGTGCATCTTCATCTAGAGAGACATGTGTGTGTCTGGCTAACCAGGTTTACCCTAATCTATTGGACTGAGAGAAGGAATAAGCACAATAAATACAAATTTTGGATGTGCTGTGTCCATCTAAAGAAGGAGTCTAAGGAAAGTCTTAGGTTGAGACAGCAGAAGAGTAGATAGAACCTTTCCCGGCTCACTGAAAATCAAAATAGGATGGCTTAGCACACCTCATGCCTATGTGTAGCTTCTGTTTTCATATGTGTGGGCCCATGTGTGTATGTGCATCTGAAAATACATGTGTGCTCATGCATATGGAGATCACATGTCAGGGTTACTGAGACAGGGTTTTCCACCGAGCTGTCTGGTTTGTCTAGACTGGCTGGCTAGCCAGCTCCAGGGATCCTCCTGTCCCCACTTCCCCACTTCTGGGGTTACAGGTACTGACTCACTACCCTTGGCTTTTTACATGTATGCAGAGGATCAGCACAAAGATCCCCATGCTCACATAGTAAGGACTTTTCCAGGTCAGTCACTTCCCCAGTCCCTGGTTACGCAGTATTCTACCCGACAAAGGTAGTTTGCCTGGTTCAATTTGTTCAGGCTGTTGTACCAAATAACACCACAGGCCAGGTAATTAAACAATTTATTTCAACTACTGGGAGGTGGGAGAGTTGATTTGGTGTCTGGTGGAAGCCTCCTTCTTCACAGATGACTGTCGTCCAGTGTCCTCCCACAGAATCTCAGGGGTCTCTGGTTTAGGGTACCAATCTCACTCATGAAGGTTCAACTCCACAATCTATTCATCTCTCAAAAGCTCCATCCCCGTCTCATCTTGGCGAGGGCTGGGATTTCAGCAGGTGATAGGGGTAGGGAGTAGGAACCTTAGGTCCATATTTTCTTTGGATTTGACTGTCTCTGTATTACAAACTATGGTTATCTTAGGACCTAAGTTCTCTCCCTAAATCTGTGTTATAGAATTTATATCACAGTGTGTATATTATGTTACTGCTTTTGTTACATATTCCAAGTTGCTTTCCAAACAGTCCCAACTGTTTGGTTCCAGCATGCTGCTATATTTGGGGTGAGCAATGCTGGGGAGCCTCGAAGACTCACGAACCAAGCCCGAAACAGCACCACGCAAGCTGTCACGACTTCGTTACCTCTTACTCATCCCCTTGACTCAGCCTGGCTTGGCTTCTTCCCAAACCACTTCACCGAAACTGTTCCTGTCAAGGGCCTGTAGCTAATGCTAGCCCTAAGCCTGTCTTCGTGTCTGCCTCCCCTCCATCTCCCTCTCTGTCCCCCTCCCCCATTTGTCTTTTCAGAAGGTCTAACAGTCTGAGACTCCTCCACAGTGCGCCTCTGCTCTCTCGGGTTCCTTACCACCACGCTTCTCTGGAGTCCCTCCCTCTCCATTGTGTCCTCTCTAGCCTGCCTGTCTCCTGGCAATCCATCCTAGGACCAGGGTAGGCCCCATCTGCCCATCTTTCTTGATCTATCTCAGACAGCTCTGCTACCAAATGTTCACACCTATAACTCAACCTCCACTTCAGCTTTCTTCCTGGCCCACATCCAACTCCTCACAGGATAGACCACTCTGGTTGGAGGTCCCAAGCCCATCCTTGCCTTAACAGTATGGAGGACAAAATTCTTTATCCTTCTTCACCTCTGTACGTACCTACATTGTACATTTCAGTAAATGTTCATCAAAAAAACCCCTAATGGCCAGGCATGGTGGTGCATGCCTTTAATCCCAGCACTCGGGAGGCAGAGGCAGGCAGATTTCTAAGTTCGAGGCCAGCCTGGTCTACAGAGTGAGTTCCAGGACAGCCAGGGCTATACAGAGAAATCCTGTCTCGAAAAACCAAAACAACAACAACAACAACAAAAAACCCTCGAAAAACCAGAAAAAACAAAAAAACAAAACAACAACAAAAAACGAAAACAAAAACAAAAACTCCCCCCCCCCCAAAAAAAAAACCATTCTCTCACTGAGACTGGGGAGTAGCTCAAGCTGCAGAGTACTGGTCTAAATCAGGCACAGCCCTGGGTTCAGTCCCTAGTACAACAGAAATAAAACTGTGTCTGTAAACTCAGGATTTGGAAGGAGGAGGCAGAAATTTCATTAGTTCAGACCATCCGTGGGTGTAGTGTAGTTCCAGGTCAATCTGGGACAGAGAAGACGCTGACTAATTCTCTTACACTATCCGTTTATAGTCACACATTTCTCCATCATTTCTACCTCTTTATCGTCAAAGAAATGGGATATAATCTTTACAAATCAAAACGACAACCAAAGTTCTTCACAGAGCCTGCAATGTTTCTACACACACACACACACACACACACACACACACACACACACACACACACACTGCAGCCAATCATGCAACGAGTCTGAGCTACCAATAGCTGTTGGGGGCGCTTTCAGCCTTCTTGCAATTGATCCTTCAACTCTCATCTCTTTTGGGGTCTCCCACAGCAGTTCCGATCACAATTGGCTCTGTAATCTCTAGGTTATCTCTTCGATCAGACATCCACTTCTGTGCAACGGTTGTGTTTTCAACCGGGGAGTGCCCTAGAGTGCCACTTACCGAGCTTATCTAGCCCCTGCCCTAAGACCTGTAGCTGCAGGTTGCCATCGAGCCACTTCTAGTCCGAGCAGTCCCAGCACGCATGCGCAACACGCACGCGGCCGCCCCGCCCCCATCCATTCATTGGGGCAACCGTTGCGGGGCGCCAAGGCCCTGACGTGGGACGGTAGGCCTCTGACATCCCCTCCTTTCGGCCCTGAGGTACCCCGGCCTGGTGGCCCCAGGACGTTCCCGTCGGATGGCGGAGTGCTGTGAACGACGCCCATGAAGCTGGTGGTCCTAGTTGCGCTGTGGCTATGGCCTTCGTCCCTGCTGGCGTATCCAAGTGAGTGATGTGCCGGGTGGTAACCTAGGCGTTTCCTTTCCTTACACCTTCCCACCTCACTGTCACACACTGGGTGCCAAGTGTGTCACTCCACTCCTCATCCTGCTCTGCCCGTTGTCCCTAGGATGCTCAACTCCTAAGCTGGGCTCACTGTGCCTCCTCCTTTTAGCCAGGACCCTCACTTAGGTGGCACTGTTCACTGCCCAGGACACAAAACATAACTGCAGCCTGGGCTTAAGCACTTCGTGTTTTGTTGGAATGCAACCACTGTCATTTCTGAATATATCGGCCAAGGCTGTTTTCCTGCTTTAGAACAGCAACTAAGGGCTTGCTGCCCCGTTCTGACTCGCAAGGCCTGAGATGTTTACTATCTGGCCTTGACAGTAAAGGGCTAGCGGGTCCTTGCAGTTAAATGTGAAGGGAATGTGTAGCAGGTAGGGGCGTGTCTCCTAGGCTTCTGAATGGAAAGAAGTCAATCAAAAACCACCCAACAGTTTAGACAGAAGTTTATTAGACAAAGCAGAGCACTCCGGGGAGGGACTGGAGTGGGCTGTCTCTAAAAGAAAATAGCAGCACAGTAGGCTCTGTATCGTGGCTTTAACAAAATATCTTTTAATGAATGATTATGAGGTAGATGGCACATTCTTAGGGTAAGGTTTCCAGGTTGATGTTCTTGGTGAACTCTCATTTTCAATCTGTGTTTCTGTCTCTGTCTGTCTGTCTGCTTATGTGTCTGTTTCTCTCTCCTTTCTCTCTCTGTCTCTCTCTGTGTCACACACATCTTTTCTGCCCTTATCCTTTCTGCCTTGCCCCTTCCCCAAGTCCATTTTATCTTTTGAGACAGGGTCTCATGAAGCCCTGGCTGACCTTGAACTCATTACTTAGCCAACTCATTACCTTGACCTTCTGATCCATGGGGAAGTAGAATCACACACAGGCGTGTGCCAGCACGTCCAGATTACACAGTGCTTGGTGCCCAAAGCAAGCCTTCGGGCACTAACCAGGCAAACATTCTACCAATGGAGCTTTGTGCCCAGCCTCCAAGTCTCTTTAAACCGTGGCAACTGGCTTCCAAGAATTGCTTTGCAAGCTCTCAGGAAGACTTCAGTGTGTCAGAATTGCCGATGTCCTATGGGCAAGACAAGTTGCTTGGAGCAAGTTCATCTCTGTGTGGGAGGACTTGAGCCTAATGACATTTTAAAAAAAAAAGCACACAAAGACATTAAATTAGATTTTATTTTTTATTCAGAATGCCTGACTAATAAAAGTACTTTTTAAAAATCTATTAGCAAAAGCTCCACTTCTTTTTAATTAATAGTAAAAAGTTAGTGCTAGATAAGTAACCCCAAGGTCCCTTTTCCAGTCACTCCAGAATTCCTGTTATGAAAACAACAACCTGGTTAGTTGAGCTGGAAGTATGTCAGCTCAGTTATTTCATTTTGCTTGAATTTGAGGCACAACTTCATACAGCAATGAGGAAGTCTGTTCTCTGAATCTACTACTGTACGACAGGTCTGGAAAATACATGGAGCGTGTTGTCTGAAGTTATGGGTTTGAGGCAGGGCCAGCTCATTCCTGAGTGATGGATGCTCAGGTTTATGTCCACATACAGGAGTTCTTTATAGAATAAGGCCACCCTGTGTTTCTCGTGCTTAAGGTTGTGAGAATCTTTTAATAATTAGCATATAAAACTTGTGGTTAAATTTTGGTGTGTTGTCAACAGTGTCTGTGTCAAGGTTGGCAGGGCAAAGTGAAGATGTATGAGTTCGGTGTGCGTGTGTGTGTGTGTGTGTGTGTGTGTGTGTGTGTGTGTGTGCGTGCGTGTAGGTGCTGTGCTGTGTGTGTGTGTGGAAGTCAGTAGATAACCTAAGCTTTCTTCACCTTCCACTCCTTTGATACAGGGGCTTTTGTTCAGCACTGTGGACACCAGAGATTCTCCTTTCCCACTCCCACCTTGTGGTAGGAACACTGTGAGTAAAGATAGACACTGTGGAGAACGGCTTTACTTGGGGTCTGGGGATTAGAACTCAGATCCTTGTACGTATGTGTGAGCTTCTGCTTGCCAAGTCACCTCCACGAGTCCATGAATCCTCAAAGTACAAAGGTCAGATATAGTTGACATTTTCATCTTGATGTGAGTTTTAAAATTCACCTTTTTCCTTTACTGAGTTACCATGCCTCCCAGTGTTGTATACGATATTTTACTATAACCTCCAACTCAGCAGACATTTATATCAAACCATGTGTTGAAATTAGCAACAGGGTTTGGCTTTAAAGTCTTAATGTTTAAAACATACTTGAGCACATAGACAGACAATGCATTTCATATTGAAGGATACACTATTTTTAATTCCATTTTGGCTTACTGGTTGTTTTTTTTTTATAGTTTCTTTGTAGTGTGTGTGTGTGTGTGTGTGTGTGTGTGTGTGTGTTGTTATGAACGTGCTGCCACAGCCCATGAGTAGAGGCTAAGGACAACCTTATAGAGCCAGCTCTCTCCTTCTGCCCCTTCATGGATGGTTCTTCGAGATGGTTCCAACTCGGGCTGCCAGGCACCTTTCCCAGCTGAGCCATCCTGCCAGTCCTGGTGAACCACATTTAGCTATCAGGGTAAGGTTTTCTGACCATATCTCCTGTTTTCTCCTTGGTTTTCTTTTCATCCCCAAGAGATCTTTTCCTGGGATGTGAAATTTCCCCTCCCCCTCATTTGCTGGCACTCCAGCAATATGTAATATTTCCTTCCACTCTCATGACTTCAGATTAGAATTGAACTTATCATTCAGTTTCTCTTACTTTGCAAGTATATGTGTTGCACACACACACAGGTGTGTGTGTGTGCGCGCGCTTGCGTGTGCATATGTACTTGTGGGTGTGAGGACACATGGTGGAGTCAAGTGTCTGTCCTGATCACTCCCCATATCTGTTTGTTTACATTAAGATTTGTATTTAGTTATTTTGTTGTGTATGTATGTCTTTTGCTTGCATGTGTATATATATATATATATATATATATATATATATATATATATATATATATCATGTGCATTCCATGGTACCTATGCAGGTCAGAAGAAGGTATTGGTTAGGTCTTATAGAACTACAGTTGGGGATGGTTGTGAACCACCCTGTGAGCTCTGGGAACCTAACCTGGTCTTCTACAAGAGCAACAGGGGACAGAGGAACAGTAGAACATGTATTAATAATAATAATAATAATAATAATAATAATAATAATAGCAACAATAACAACAATAAAATTTACAAGTCTGTAGACAAATGTACATTATTAAATAATTTTTTTAGTTTATAGGTTCATAATTAAAGATATCAGAAAATATACTATTAGTGTCAAAAGATGTAATGTTACAGATTATCAGAGAATTAGAACAGTTAAAAACTATAGAAGACAGAGTGATGGTACACGCCTTTGGTCCCTTGAGAGGCAGAGACGCAGAGGCAGAGGCAGAGAGAGGCAGAGAGAGGCAGGGAGAGGCAGAGGCGCAGAGAGGCAGAGGTGCAGAGAGGCAGAGGCAGAGGCAGAGGCAGAGGCAGAGGCAGAGGCAGAGGCA
>NC_034599.1:57179686-57202457 GCF_900095145.1 Mus pahari | reverse complement strand
TCTTCAGACACTCCAGAAGAGGGCGTCAGATCTTGTTACGGATGGTTATGAGCCACCATGTGGTTGCTGGGATTTGAACTCCAGACCTTCGGAAGAGCACCAGCCCAAAGACACACTGTTTTAAACAAACAAAATCATTAAAGAAAAAAAAAAAAACAAAAAACACAAACTGTGACAGGTCATTATAGTGGAGAAATCTGTGAGTCTTTGTAATTATTTGATGCTGTATATTTTGTTTAGTTGATTTCTGTGGTATTATTTACTCTGCAATATTGTATTGACCCCAATACAAGATAGCTGCTTTTTTTGCCAGTTGGATATCTAAGCAAACAGCATGTCCCAGACCATGGCTAAGGTTAAGAAGCCCCCCAGTGGTGCTGTGGAGATAGATCAGTAGGTAAAGAAAGTGCTTGCCTCACAAGTTTGATGATCTGATCTCAGATCCCCAGGTATTTCAAGTGAAGTACCATACTTCTCTCTCTATGTTCCAGTGCAGTCCTCAAAAAGAGTTATTTCAGCTGACGTGCAAAACTCTAGAATCTGAGTTGATGTATTTGCTTCTCTGTTTTGTATTCTGTGAAAAAAAATCACATAATCCTCATACAAATAGAACATACACAAAGACAACAGCTTTTTCAAAAGTGAAGTTTAACCGGTGTCCACCCCTGCAATCCCAGCTTGTGGGAAGTGCAGGCTGAATGACCAGGCAGGCAAGGTCCTCCTTGGCTAACTAGTTCAGACCAGCCTGGGTTCCTGTCTCAGGGGGCAAAGAAAGCAGAAAACACAACTCTTAGTTTATAAATTGTCACCAATTAGCTTTATTAACTGAAGTAGAAAACTCAAGCTCCGCTGACATCCTCAGAGCTGAGACTCCAGCAGAAGCCCAAGCTGCCTAGCAGAGGCCCTGGAAACAGTGTCCTGACACCTCACACTGCAGGGGATTCTTGTGTGCATGTGTGTGCGCGCACGTTCATGTGTATGTACTGCAGACGTGCATATGAAGGCCAGAGGTTGCCATCAGGTGTTCTTTTCGATTATTCTTCACCTTATTTTCTTTCACTCAGAGCTCACTGATTGGCTGAGCTTAGTTGGGTGGCAAGTCCCAGGCAGGGATCCTCCTGTCCCCAGTGCGAGGGGATGCCACCTGATCAGCTTCTGTGGGTGCTGGGGATCTGAGATCAAAACCTCAAGCTTGTGAGGCAAGCACTTTCTTTACCTACTGATCTATCTCCACAGCACCACTGGGGGAGCTTCTTAACCTTAGCCATGGTCTGGGACATGCTGTTTGCTTAGATATCCAACTGGCAAAAAAAGTAGCTATCTTATATTGGGGTCAATACAATACAATATACACAGGAAATGGTCAATGTGTTGTAAGTGACTCAGCTACTAGCAGGTCAGCTTGCTCTTTGTAAGAATTAGAAGTGTATTTGCTTTTTAAGAACTTCCTGTAGAACCGAGAAAAACAGGATTTCACCCTTGTGGGATTTTGTGTAAGGATACTGGAGACTCTCCTTTTGCTATCTGACCTGCAAGCATTTTTCCAGGGCTCAAATGATTTGCAAGACTGGTCCTGATTAGTGGCACTGGGAATCTGAGATGCAGGGATGTGTTAGAAGGGCAAAAACAGGAGTGAGGAAGCACGTGAGGTGGGGACGGATTCAAGAATAGAATGATCCAGAAACCCAAGCGTGCGGTTACAAGAAAGAAAAGCAAGGTAGGAGGTAGGGTGCCTCTGTTGCTAGGCAGCCACAAACAGGCTTTTTCGGTGTTGGTGTTTCCAGAGTAACGGCAGAGGAGGATAATGAGTACTTGAGATGTTTTTAGAAATCACATCTAGTGAGAACCTCCTTCTCCTGTCCTTTGGCATCCTAACTTATTTAATAGCTACCTGGGCATGCCATTGCTAGTCTGAAAAGACAAGCTAATTTACTGCAGATCAAGTGACCTCTCTCTGCAAAGCCTCTGTTATGCCTCTGCTCTGGGCTGGCCATCGTCAGCCCAACTGTTTGCTTCTAGTTGCCTAGAACAGAAAATTTCTCAAAAATTTTAGAAACAACTTTTTATAGAAAAAAGTGAAACACACACACAAACAGAAGTGGTGGCATAAACGCTTCCTCTGTGACAGACCCTTTGATTAGTTGGGACCACTGGTGTCTCCACTGTTGTCCCTTCTCCCCTAACTTCCCTGCCCCCAAATCCTTGTGCTTAACTTATTTAGAAGCAAATTACAGATATCTTATAGTTCTCCCAGTAAACAGTTTAGTATGAATCACTGGTGTGTAAGGGAGCAAAGGAACGTAGCAGCAGTACAGTCGTTTCTAATGGGTAATGTTGAGGGTTTGGGAGACGGCTCAGTTCTTGTAGTCAGTACATCCACACAGGCACACACATATACTTAATAAAAACAGGTAAGAAAACTCCTGTTGTTTTTTTTTTTGTTTGTTTGTTTTTGTTTTTGTTTTTGTTTTTTCAAAAAATTAAAGGCATTAGAGAGGAAGCACTATTTGAATACCAAACATATCAAGTGAACAGAAAAAAAAGCCCAGGTTAAGTGTTGGCTTTTGTGTGTATGTGTAGGTTGTGGCAGTGGAGGCCAGAGGACAATCTCTGGTGTCGTTCCTTGAGAACCATTTGACACATATTCTTGAGATAGGATCTCCCAGTGGTCAGGAAGTCTCTAAGGAGACTCAGCTGTCTGGCTAGGAAACCCCAGGAACCTGTCTCCAGCTGGTTCAGTGTCCCCAGCGCTAGAATGGCAAGGTTTGTAACTCTGAACTCACAGTTGTGTATTGAGTGGCTCTACACAAACACGCTGGATTGGGGCTACTCTGGCTCTGTGTTTTCAGAGAACGCTGGCCTGGTGTTAGGGAAACGGAGCTTGATTTCTGTACTTAAGAGCTAGCATAGAAAGTGAGCCGAGGTTAGCAGATTCTGCCATTGTGTCATATGGAATAACCGTTACTTACTGTGTGTTTGATTTTTTCCCCCTCAAGCCATAACTGTGTTGCCCGATGAAGAGCAGAATTTGAATCATTATGTACACATTTTACAGAACCTCGTAATGAGTGTGCCCACCAAGGAGCAGGGTCTTGGGAAAAAGTTGAGTTCCACAAGAACTGTGGATAGCTCAGAGCCAAGGTCATTGGCATCTAAAGTGCTACTCACCCCTGGGTTAGTCTCCGCACAAGAAGTCACCCCTGAGAGTGATGTTCTGATCAGACCCATCGATGAAACGACAAATTCCCGTACTAGCGGCTTCACGCTGAGGAGAAGAACCCAAAGTACAGCATTCTGGTCCGTCCGGCCAAACAATATTTCTGTTGTTTTACGCACGGAGGAACCATTTATTGAAAAAGAACCGGAGCCGGAACCGGAACTGGAGTCTAGGCCGCTGCCGACTGAGCCTGAGCTGGAGCCGGAGCTGGAGCCCGAGCCGGAGCCGGTGCCGGAGCCGGAGACGGTGTCTGAATCCCCGCAAATGTCAGAGCCCGAGGAAGAGTTAGAGACCAGCACAACACCAAACAAGGAGCTAACGGGGACCTCACGGATATCATCCATGGCCACCCAGCCAGCTAACACCCAGGCAACTCGTATTACTGTAACAGCAAAGACCAGCACCAGCATGGATGTCTCCACAGACTCCGAGGATGTACCCCAGCTCTCAGGCCAGTCGGAAATCCCGAGTGCTGAAGACTTACCTGGACGCCACTCCCTGAATACGAGACACGAGGATATTTTGAGAAAAATTTCCAATATTAATGCAGAGATTCAGCAGGGGCTTCTTAGTGGCAATAATAGTCCCGAGTTCAAGGAGTTCATCAAGGCCTCCAGGGAGCACCTGAAAAGGAGCCTGGCCCTGGCCGCAGCCGCCGAGCACAAGTTGGAACAGATGTACGGATCTAACGTCTTCCCAGAGGGACGTACCAGCGACCTAGACGATGACATGGAAATGATTATCAATATGCTGTACAATTCCAGGTCCAAGTTGTCAGATTATTTCAATATTAAGCATGTACCATCAGAGCTGAGAGAAAAGGCTTCTGTCGTGACTGCTGATTTGAAAAAAATATTATGTGTGGATCAGGTAGAAATGCAAAGCCTCATTAAGAAGTTGTTAAGCAATAATATGAAAATCCTTAATATTCTTAATGTCCCATGACCAAACTCATGTAAGCAAAGGACTTGTTCACAGGAAAATAAGCATAGTGATTTCAAAAGTTGCCTAAAATATTTTCTGCTATATTTCCATGTGCTAACATCCTTATGTGTCATATCATATTTTCATATGCACTAAAATCCTAACAATTTTAAAATAAAAATTTGCTTTGTGAGTCTGTAGTTTTTGTTTTTGTTTTCTCATTAATCTAAGTTGTGAAGAGCTGGCCTCCACAGTGTTTGGGATTTGCTTCTACTTAGTTCACAGACTGCTTGGGCTGTGTCAGGTTTAAAAGAACTGCTTACAGTTTTGAACCCACTTTCAGAGCATCTGTGTTTTCTGTATGAATGGTACACTCAAGGCTGGTGTCGGGAACTCTCCCATGTGAGTGCATGTTGCTTCTTTTGAAAGTGGGTGATGCACTGGGGTCATTATGGGGGACCCTCGCCTAGATCTGTGATGAAGGCCATCCTGACATTCCTCCCTTGCCTTGCATACAAACACATTAAAGATTTACAGATCTTTTGATAGAAAGTATGACTGATACCGGTTAAGTTAGACATTTAATATAATAATGAAAGTGCAGTTTTGTTTCATGACTTGGCCAGTATTATATTCAAGTTCACTTACTTAGCACTCCAGCTAGTCATTTACAGATCAATAAAGATTTATTGACCCTCTGCTAGAACAAAATGCTAGGCTTTGGGCATAGAGTGAAGAGCTATTTCCCTCTCTCTTTGAGAGTGTAACAGGGAAGCTAGACTTTGAACAAAGATTTCCATATTTTAAATTTTCAGTTGGGACAGGCTATTATGGGAAGTAGCTGTCTTAACTTCATCTAGAATATCAAGAGAAGTAGCCTCAGCGAGTGGCTTCTGAGGGGAGGTCCGAGGGATGAGGCGCGCGTGGGGGAAGAGAATACCGCAGGTGCAGGAAGAACATGTGTAAGTGTCGAGCTGAGGCCAAGGGTAGAAGGTTCAAGAAGTGCCTGAGGTGTACAAAGGCCAAGACAGAGCAGGCACAGGTCAGAGAGAAGCTGGCGGCTTTGTGCTGTGCATTAACTATTTCATCTTTATCTTGTGCTCGGCTTTGTATCAGACACCAGTGTGTTTAAAAGTAACACTCTGGCGACACAGTTTTAGGGGCAGACTGAGGTGGACAGGAGCTGTACAGGAGCCAGATTTGCCTTGGGTTACATGGGAGGAAGTGACAGAAGCCAGAACAAACAGAACCAGCGACTGAGGGAGTAACAGTGACCAAACACAAATCCCCCATAGGGCTGTGGTGTAAAGTGATACAGAGGTTTGCTTTCACAAAAACCACTGTACACTGTCCTTTTTTCTTTTTTTTTTAAATAACTTACTATGAAAAACTTTAAGCATTACAAAAGTGAGCCGTAACATGGTAACAGTACACAGCCATTACCCAGTGTGAACGGTTGTGTTCTAATGGGCAGTAGTGTCTGTCTGTCTAGCCCTACCCTACCCCACTTCCTGTATGCTCAACTGGATCCTCAAGATTTACATTTCATCTCCAGCTGCACCATGTGAGGCTCTCTAAGCGTTTGAAGAACACTTTCAAATGTTTCATAACAATATCATCACGTGCAGTTAATGGTATCTAGTCAATGTTTATAAAGTGATTAGACAATGGGAAATTTGGAGTTTCTTTGTATGAATCAAGATCAAATAAAGTTCACACATTGCTGCTGCCTGACTGGACTCAGAGTTCTCTTTTAATTGAAAGATCCTTTCCACTCTCCCTCCCCCTCCACTTGAAACTTATTTATTGGAAAAATGGACATCAGTGCTACCCTTTCCCACAGCATGGATCTGGTGTTGCACATAGGTTGTTGCTAGTCTGTTTTCCTGTCCTCTGTATTTTCTTAATTCACTTTTGTATATTTACGTGTGTGTGTGTGTGTGTGTGTGTGTGTGTGTGTGTGTGTGACCAGTGGACAGAAGAGGGTGTCCGATCCCCTGGATATGGAGTTATGGAGTTATCCACAGTCCCGAACCACCTGCTGTGGATGCTGGGAAGGAATCAAATTGACTCCTCTGGAAGAACAGCAAATACTTTTCACTACCTGCTGAGCCACCAGTCCAGCCAACTCTGTATTTTTTTGTAATCTGGTGGATTAGTCTAGAAGCATTTTATCACTGTGAAGCTTATGTTTTTACTTTCTTCTCTCTCCTGTTTCTTTCCTCCTTTCCTTTCTTTTTCTGTGGTGTGCGTACATGTGTGTGTGTGTGTGTGTGTATACATGTGTGTGCATGCATGTGGAAGCCAAAAGTTGACATCAGGTATTTTTCTCAGGCATTTCTCTGAACATTTTTCCTTTGTAAAAGATTTTATAGCCGGGCGTGGTGGCGCATGCCTTTAATCCCAGCACTCGGGAGGCAGAGGCAGAGGCCGGCGAATTTCTGAGTTGGAGGCCAGTCTGGTCTACAGAGTGAGTTCCAGGACAGCCAGAGCTACACAGAGAAACCCTGTCTTGAAAAATAAACAAACAAACAAAAAAAGATATTATTTTACGTGTGAGCATTCACACAAATGTATGTATGTATGTGCACCACATGCATGCCAACACTGGCAGAGGTAGAAGAGGACATCAGATTCCTCAGAACTGGAGTTCCAGGTGCTTGCAAACAGACCAGTGTGGATCCCGGGGTCCACACCCAGGTCCCATGCAGGAGCAGCAAAGTTAAGATGCTCTTAACTCAGAGCCATCCCGCCCCACGTCCTCCAGACACTTTGTGAGACAAGGTCTCTCCCTGAACCTGGCTGACTGGTTTGCTAACTTGCCTGGCCTTTGAGCCCCAAGGATCTTGCCCCCATCTCCACAGCTCTGGTTCACCTCCTGTACCTGTTTTTGTTGTTGTTGTTGTTGTTGTTGTTGTTTGTTTGTTTTTTTACATGAATTGCTGGGAGCCAAGGTCAGACCTGTGTGCCCTGTATGGCAGGCAACTTGCCCGCTGATTCATCTTGTAATGTTTTCACCTTTCTTGGCAAGACAGTGCTTTCTTACTTCATTTGGCAGAGCATTTATTTTTCAGACTTTGATGACCATTACTTAGATAGTTGCTAAGTAAATTAATCTGGTAATATCAAGTGTTGATATTACTATTTTTTAAATTGAAATATCTCTACAATGAGAAATATCTAATCTATTATGTGATTCTTCAATAGTCCATATATCAAATGTTTAAATACTTTTCTTTAAAAACAAAATCAAAGATGAGGGACTAGAGAGATGACTCAGAGGTTAAGAACGCTGACAGTTCTTCCAGAGATCCTGAGTTCAATTCCCAGAAAGCACATGGTGACTCATAACTATGAGGTCTGGCACCCTCTCTGACCTGCATGCATACATGCAGGTAGAACACTGTATATACATATAATTTTTTTAAAATTAAAGATGACTTCAGTGACAATTATTATGCTGTTGTTTTGAGATAGAATATCCAGGGCTGTATTCCAAATGGCTACATTATATAGCAAAGGATGACTTTGAACTTCGGATCCTCCTGCCACCAATTCCCATGTGTGTGTGTGTGTGTATAGGCAGGTGCCCTTCCCCGGTTTCTTCATTCTCTGCAACTTGCTGTAGAGTGCTCTATTTGTTACAGATGATGAGCATATACTGACAATTGGTATCAGCCAAGTTCTCTTTGATGTAACACATTCTTGCTGTTGGGACAGATGGGAAGGAAACGCTGTCATATACTTCACAGGACAGAGGGCACCAACCAGCATGCCCCGTTCTTTCAGTCTCCTCTTGTGTTTATACACAGTGCCCCGAAGTCTTAGTTGTGTTTAAGAGTTTGTGATTTTCGGCCTAGGAAGATGGCTCAGCAAGTAAAATCATTTGCTATTCAGGCATGAAGACCGGGATCAGAGCTCCAGCACCTGCATGACAGTCTGGTATGTAATGGAGATCCTACTGTAATCCCAGCCCCAGGAGGCAGATACAAGGGATCTTTGCAAGTTCCTGGCTCAATGAGAGACTTTACCTCAATATACAAGGTGGAAAGTGATTGTGAGCACATGCACGCACACACACCTGCATAGCTGTACATCCTAAGATGAGTACACATAATATATACTACATAAACATATACATATAAAGGACAAAAAAGAAAAACATTTGTGCTCTGGGTTGGGGAGATGGCTCAATGGGTAAAATTCTTTATGTACAAGCATGAAGACCATAGTTCAGATATCTAGCACCCACACATATGCACATGGTGGCCCACAGTGCATAAGAGGTGGAGAAGAAAGCCAACTGGCTGGCTACACAGTCTAGCCAGTGAGCTTTGGGTTCAAATTAAAGACTGCCATAGTGGTAGGAAAAAACTGAGGAAGACACCCGGCATCAACTTGTGACCACCACACATGCTCACCCAGGTGTGCTCACACACATATCAACACACACACCACCCACATGCAGGCATATGAGATGAACATCCTTTGAAGCATCTGCAAGTCACTTCAGTACAGATGAAGGGAAGGAAGGATGCAGGCTGAAGCAGAGGACAGGAGAGTCAAGGATGCCCCAACCTTCCATGGCAACAGAGGAGATGGAATTCAAATCCTTAAACTTGAGGTGTTTAGGAATTATGAAATAGGAGCTGGAGAGATGACCCACGGGTTAAGAGCACTGACTGTTCTTCCAGAGGACCAGAATTAGATTCTCAGCAACCATCCCTTAGCTCATAATCATCTGGAACTCCAGTTGTAGGCAAACCAACACCCTAACCCTTTTCTGGCCTCCATGGAAACCAGACACACAAGCGGCACATAGGCACCCAGGAAGGCGAAACACTCATACACAGAAGTAAAAATAAAATCTGAAAATTAAAAGAGTAGAGGAGCTTGGAAGACAGCTCAGCTATTGCTGTGCAAGTGTCAGAACCCGAGTCCAAGTCCCCAGCTTCCCATGTGAGGCACGCACGGCTGTCACCCCAGTGCCACAGGGGACAGAAACAAGAGGACAGCTGAGGCTTGCAACCTGTTAACCCCGAGGCTTGCCTGCTCTTGGATTCAGTGAAAGACCTTATCTCACGAGAACAAAGCAGAGAACAAGTCGGAGAGAGCAAGCACCTCAACGTGGGCCCATGGGCGCGTGCCTGCACAAGCACTCGATGAACTTTGATGCCTGACGTGTGAGGTATGGAAAGGTGTAGGTCAGAGAAGAGTTCTTGCCAACTATGTTCAAGGCTCCTGGCCAAAAAGATATTAAGTATGACTTCCATTTTTGATTTGAGCCACTGGGTGGGAGGCAGAGAAGTTTGTGTTTGTTTTTAGGTAGCATTTATTACAACTACAGATTTATATTTAAGACTTCGAGCTTGTTATACAACCCAAAGATGACCTCCTCCACCTCCCGTGTTCTGGGATTACAAGTGTGCCACCAGACTGAGGTTTATGTGGTGGTGAGGTTGGAACTTCAGGCTCTGTGCATGCTAGGTAAGTATTCTACCAACTGAGCTGCATGCCAGCCTGGGAAGTTTTAAGTTTAAAATGTTTATGAGGTGTGTCCCAGTTATATATATATTGTGTGGTGCTTGAGGTAGCTCCAGATGAGGGTTTTAAGCCATTTGCATGATATCGGAAATTTGAGCCCTTGAGGAAAAGACATTCTTCTGGGAGGGTAGAGCCTTGGTTAGAACTCCAGAGCACTTGGGGCAGGAGTCACAGAAGCAGGAACAAGCCATTCAACGCAAGGCAATGGAGAAGTGTGAGGAGGGGCTGAGGAGACATCTCAGTGGGACTGTGAAGACCTGAGGTAGATCCCCAGAAACCCTGAAAAGCTAAACATGTTCACATGTGTCTGCAACCCAGCTAGGCACAGTGGCATGTGCCTGCAGTCCCAGCACTCTGATGATGAGATAGGGGACAGGAAAAATCCCAGGAGACCTCTGGCCAGCCATTTTAACAAAGGAAACACCAGGAAAGAGAGCCTTACCAAGATATAAGGTGAGACTGCTACCCAAGGCTGTCCTCTGACCTCCACACTTGTTTGTGGAATGTTCCAACACACACACACACACACACACACACACACACACTTAAAAGAGTGTTTAAAGAGAGGCTGGAGAGATGGCCCAACACCCATATTGGATGGTTCACAACCAACTGTAACTCTAACTCTTGGGATCTGACACCTTCTTCAGGTAAAGGTGTCAGACACATATATATATAAATTAAAATCTCTTAAAAGGAAAGGTGGAGAAACTGATACTTGTACCGCTGAAGGCAAACATTAAAGCTAAGATCCCCGGTTGTATGGGTACACAAATGTCTTGGATGGAGTTGGGGAGGAAGGCCCACCGAGCCAAGGGAACAAGAAACAAACCCGTCAGGTCAGCTTTTGGAATTCTCAGTGACTGAGATCAGAGTCAGAGAGGTGACAGCTACAGCTGAAGGCAAGACTTGGAGAAAATGTCAGCTTCGTTATTAGTTAGGGAAGCCACCATCAGCAGGAGGCAAGGAGCCAGGAGAACAGGAAGATGGAGACAGTCAGGGAGGGTGGAGCACAAAGGAAGGAGAAAGCGAGGATTTCAATAAGGTGGGCTTGTAGGTTTGCCAGGAAAGAAAAAAAAAAGGAGAAAAAAGAAAAAAAAGAAGAAAAAGGAGGTGGGGTGGTTCATGAAGACAGCACAGCTTGAAAAGTGCTCTCATGGCACACAGAGTTCTGTGTTGCGTTTCCAGCTCCATAAAACTGGGCATGGTGGAGAGCAACTGTAACCCTAACACTTACCAGGCAGAAAAGGAGGTGGGCATTTACTGGGAGTGGGTTAAAGTATGTTTGTGGGGACAACGGTTAGGAGGCTCGATAGCACAGATGAAAGGCCCATGTCACCACCTCCAAGATTGGAGCCGGAAGAGAGCTAAGCGCACAGACAGGAAGTATTTTATTGTCTGTTTGGGATCAACAAACTTAAAGGGGGTAAAATAAGGCCGAGTGACACAGGATTTAGACCAAACAAAGAGTGTGGGACGCTTCGCGTCTGCTGAGAACTGCCACAGCTCCAAGCTCTTGGGGGCATCTGGAAGTGCTAAGCAAGAGTGGTCCTCATCAGAGCAAACCTGCAGGCTACAGACAGGAAGTGATAAGGGAGCGAACTACGTGCAGCCAGGGAGCAGTATCTCCCCTACAGCGGCAGGGCGTTGTTGCCATGGAGATAACGCTCAAATGAGGTAAAGCTGAAGGAGGGACGCACTGCTTCATCTGATTCACGTTTCTGTTGTTGTAGGGTCCATTGGTTTACTTGATTTCACATAATAAGAAAAACTAATAATTTTAACCCGCCGAGTTTGATTGAAAAGATGCTGACAAAAAGTCTCTAACCCTCAGCCCAGAGAAAGTTATTTTTGTACAGCATTCTTTTTCTTTGTTGGCATTAAAATATCTGATTAATTAAATCTGAATTCTTTGGTCTTAACAATGTATTTCTTGGAACAGTTACTTTGAGATAATGTAGAATGGAATTTGGAAAACAGCCTTTTGTTTATGAAGGAAGTGCTAACAAAATCTAAGCATGCTTATTAATGTACTTTCCCCCCTTACAGAACACATTCCACTGTTTCTACATCAACATGTCTGAATCTGAAGTGACCATTATCCCTAGTGTGTGTTATTAAACAAAATACAAAGTACTTACAACTGTCAACTAAGTGAGGGTTTTGGGGGCTTTCGAGTTTTAATTTTTTCGAGATAGGATTCCTCTATGTAGCCATGACTGTCCTGGGAATCTCTCTGTAGACCAGGCTGGTCTCAAAGTCACAGATATCTTCCTGCCTCTGCCTCCACAGTGCTGGGATTAAAGGCACATGGCATACCGACACACAAGTATTTTTTAATAAGACAAGGTAAGAGAGGGTGCAGAGCTGGAACTAGAAAAGAATAGAAGACTTTCAAGAGCCCGAGAAAGATTGCACACACTGGTGGCTGGGAGCTTTCAAGGGAGCTTTTCAATATCTTTCAGGTCTTAAGAGTCCTTGGGCATCCAAGGCCTGAGAGCTGTGGCACTGGCTGCCACTGAGGACCGGGAAATGCTTTATACTCGAGGCTCAGAGCTAATGACAACCACTGTCAACGACAGAGGGAGGGATCCTGACTTCCTAACTTCCTAACTGTTCTGACTCTAGTGCCTAGGGCTGGGGGCGGGCCAGCTGTAACAGAGGGCCCCACCCACTGCCGCTCCTCCCTGTCTACTGCTGCTCTCTGTCCAGCACCAATGGGTTCCTGCAGCCTGCACCATGAGAGCACCTCCCTATCTGGGAAAGGCAAAAGGCCCCCTCCTAACTGGTTGGGAACATTGCTATGTTGTCTGGGTGGCCCCAGAGCCCAGGTGCTCCAGTGACCTTCCTTACCAGCCTCCTGAGTAGCTGGTACTACAGGCACCAGCCACCATCCAGGCTAAACAATAAGTATTTATTTATTTATCCATTTGTTTGCTTGCTTATTTTTCTTGAGACGGGGGTCTTACTGTGTAGCTCTGATGGACTGCGAACTAGCTATGTAGACCCAGGCTGGCTTGGAACTCACAGATATGCTGCAAGATCTGTCTGCTTCTGCATCCCCGAGGATTAAAGGGTTAACCACACCTGGCTTAAATAATACTTTTTTTTTTTCTTAATTTTTAAAAGTTTTTTAAATCTTTACTTGCATTACATCCCAAGTGCAGTTTCCCTAACTCTGCCTCTCCCTGTTCCCCTGCACTCTCCTCTCCCTCAGATCCATGCCTCCCTTCCTTAGGGAAAAAAAAAAAAAAAAAAGAAAGCAGACCAGGCCTCAAACGGAAGGCTGGACTAGGAGATCCAGTAGGTGGGAAACGGTCCCAAGCACAGACCAAAACATCAGAGACACCCCCAATCCTGCTGCTGGGGGTCCCACAAGAACGTCAAACTGTACAACCATGGCAGGTATGCAGAGGACCTAGCTCAGATCCATACATGGTCAGTGACTGTTGCTTAAGACTCTATGAGTGAGTCCTGTATATTGATTCTGTGGGGTGTTTCTGTGGTGTCCTCCATCCCTCTGGATCCCATCACCCCACCCCCTGCTGCAGGGTTCCAGTGTTTGGATGTGGGTCTCTGCATCTGCTCAGTGGCTGGGCGGAGCCTCTACTCTCCCTCCAGGCTCTCTATGGCCATGCCGGCGGCCCTCACGTGCCTTCCAGTGCTGGGATTAGAGAGCTGTACTCCCCACTACACCACCCTATCTAGCATCCTTACATATCTCAATGTAAAAACTCTCGCTTAGAATGTCCATTTCCAAATTGGAAGAGTAAGAATTCAAAACAACAACATTGAAGTAGTAGGAAATGTTAACCATTCACTTGCCCTGTAGTTTGCAATTTGCATAGATGGATTTATCTGAAAATTCACAGCAAAACTGGAAAAAGTATGCCTTATTTCATAGGCTGTGAGAACTAGTCCACAATTATTTTCCAGAAAACTGAACTTTTGGACTGAAAATAAATATGCTTGTTTTATTTTGCTTTTTAAAAATTCTTATTTTTATTTCATGTGCATTGGTGTTTTGCCTGTATGCAATAAGGCTGCCACATGCCCTAGAACTGGAGCTATAGACACCTGCGACTCGCCATATGGGTGCTGGGAATTAAAGCCAGGTTCTCTGGAAGAGCAGCCAGTACTCCTAACCACTAAACCATCTCTCCACTCCCTTATTTTAGCATTTTAAAAGACATTCTCCTCTTATGTACATTGGCTCCTCCTATCTTGGCCAAGTGTCTCAGAAGAGGGAGTTAGCAACTTTGCTTCCGTCTTGGCCATGCAGAACAGCAGCCTGCAGGGGCCTGTAGAAGAGACTCTGGCTGGAAGGAGCAAAGCCTGCACCCACCATGCTGAGTGGTTCCAGTCGGCTCTCCTCCTTGACACTGCTAATTTATTTTCTCTCTCGGTGTACTGATCTTTTTTCTAAGAACTGTCAGATCCTGAAGGGATTGGTAATCGACCACGCTTGTGCCAGGGAAGAGGTATGTGAGAGAATGCTTGTGTGGAGGTGGACCCTCCCATTTGGGCAAATGCGGAAGTCGATGTTGGGAGGCTGTACTGGCCACTTTTATGTCAACTTGACACAAGCTAGAGTCATCACAGAGGAGGGAGCCTCAGTGGAGAAAATGCCTCCATAAGATCTGGCTGCAGGCAAGCCTGTAGGCCAGTTTTTAATTTAGTGGTTGACAGGGAGGGCCCAAATCATCGTGAGTGGTGTTTATCCCTGGGCTGGTGGTCCTGGGTTCTATAAGAAAGGAGGCTGAAAAAGTCATAGAGAGGGGCTGGTGAGATAGCTCAGTGGGTAAGAGCACCCAGCTGTTCTTCCGGAGTTCAAATCCTAGCAACCACATGGTGGCTCATAACCATCTGTAACAAGATCTGACTCCCTCTTCTGGAGTGTCTGAAGATAGCTACAGTGTACTTACATATATAATAAATAAATAAATCTTAAAAAAAAAAAAAAGAAAGAAAAGAAAGTCATAGAGAGCAAGCCAGTAAGCAGCATTCCTCTACGGCCTCTGCATCAGCTCCTGCCTCCAGGATCCTGCCCTGTTTGAGTTCCTGTCCCAGTTTCAGAAGTATACACACAATAAACCATTTTCTTCGCAATTTGCTTTTTGGTCATAGTATTTTACTGCAGCAACAGAAGCCTTCACTAAGACAGATGACTTTGCTGGGCAGTGGTGGCTCACGCCTTTAATCCCAGCACTTGGGAGGCAGAGGCAGGTGGATTTCTGAGTTCGAGGCCAGCCTGGCCTACAGAGTGAGTTCTAGGACAGCCAGGACTACACAGAGAAACCCTGTCTCGAAAAACCAACCCCCCCCCCTCCAAAAAAAAAAAAAAAAACAGATGACTTCACATAAACTTTTGAGACAGGGTCTCTCACCGAATGAGAGCTTGCTGTTTTGGGAATCTAGCTTTTGTCCTCGGCAAGAGCAGGAAACACTCTAAACTTCTGAGCCATCTCTCCAGGCCCTCCACTGTATTTTTTGAGATAGGGTCTCTCCCTGAACTTGAGCTCACCGATTTATTAAGCTGGCAGACCAATGCGCTCCAGGGATCCACCTGCCTCCACCCCACCTTGGGCACTGTGATTAGAAGCATGTACTGCACTTGGCCTTTGTATGGGTACTGGGGATCCAAGCTTGGGTCCTCAGGCTTGCACAGAGACACTGTACCAACTGAGCCATCTCTCCAGCCTGACAATCAGGTTGTTAATAAATGAAAACCGTAGCCAACTCTCAGCCCTAGCTAGATTCCCTGAAGCCACAGTGGACAGCTCATGACTTCCTTTAATTCCAGATCCAGAGGATCCCACACCCTTTTTAGAACTTCTTGGAAACTGCACTCATGTACACGTACCCACACACAGGCACACACAAACACACAATGAAAAAGAATAAAGATAAGTCTTTTATTTTTAATGGTGAAGAGCATTCAAAGGAGATACTCAGCGTCAACCTCCGGCCTCCATATTAGTGTGTATACATGAGCACATGCATGTGCATATGCCTACATGAACACCCCTACCTGTAAAGTCAGACATGCCTCTCCTGCAGCACTCTGTCCGTCCCATTTCTTGTCTCAGGGCAAGCTCCCACTCTTCATGAGAAGCTGATGGTTCCCTCTCTGACCTCCCATCATTCCATGCGGATGATTTTCCAGCCCCTTGGTGACCCTCTGAGTATCTTTAGCTGATGGAGTTTCTCATCCAAATTTCTAAGAGAGGGAACAGACATAGTTGCTAGGGGACTACCTGGGAATCTGCCTATAGAACACTGGGTATGCTCACTGGCAGGTTGCAGAAGATGCTCTGGTTCCTGTCGCTTTTTCCTCAGCATCCCTGAAGGCCACCTGGGACCAGTTTTCTCAGGACAGGAACTCACAGCACTGAACTGAGAAAATGATTTGGTCACCCTATGTCAAAGATAGATCAGCTTGAGAGGCCACAAGGGGGCCGTCCTCTCTGCCTGACTTTAGCCTGCACGTGGGCTTTGTTCTATAGGTGAGGTACAGGCAGGAGTTTACTTCAGCCCGTGCTCACTTCCTGGTGAGTGAGGGCTGCCTGGTGATGAATCATGTTCATACATAAGGAGACTATAGAAAACAGCCATTTCTGTTTTAGCATAGGGACAAGACAGAGGAGTTCCAGGAGGTGATGATGTGGTCTTGTTCTCATATCTGTTGCTGTGATAAAATTTTATGACTAAAAAAATCCCAGTAAGGAAAGGGTTTATTTTATTTGTCTTACATTTCCAAGTTACAGGCCATCATTTCCAGGAAGGCAAGACCAGAACTCAAGCAGCTAGTCATGTTCATCTGTCTTAGATACTTCAAGACTCCCTGCCTAGGAAATGGTGCTACCCACAGTGGGTTGGATGTCCCTACATCAATTAACAATCTCAACAACACTCCCCACCCCCAGATATGCTCACAAGCCAACCTGATTAAAACAATTCTCCATTAAGGCTCTCTTCCCATGTAATTTTTTATAGGTTATGTGAAATTGTCCATTTAAATAAACCATCATAGGCCTGCTGTTAGGTCAGTTGGCTAATGGCCAAGGATACCCATATATGGGGCCCTATAGACGGTATAGGATCAACCTTTCCTTCAGGCGGATACAGTTGGGGGATGACTTGGAAATGTACCCTAGTCACTATGGTGTATTCACCGTTGGTCCTGGCTAGCCACCCTCTACCACCTTCCATGTACTTGTATGTACACACACACACACACACACACACACACACACTTTCTCTCTCTCACAGCCATTCCTTTCATGTCTTGGTTCATGACCTCACACTTCACCCCAGACCACATCCCTTGACCTTCTTCCATGTGCAAAGAGGAACCGAGACCCTGAAGGTAGCTTCAGTCCCCCACCCCCACTCCCCGCCAGGGGAAATGTGAGTTCCACAACAGCTGTCACAACTGTGCCCGAGAACTGGGCTCTGGTGATTCTGCTGTTCCTCATAGACTCTAGGCACCTGCAGCATTCTCTAATACCCTGGGCAACTGTCTTAGAAAAGCCAAGGGTGCTGTAGCAGTGAGAGCAGATTATCTAATATAAGTACAAGACAGTAGCAGATGATCAACTGGAAGTCAATGCCAATCTGAAGGCCTGGGAACACCAACACTCAGTAGATAGGAACAGGGAAGTGGCATCCCTGGAGAGCTGATTCGACACCTGCACACTTCTGTCCCGTTGCCTAGCTTTGTGAATACCTCACCCCCCAACCCCCCTCCAAAACAACCCAAGCTGCCACCCACACCACATAAGAGGCACTTGGCAAGATCCTGTTCGCAAAGTGCCACACCTTGCATTTTAATGAGCACTGATTTGGGTATAATACAATGGCAGTCTGTTGGGAGCTAGAATAACAACCAGGGGAGAGGCAGGTGGCAGGAGGGACGCGGAGATCCAGGATAGGCGACCCGGGATGGCTTCACAGCTGGTGCAGGTGCAGCCACACGGAACAGTCTCACCCTGGAAGGGCGGGTGGAGGTCATCTAGCTCAGTGGCTTCGTTGTACATGTTGGGCAACTGGGGTCTAGGGAGGGGCTGCTGTATTTCCTTAGCTCACACCTTTCTGGGCCAGGCCTTATACCAGAGGCTGGGACTAGAGTATGGGAACAGAGGAAACTAACCTCTCTGAGTTTCAATTTTATCCTTCTTTTGCTTTCTCCATTCCTCCTCACCCCCTTGGTTTTTGTTTTGTTTTCCTTGTTTGTTTGAGACAGGGTTTCATGTAGCCCAGGCTGAACTCAAACTCACCACGTAGTTGAGGATAACCTACCTTGAGTGTTGGGATTATAGGCATGTGTGGGGACTAAAAGGGGGTAGGGGAAGAGGGGTAAGGGAGGATAGCCCACGCCTGGTCAGAGTTCCTCCTATGCTCTGGGCAGGCAGGCAGGGGAGGGCTGCCAGAGGCTTTCCACTTGGCCCCAGGTGGGCATCTAAGCCACTGACCCCACTCGACACAGGGTGGACAAGGGGTAACCCCCGACCGGGGCCCCTGGGTAACACCCTGTAACCCCAGGGTTATGGGAGAGAGGACATAGGGAGAGAAGTTCCCACACGGGCAAGAGTCTGTGCAGCGGGCCTTGATGAGCAGAGACAGTCTATGGTTTTAAAGCTTTATTGTAGAAAGGCAGGGGGGGAGAGAGAATGTGAAAAAAGAGAGACCAGCCATGGCCAAGAGGAGAGAAGGGGAAAGAGAAAAAGAGAAGAAAGGCTAGAGAGTAAGAGGGAGAGGAGAGAGAGGAGAGTAAGGGGAGTAAGGGGAGTAAGAGGCATAAGAGCAAGAGAGTGAGGAGGGGCCAAGCAGCCCCTCTTATGGCATGCTGTTAGCTTTACTGTTGCTAGGTAACTGGGGAGGAGTTTAGCCTGAAGGTCAGAAGGTTGGGACATTGCCTATGTGACTACTAACCATGCTTCTCTTGTGGGGGGCTGAGGGGGCGGTAACTTTGACAGGAGCCAGGGTTCCAGGACACATGAGAGAACTCCTGTCCCATGTAGGTGAATTACCACCACCAGGTCCCATGGTTCAGACCTCAACTCGACTGGAGACCAGACTATCTGTGCATAGCCTACAGGCAGGTGCCACCATGCCTCGTTTATGCAGTGCTGGGAATGGAACCCAGGGATTTGTCCATGCTGAGTGAACATTCTAGCAATTCAGCTGCATCCCAGCCTTGTGTAGGAAATTGTAAACATTGTACAAAAGTTCCCATATCTGTAAATATATCTTTAATCTGCCAGGTGTAATTGTTGTCTCAGGGGCTTACTGCTGAATAAACTCACCCTTTCTAGTTATTTCTGAACTCTGGCTAGCTGGTTCAACTCAGTTATTCTAGCTCAAACTCCTCTCCTAGCTGAATGATTCAATCTGGCTTTTCTCATCTTCTCACTGAATTGTTCTGCTTGGCCTCATACTAACTTTGGCAATCTGTTCTAATCTTCTGGCTCCTTCTCATTCTATGGCTTGTTCTGTCTTCACCTGTGTCTACCTTGTTCTCTCTGCAACCTGTCTCTGTAAAACTGTCCCCCCAAAAAACTGCCACACACACACCACACACACACCACATACCACACACCATACACCACGTTCCACACCACACACACCTTTATCTCTCACTGTTCTTAAGTAGCCTCTCTTTCTGCTGCTGTTCTCATGTGAGTTGGTTGTATCTTGTCTCTGACTCATTCTATTCAATCTTTCTGCCCCTTGGTTAGATGTCACTTTCAAACATGGCGGCTTCCTTCTATAAACCTACCTTATCTACACTGTTAGAGATAAAAGGTGCATGCTAAGGGTGTGCCTGTATTCCAGTCAGATCACACTGTAATCCAGAGTGTGTCTTCCTTCAGCCAGATCATATAAACCTAGGTTTCCAGATGTCATCCCTTGCCAGAACAGCCATATTACTGGATTAAAATTCCTCTACACATATCTGTTCTCTTAGTAACACCCAACTAACTGTATTCATATTACAAAATCTTATAAATTACATTGACACCACAGACATCATTCACACTTCACCAGTGTCCTGTATGTGCTCATATGTTCATGAGTGTCTATGTGTGTGTCTCTATGTGTCTGTCACTGTGTGTGTATATGTATGTCTCTGTCTCTCTGTGTGTCTGCGTATATGTATGTGTCTGTGTGTCTCTGTGTGTATGTGTCTGTACATGTCTGTGTGTGTGTGTGTGTCTGTGTGTGTCTGTGTGTCTCTGTCTCTCTGTGTGTATGTGTCTGTACATGTCTGTGTGTGTGTGTGTGTGTCTGTGTGTCTCTGTTTCTATGTGTGCCTGTGAGTCTATAAGTGCATATACATGGTGTAGATAGGCAGCGTCACTACCATATCACACATCTGCATGAGAATAGAACACTATGGATGGGTCAACTCTGGCCCATGAGAGTAGGGCTGAGGGAGAAAGATCATATTCCCCATCTCGTGTGGGCCTTTGGTTTTCACTGCCTGCATGACTTGTCTTCATGACTGAATGCTGCTCAGGTGTCCTTCACCAGCTGAGCTGCAAGTCTGATGTCACCACAGCTTCACGCTCTCTGCCTCCCTGGGTTTGCCAACCTCCCCCGCCCCCTCAGGGACTTGACAAGCTAGCAAAAGGGTCTTGCACCTTCTAGTCTCTATGGCAACTGTTGCTCCTGGTGACCACAGATGCAGGCCTGGCTCTCCCAGCCCCATAGGTAGCATCCCCACCCTAGCTTGGTAGGAAGATGCTGAGCAGAGCTGGTGAGGGCAGCTCAGGGTGATGTTCCACCCTCGTGAAGCATGAATGCCCTTTATTTAAAACCATTTTCACCTTCCCACCCACAAGCACCTGGTCCAGAACTCTATTCCCTCCCCATCAGTCTCAACACACAAATCTCTGCTTGGAAGCCACCTCCTACCTGCTCTCTCTCTCAGCTTATTCTCCTGTGCTCAGTAACAGGAAACAGTTCACTGCTCCTTTCTAAGTCAGAGACCCAACCCTTCATGACCTTAGGAAGAAAATCCGGCTGCCCTCCACCGGTCAGGCTCCACTAACGCACTCTGTTCTAGTGAGTCAGGAATAGGAATGAAGGATGCAAATTGCCAGGTGAGCTCTTCAAGCAGGGTTTGTTCTGACAGTAGAAATGATGTATGGCCGAGCTAATGGAGAAAACTAAATCCAGTCTTGGGGGGTGGCGTGGGGAGTGGAGTTGGTGGCCCTGAAGTTCCAGCAGGATCTCACCAGGTGAACAGATGAAGAGAGCCATCAAAAGCTTGGTGCTAAATGAAGCACCTGATCACTGCATGCATGTGTGTGCATGTGTGTGTCTGTGTGCATAGGTGTGGGCATGTATGTGTGTGTGCCACACACACATATGTAGGTGCCTGTAGAGGCTAGAGGAGGACATTAGATTCCCTTGGAGCTGGAGTTTCAGGCAGTTGTAGGAAAGGAGAGAGGCAGAGAGAAGGAGGGGAGGAGAGAAGAGGAGGAGAAAGAAGGGAAGGGTGGGAAGGGACAGGGAACAGAAAAGCGGGGAGGAGAACAGAGGAGGGCAGGGGAGAGGAGAGACAGTAACCAGCAGAATCTCGGGCCATATTCTCAAGGTCTAAGTCCCCTCCTTCCACGAGTCTCAAGGCATGATGGGCCTTGGCACCTCTTACTTTATTCTTTTATTTCTTTCAACAAAAGCCTTCAATTTACAGCTCTAGTCTTTCTCCAAGAACCAACTCCCGAAACACTCAGATCAGACAAGGTTCTGGAATCCCTGGGGTCAGCCCATGCTGCCTCCCCACAGGGATCTCAGGCCCCTCCTCCCTTCCTCTTCTTCCTCCCCCCCCCCCCCGATGCAGGACAAGTCTCATGGTCTCTAGCCCCCACCTCAGAAGAGGGGAAGGTGATGGGAAAGCTTCGTGTTGCTTCCCCGGCCACCAATTCCTGGGGTTCCCTAAGGAAGCTGCATCCACTCCACGGGCTTAAGTTTTCCCACCTAGAAATGAAAAGTGACCAACAGATCTCCTAAGATGGGCAAGATCCTCGTCCTAAGCCAAGGGACTGGGTCTCAGTGCCCGAGAGACGGACAAGAAGCTATTGGATAGCTATTCCCTCTAATTTAAAACATTCCCGGCAGAAAGCTCATTCGGATGCTGAAAGTAAACAGAACTCAGGCATCTCAGGAAGCTCCTGAGATCGGACAGACAGTAACAGTTGCTGAGAAGGGACTCTGAGCAGCCCAGCTGCCTACAAGTCAGACAGCTCTGGGGATACAACTTTCCTGCGGCTTCATGCACAGCAGGGTGGCCTTTTCACTGCTGCAGCTGCTTTTGAGTCATCCGTACCCCTGTAAGTGACTCTAATAAAAACCTCACTGGCTCACCAAGACTGGTTTGTGTGGAATCATTTCTTTGGTCTGTTGTTGTCTTCCTGTCTTGGGGTGGAGACATATTAGTTCACATCTCTCCAGGAAGAGCCACATAACAGAAACAAAGCAGCAACTCCAGGGCACACCAGGGCACACCAGGTCACATCTGGAGGAAGACTCCCTTAGCCATGCAGGACCTAAACGGAAGCTGTCGGGGGATGGGGTGGGTTTGGTGTATCAAGGCAAAGGTATATCAGGTGCTAGCCTGGTGTGGTGTCTTGAACAAGAGTGGCCCCCATAGGTTCATAGATGTGAATGTTTAGTCACCAGGGGGTGGTGCTATTTAAAAGGATTAGGAGGTGTGGCCTTGCTGGAGGAAGTGTGTCACTGAGGGTGGGCTTTGAGATTTTAAAAGTCCAAA
Organism: Mus pahari; assembly: GCF_900095145.1. NCBI lineage: Eukaryota > Metazoa > Chordata > Mammalia > Rodentia > Muridae > Mus > Mus pahari. Next base: position 57,179,991 of record NC_034599.1, on the reverse strand, counting down.
CCAGGCCTAGCGTCTGTCTCTTTCTGCTGCCTTTGGATCCAGATGTACAGTGCAAGCAGCTGTTTCTCCAGCACCGTGTCTGCCTGCACGCTGCCATGCTCCCCACAATGATGACAACAGACTGACCTCTGAAGCTGTAAGCCAGCCTTGTTTAAAAGCCTTCCTTTGTGGCCGGGCGGCAGTGGCGCACGCCTTTAAATCCAGCAATTGGGAGGCAGAGGCAGGCAGATTTCTGAGTTCGAGGCCAGCCTGGTCTACAAAGTGAGTTCCAGGACAGCCGGGGCTACACAGAGAAACTGTCTTGA
>NC_034599.1:57172935-57178666 GCF_900095145.1 Mus pahari | reverse complement strand
AGAGAGAGAGAGAGAGAGAGAGAGAGAGAGAGAGAGAGAGAGAGAGAGAGAGAGATCATTTTCAGCAAGTCTCTAGTGAGGCTCCAGGTGAGGCCATTGCCCTTACCCCTGCCAAATGCAGCTGCTGGGGCTTTCTGCACCCTCTACCCTGCCTCCTTCACCCCCTTCCTCTTTCCTCTCTCCTCCTTTGAGCCAGCTTCTGGTGGAGGATGGGGTTGCCAGGAGTACCCTCCCCAGCTGTTTACCAGGCGTGTGTGAACAGTCAAAACAAAGTGTCTTGTCAGTCAGTTGTGAGGAGCTGGAGTCTGGGACTTAGGCGTGCCTCAGGCCCTAACACAGCTTTCTGACTGGAATGGATCTCAGCCTTGCTGGCTGGGCTGGGCAAGGTGAGGTTACAGGCTTGGTCTTTGAAAGAAAACTATCAACCCACTTCCCTGTTGTAGGATCGATGACCTTTGCAAGACACAGCCTTTGAGACATAGCCTCCTTCAAGAGGAGAGGAAGTAGAATCAGAGAGAAACACTCTAACATCCATACTTTACATATATACATACACACCAGAAAGAAGGCATATATGATCTGCATGTGTGCATTCACATGTGCAGTATATTACATACTAAAGAATTTATCATCTACGTATGCACATGAACACACATCTCAGCTGGATTTTGATGCCACCTAGTGGCCTTGGTAAATTATTTAACATCTTCAAGCTGGGCTTCCTGTCTACAAAGTAGAGGAAAGTCCTACGGATTTATGGGGTTGCCATAGACACCAGAGGAAAGCCCTCTGCACTCCCTGTGGCTCTCCTTTGCAGCAGAGAGGAGCTGCAGCCAGAAGGATGTTGCTGCTGCTCAGGCACCAGTGCCCACCAAGGCTGGAAGTCTTTGGGGTTCTGAGAGAGGCCAAAGCAGCCTGGGGCTTCCTACAGGTGGATCTGACACCCTCTTCTGTCCCCCATCACGTACATATATGCACATACCTACACACACTGCACCCTCCCCCAATTAAAAATAAAAGTAATCTTAAAAATAAAATAAAAGCTTTGTTTTATAATAGAGACATCTAATATACCTTTTCTAAGCAGTACTGTCATGATGGATACACATGTCTGTTATGCTATATTCCCCATCAGTCCGCTCAGAAGAGCTTCTAATTTCTTTACTCTTGTTTGTTTGGGTTTTAGTCTTTTTTCTTCTTTCTTTTTAGCCTAGTATGACTGGGTTCTCACTACATAGCCCAGGCTGTCCTCACACCCTGAGTCCTGGGACTGCATGTGAGAGCCATCACACCTGGTTCTCATTTTATGTGTTATGTCTTCTTTTATCATGGACGGTTGGAAGTGTGCTTAGCTTTCCCATGCACCGAATTATCCAGAGGTCTTTCTGTTACTGATTTCCAAATCAAATTCAAGTAACATACAATGTAGGCCTTTTGATTTGTGTTCTGAGCCCATCAGTGTTCAAGATAATTATTGATATGATTGTACTGAAATCTATCATGGTGTGTGTGTGTGTGTGTGTGTGTGTGTGTGTGTACATGTCAGGTGTCCTGCTCTGTTTCTCTTCACCTAATTCCCTTGAGAAAGGCAGTCTCACTGAGCCTGGAGCTAAGAGGGGTGGCCAGCAACCCCAGCAATCCTCCTTCACCCATCCCAACATTGCAGGCTTATGCACGGCCATACCCAGGATTTTACATGGGCTCCGGGGGACCCTAACTCAGGTTCATGCTTACAGAGAAAGTCGTCTCATCTACTAAACCAGCTCTCCAGATGCTCATCTTATTATTATTTTAAAAATGAATATGCATGTGTGTGTGTGTGTGCACTTGCATGAGTTTATGTGCACCAAATGTACAGAAGCCAGAGGAAGTCAGAAGAGGGCATGAAATTCCCTGGAACTATAATTAGGGGCAGTTGTAAGTCACCATGTGGACACTGGGAACCAAACCAAGGTCCCCTACAAGAGTAGTAAGTTCTCTTGACCACTGAGGGATCTCTCCAGCCTGCCTACCTTGCTTTCCATCTGCCTAGTCTTGTTCTTGCCTTTTTCTCCTCTCCTGTTTATTCAGAGTTAAGTGTGTGTGCGCGCGTGTGTGCAAGTGCATGTGTATTTTAAAGATTTATGTATCTATCTATCTATCTATCTATCTATCTATCTACCTATCTTTCTATCTATCTGTTTATTCATTTATGTGTCACTGTCTTCAGACATACCAGAAGAGGGTACTGGATCCCATTACAGATGGTTGTGAGTCACCATGTGGTTGCTGGGAATTGAACTCAGGACTTGTGGAAGAGCAGCCAGTGTTCTTAACTGCTGAGCCATCTCTCCAGCCCCTACTTGTGCATTTTTATGACATCATACGTCTCCATCACAGACTCTATTGCTTCATCTAATGATTGTAGTGGTTACTCTTGGGTCATACGCAGCGCACCTTGAACTGTCCTCAAGCCCCGTGATGCTGCTTCCGGAGAAGAGCCTTCGCCACTCTTTGCTTTCCTTTCTCCTCTCATGGCCTCTGTGATTTGGTTGTCACACATTCCACTTTCACAGCTGTGACAAACCCATAATACATTGCTACTAAACAATTATCTTTTAAAATATTCTATTTTTAATTATGTGTAGAAGTGTGTGGGGTGGGGTAGGAAGGTTGTGTACTTGAGTGCAGGTGCCCATAGAGGCCAGAAGAGGGCATTAGACTCTCAGGAACAGGAACGTGGTGCTTGGAATAGGAATGACACTGCCGCCCCCCCCCCCCCATCACCGCCCCCAGACTCATGTGTTTGAATGCTTGGACTAGGGAGTGGCATTATTAGGAAATATGGCCTTATTGGAGTAGATGTGGTCTCGTTGGACTAGGTGTGACCTTTTGGAGGAAGTACATCACTGTGGGAGCAGGTTTTGAGGTTTCAAGGTATGCTACTCTGGTATACTCCTGCTTCCTGCAGATCAAGATGTAGAATTCCCAGCTCTTCTCCAGCACTCTTGTCTGCCTGCACAATGCCATGCTTCACACCATGATGATAATGGACTAAACCTCTGAACTGTGTAAGCCAGGCCCAATTAAACGTTTTCCTTTATAAGAGTTTCTGTGGTCATGGTGTCTCATCACAGCAATGGAAACACTAGGACAGAAGATGGTACTAGGGACTTGGGTATAAAATGTGATGTGCCTGAACACGTTTTTGTTTTGGGAGGAATTTGGACCTTGGGACTTTGTGTCAGAAAAGCAGTGGGATGCTTTAAGTACTACCTAATGGGCCATAGTAATAGGAACATGGGAGACAGTGTTGCTGAGGGTGATTTGAACTGTGGGGGCCTGACTCAAGAGGTTTAAGAGGAAAAATTAAGTATTTTGCCTAGAGATCATGCTTGTGCTATTTTGGTGAAGAATGTGGCTGCTTTTTGCCCTTGTCAAAAAAAAAAAAAAAAAAATCAGCCTGAGGCTAAAGTGAAGAGTTTTAGATTAATTGCATTTGCAGAGGAGATTTCAAAACAGCCCAGCATGGACCGTGCCCTGCGGTTACTAGTGCCACGCTTATAAGTATCTATAATGAAAAGGAGCAAGTGAGCAAGAAAAGCTACAGAATGTACAGTCTGAGGAGGAAGGGGGCACCAGGAAGCTAAAGTCTGGGCTCAAGGAGATAAATAGATTAAAGAAAAGTCAGATGTTAAATGAAATAAAGGGAGTGGTGAGCTCGGAGCAAGACCCTACCCAGCTAAGTTTCCAACGTGTGAAAATAAATTAAAGTTTAGGTCCAGGTGTGATGGCACATGCTTTTAATCCCAGCACTTGGGAGGCAGAGGCAGGCGGATTTCTGAGTTCGAGGCCAGCCTGGTCTACAGAGTGAGTTCCAGGACAGCCAGGGCTACACAGAGAAACCCTGTCTCAAAAAAAAACCAAAAAAAAAAAAAAAAAGAAAAGAAAAGAAGAAATGGGTTATGGAGTTCCTCCTTGACTAAGGAAAGTCGCTGAGACCAGGTGTGTGGCATGGGTGTCCCTGCATGGAAGCCTAGAAAGGCCATTGTGTGCTGTAAAAATGAAGCCTGTATTGCCTTGGAGACCCCGAGATGTTAGAGGTGCCAGAGCTGTGGGGTACCTGCTGAGGAAATCTGCTAACAGGGAGCTGGACCAGCCCAAGAGGAAGACGTGTGTTGCAGTCAACAAAGCTGAAAGGAGTCAGAGATCTGCAGAGCACGTTGACATCAGACATAGAGCTGCAGAGTTTGCCCGCTGCTTTTCAGACTTGCTTTGCTTCAGTATTTCCGCACGGTGCTCCCTTCCCTATGTTTTGGAACAGTACTGTTTTTCCTGTGCCATTACATATTGGAAGTATGTGGTCTGATTTTTGGTTTTGTTTTTTGTTTTTTGTTTTTTAAATTTTGACTTTATAGGGGATTACAGTTAAGAGATTGTATGAATCTCAGAAGAGACTTTCAACTTTGGACTTTTAAGGTTGAATTAAATGCATTTTTGCATTATGTTAAGGCTGAAAGCCCATGGGGGCCAGGACGTGGAATGTGGTGGTTTGAATTGGAATGGCTCCATAGACTCAGGGGTTTGAATGCTTGGCCCATAGGGAGTGGCATTATTTGGAGGCATGGCCTTGTTGGAGGAAGTGTGTCACTGTGGGGGTGGGTTTTGAGGTCTATATTCTATATTCAAGGTATGCCAGTGTGGTATACAGTCTCCTTCTGTTGCCTGCAGATCAAGATGTAGAATTCTCAGCTCTTCTCCACCAAGTTTGCCTGCACAATGCAATGCTTTACACCATGATAATGGACTAAACCTCTGAACTGTAAGCCAGCCCCAGTAAAACGTTTTCCTTTACAAGAGTTTCTGTGGTCATGATGTCTCTTCACAGCAGTGAAACCCTGACTAAGACAAGGTGGTTGTATTCTACCTAATGTTGGTTCTGGGAACTGAATGCTGGGTTTTTGCAAGAGCAATACTCACTCTTAATAGCTGAGCCATCTCTCCAGACCCTTGATTATGTTTTTAAAAAAAGAGATTTAAAGTCAGAAAAGACATTTAAAAAAAAAAGAGATTTAAAGTCAGAAAAGACATTTTAAAAAAAAAGAGATTTAAAGTCAGAAAAGACACACCTTTTTGTACATACTCACCGCCTCTGGAGCACGCCACTGTCTTGGTGCTTAGCTCAAGATCGACATCTGGCTGGAGCATGCTCACACAGCTTCCCTCAGTTCTCACCTCTGCGGGTCTTCCTTGCCTAGATTTTTAAATGATATCGCCACCACTGCTAACGCTTCTTCTTTGTTACCTTAAAAAGACACCTCTCCACAGTCTTCTGCTTGCATGGTTTCTAACAAGGTCATTTTTCTCCATATAAAATGACTTTCTTTCCTTACCACTGAAGATATTTTTTTTTTTTGGTCTCAAAATTACTTTTATTCATATATTGGTATGCATGATAGTAACTCAAGAAAATTGTATTTAATACAACCTAACGATTTGTGGAGGCTGCTATTAAAAAAAATTGTAATTAAAAATTTTTCTTTCCTTCAAATTCCTGGTTTAATAAGGAACTGTTTATTTTTGAGAAAAAGATCCCAAACATCAGGCTGTTCACAAAAATAACCCATGGTATAACTTTAGAAAACAANTATTAAGACTATTACACTATTTTCCTGTAAGATGCATTTGACATGCCAACTCCCATTCACAAAAATACATGGTTACATTCGTGTTGTAACAGTCCCACTCATGT
>NC_034599.1:57163702-57171845 GCF_900095145.1 Mus pahari | reverse complement strand
GCATTTCTTTCATTAACATACTGGACAAAGGCAAAGCCTTTATGTACAGAGCAACCCACAATTTTGCCATACTTTGAAAAGATGGCCTCCACGTCAGACTTCTTGACCACCAGAGTGTTGAGATTCCCAATGAATACACGGGAATTCATGGATCGAGGATCTGTCTTGTTGGTAACATTGCTAGCCATCTCCTTTGATGATGAGGTTTTTCACAAAGCTGAAAATGTAGCTGAAGATCAAAAAAATCTCACAAGAGGCAGGAGAGAGAGAAGAGACGGCCTCTCCTATCTTCGACTCTACGCCGAAACGCCGGAGCTACAACAGCAAGGAACCACACCCCACTGAAGATATTTTTACCACCATCACACGTTTTGCTATGGTGAGCTTTGATTTGGTGGTTTGGCTTTGTGTATGCTCATGTCCCTGTGTGCGCATGTGTGTGTACACACATGTATGTGCATGTGTGTGTACATGTTTTCGTGCATGGAGGCTGGAGGTAAACCTTGAGTGTTCTCCATCACCGTCATCTTATTTTTGAGGCAGGATCTCCCACTGGGGCTCCAGTTGTCTCCTGCTCACCAGTCCTGGGATTACAAGCACACTACACCATACCCAGCTTCCTCACAGAAGTTCTAGAATTCCAACACAGGTCCTCATGCTTGTGCGGGAAGCACTTTACCAAATGAGCATCTCCCAAGTTCCTTTTGCACTTGTAAAACGTCTCTTGCTCTCTGAGTTAGTTGAACTTTTAAATGTGTTACACGTAAGTTTCCATCAAATAGTTCATTTTCTTCTTTGTCATTTCAAGTACTCGTATGTTAGATTGTTTGACATTACCTCACAGATATCCCATCTCTCTCACACCTGCGTGACGTCTTGCTTTTGTCTCTCTCTTCATTCCGGACTGTTTCTGTTGCCAGTGTGTGTTGGCTAGTTTTATGTTAACTTGACACAAGGGTTAGTCTTTGGAAGGAAGGAACCATGATTAAGAAAATGACTCCAAGCCAGGCAGTGGTGGTGCACACCTTTAATCCCAGCACTTGGGAGGCAGAGGCAGACAGATTTCTGAGTTTGAGGCCAGCCTGGTCTACAAAGTGAGTTCCAGGACAGCCAGAGCTACACAGAGAAACCCTGTCTCAAAACAAAACAAAACAAAACAAAACAAAACAAAACAAAACAACAAAAACAAAAAGAAAGAAGGAAAGAAAGAAAAAGAAAATGACTCCAGACAAACAGCTCAGTCTGTAGGCAAACCTGAGATCATTTTCTTAATTAGTTATTGATGATTGATGGGAGGGGTCAGCCCATTGTGGGTCACCGTGTGGGTCATCACAGCAATAGTGTCTTAGTTAGGGACTATTGCTGGGATAAAACACTATGCCAAAAGCAAGGTGGGAAGGAAAGGGTTTATTCATCTTTTGCTTCTGCATCACAGTTCATCATCAAGGAAGTCAAAAGAAGAATTCCAGTAGGGTAGGAACCTGGAGGCAGGAACTGATGCAGAGGCCATGGAGGGGTGCTGCTCACTGGCTTGCTCCTCATGGCTTGCTCAGCGGGCTTTCTTGCTTGTTTCCTTCCTTCCTTCTTTTCTTTCCTTTCTTCCTTCTTTCTTTTATTAAATTATTTTAATTATTTACATTCCAAATGTTGCTCTCTTCCCCATTCCCCACCCTGTTTTCTTATAGAACCCAAGGCCATCATCCCAGGGATAGTACCACCTACAATAGGCTAGGCCCTCCTCTCTTGTCAATCATTAATTAAGAAAATGCCTACATGAGCCAGCCCTGGAGGTGTGAGAGCAGGAGACCTGGCCCAACCCCTCAAAGGCTGCAGCACCTGGGGGAGTGGGCCCCACGTCTTGACTGGACAGCACAGCTGAGCTGTCTCTGGAGAGATGGGTATTGATGAGCCAGCCCAAGGGCATGAGAGCAGGAGAGCTGACCCTGCTTCCTGTTGATGGCAGCATCAGGTGGCCTATTGGGCTCAGTCCTGGAGAGGTGGGAGGATAAGGGAGAGGAGAGCCAGTGCACTGACTAGCTAGCTCAGCTACCACCCAGACCCAGGTCAAGTTGGTCCACCCCCAAATCTATATCATCTGCAAATGGTTGGGACATGTGAAAGGGCAAGTCTTGCTGATCCAAAGTTGCAGGATCTACATGACACAGGGCAACAACAGGATTTCCCAGAGGAGTCCCAGTGAGGATTGATGGTGTCAGAGAAGCCAGGGATCAATGACTCATTGCAATGAACATTTGCAAGTGAAGATGTGTGGACAGAGGGATCTACTTACTGTGTGTGTGTGTGTGTGTGTGTGTGTGTGTGTGTGAGAGAGAGAGAGAGAGAGAGAGAGAGAGAGAGAGAGAGAGAGAGAGAGAATATGCTTATAGCGGGATCTTATGGAGGCATTTTCTCAATTCAGGTTCCTTCCTTTTAGATATCTGTAGCTTGTGTGCTTGCGTGTCAAGCTGACATAAAACCAGCCAGCACAAATAGTAACCCCAACTAGGATACCATATCTTCATTTGGCTGAGTCCATGTTCCCTAGTCTTTTCCTTAGCAGCACCCTTTTAAAACATTGTTTTATTGCATTTTATTTATTGATTTTGTTTGTGTAAGAGCCATGGTGTACATATGGAGGGTAGGGGACAACTTTCAGGAGCTGGTTTCTTCCACCATGTGGGTCCCAGGAATTGAACTCAGGTCATCAGTCTTGGTGGCAAGCACCTGTACCAGCTGAGCCATATCTCTGCCCCTGCTTTGATTTTCTTTTTCTTTTACTTTTTTAAGATCACACACCACACACACACACACACACACACACACACACACACACACACTGTAGCTGTCTTCAGACACACCAGAAGAGGGCATCAGATGTCAGATTCCATTACAGATGGTTGTGAGCCACCATGTGGTTGCTGGGAATTGAACTCAGGACCTCCAGTAGAGCAGTCCGTGCTCTTAACCACTGAGCCATCTCTCCAGCCCTTTGGTATCCTTGAAAGCATTTGGAAGAGAGCTGGTGTGGGTGTCTAGACTGGTAGAGTTCATTGGAAACAGACTCTCTGTGGCTTTTTAATTAATCTCAAGATTGTCATGAGTGGATTCAAATTCCTTTGATAAACACAGCTTATAAGTTCAAGTAAACAGACACAGTTTCTCACAAGAAACAGTTAAACAGATGTCATTTTCAATAACAAACATCCAAAGGCTTAAACTCCAGCCAGCAGTCTTTGGGAGATAAACCTTAGGATATTGCAAAGAAGCTCTGCCCGTTCTGGTAAATAACAACCACGGCAAATATTTGCAGGGTGCTGGCTTTGCTCTGTGTGCTTCTACGTATATGAATCCATTAGAAACCCCATTTTGTGACAGCAAGCCAGAAGCAAAGGCTCGATGTAATTTAAAATGCCTAGCTACCGGCATATGAATACTTCGCAGCCCGCTTCTCCCTGATCTGAATAAACACAGGGTAAAGCAGACGCAGAGCTTCGCTCTCCCCAAGCCGCTTGAGCCAACAGCTTTATTACATTGAACTTCTTCTGAGATTTCTCATTAATCACAGCCGAAGCGCATAGCCTCTGATCTTAACTTTAATTATGAAACCTTGAGGTTCGGTGGTTTTCAATTTCCAATTTCTCTAGTTTGAGCTTCATTCACCCTGAGTTGGAATCTGTACTTTGTCCTTAAAGGACAATAGGCGCAGGGTGTGGACCTCCTGATCTTCCTCAGTTTCCTCCCTGATAGGATACAGGTGATTGTATTGTCTGCCTGTGGCACGCTCTCCAGGACTGAGCTGTCAGAGCCGGGGATGGTAAGAGTGCTTGCTTCTCGAGGGCATTTTGTCCCAGCCCTCCCAAGAAAGAGAAGAAGGTCTCTATCATGGGCCTTGGTAGGGGAAGTCTTACTGGAATGAGGTAAAGGCAACGGGAGCCCTGCAGCCTGCAGGGGGCAGTGAGGCTGAGTCCAAGGTCACAACAAGAAATACAGAAATACGGGCCAAGCAGCCAGGCTGTGATACTAATGGTATAGCCAGAGTTCAGACAGCTCTGTGATGTGCATCTATGATGTTTTCCTTCTCTTCCATGTGCCTGTCTGTCTGTCTGTCTTTCTGTCTTGGTCCCTTGCCCTCCTTTTACCCATGCCTCATTGATCCTCTGAGAAGTGAGATTCAAACAGTACCTTCTGCATCTATGTTTACATATCTAAGAATCCAGCCACCTGGGACGTAGCTACCCTGGCAACCTCTCCTTGTCAGTCTTTTTCACTGGGACCTAGGCTAATCACATCCCCTGGTTGTTCCAGTGAAGGTGGTTGGAAAGGAGGGGCTCACTCGCATGCAGCTTCACCTGTTGGAGCTAGGGGCAGACCACTTCAGACCTGATGCTAGGGCCTTCCCCACACATGTTTGAGGACCTAAATTTGGACCCCTAGAGCCCACACAAAGCCAGAGATGATAGCACATGTCTGTAATCCCAGTTGCCTTAGAGCATGACAAGAGATGGAGTCAGGAGACTCCCCGAAAGCTGCAGGTACACTCTGCTCTTGGACTGAATATGCAGTTTGACCGCTGCTTCAGGTTCCCCCCATGGGAATTTTCTCCCCTGCTGTGATGGGCTGGACCTCAAAATGGGAGTCAGAATAAACCCATCCTTCTTCAAGTTGTTTTTGTCAGGGTCTTTTCTATCAACGAACTGGAAAACAACCCTCATAGTTATGTGTCTATTGCTGTAATAAAACACTTTGGGAAGGAAAAGGTTTATTCCATCTTGCAGTTCTACATCATAGTGTGTCGCCAAAGGAAGTCAGGGTAGGGACAAGAGGCAGGGACTGAAGCAGAGCCTGTGGAGGAGCGCTGCTTCCTGGCTTGCTCCCCACAGCCTGCTCAGCCCATTATTTTTAATACAATCCAGGGCCTCTAGCCCAGGGGCAGCATAACCCACAGTGGGCTGGGTCCTCCCACATTAATCATTAATCAAGAAAATGCCCCCACAGGATTATGTATAGGCCAATATCACAGGGCATTTTGTTAGTGCGAGTCCCTCTTCCCAGATGAATGTAGTCTGTGTCAAGTTGACATACAACTAACCCAGAAAGGAGCTAAAGTGCCCCTTGCTTTCTCTACAGGCAGACTCTAGTCGTCCACAAGAGGGTGCTGTAGAACCAGGGAATCTCGGAGGCTCTACTTGTTGAGCCTGGAGGCGGGATCGTTCCTAAAGGGTTTAAATGGAATGAAAGAGGGCCCGGAGGACTGTACCCTGTTACAGACTCTCTGTCCCAGGCAGCAGCTCCAGGCTCAGTCTCTGATCATCTGTGGGTACCTGTCCTTCCCCCTCAGTAAGCTGTGAGCTCCTCAGGATCTGACCTGTGGTGCCTGAAACGTAGCACTCGTGAGGTGGAGCAGGCCTAAGCTGGCTTTAAGTGTCGCCGGAGCACGGGAGTACGTGCTCTGGAAAGGAGTGCAGCACATCAAGTTGTCAGCTGGGATCTGGAGACCAGGAGTGCAAACACAGCAGGGCGGAGTGACGCTGCCAGAGCCATTCTGCTCTGAGAGACAGCAAGCATTAGCAAAACCAATGATTAGGTGCACAAGTGCAGTTTGTTAATGCGCTGGGAGCCAGGGGACACTGGTGGGAGGAGAGGTTGCACAAGCTTTACTGAGAAGTTGTCACTAGCCTGGCAGACAAGACTGAACATGGGGTGGGGGGTGTTTAGGGACAGCAGCAGAGATTGTCTCCGCACAAACACCTGGTCAGCAGGGAAGTCTTTGCTCTGCGGCAGTCGGGTTACTGGACTGACATAGTTTCTGCTGTGCTGTGCTTGCTTCTACCTCTCTGAGCCCTCACTTGACCATCCACAAAGTGAACAAATTGATGTGTGTCTTGAAATGCGGGTGCTATTTCTGAAAGCATTCACAGAGATGTAGTGATTATGCCCGCTTGCTTTGTGGGAAGGGTGTGTGGAAGCAAGAGAGGTAGGCAAGGGCTTTTTATTTGTTTGACATTCTCTCCCTCTGTGACGTTTGAGGGGTGGTTTTTTGGTCAGATGAAGAAGCCCACACCTGTACTCCAGCACGTGGATACAAAGGCAGAAGAATCAGGAATGGAAGGCCGGTCTCAGCTACGAGGCGAGTTCAAGGTCAGAGTGGGCTACATGAGATCTTTCCTCAAGAAAAAATATTTGAGTTTTTTTGTGATAAAAAGGTATATACTTTTAAAAGAAACCCAACTAGAACATTATGTTTTAAAAAAAAGACTATCTGACATGCCTGTTCATGTGACAGAAAAATAAATGACGGGCCAGAGAGATGGCTCAGCAGAAGAAGGCACTCGCCACCAACGCTGACGAGCAGAGGGCCACTCCAGGATCCAGATGGTAGAAGGAGAAAACCAACTCCTTAGAACTGTTCTCTGACCTCCACATGCCATCCCCCCTTCCCCTTTCTTCTCCTTCCCTGTCTTTCCCACTCCTACATGATTCTCTCTCCCATGGGGGCTCCAGCCCGGTGACCACACCCTACACAGGGTTTCCCTCTCCCGTGGCCCCTGACCACAGGGATGCAGTCAGCGTCCGACAGTCTGGCTCTAGTTCACATATTAAAGCTCCATCTTCAGGAACTGTCCCAGGCAGCTGCCAAGGGTACCCCATCTCCCCACCCGAGCTTTGACCTGAGCTCCCAGTCCTGGGCACATGCTGGAGACATGCTCAGCAGTCATGAGTACGGCTGTTCTTCCAGAGGACCAGGGTTCGGTTCTCGGTACCCATAGCTGGCGGTTCACAAAGCCTGTGACTCCAGCTCCAGGGGATCCTATGGTCTCTCCGGGCTTCTGTGGGGAGCACCACACACACTCTTGTCACACACGTTGTGGTGGTTTGAATGAAAATGGCCCCCGTAGGCTCAGAGGGTGTGCCACGGTTAGGAGACGTAGCCTTATTAAAGTAGATGTGGCCTTGTTGGAGGAAGTGTGTCACTGGGGGTGGGCTTTGAGGTTTCAGATGCTCAAGCCAGGCCCAGTCACACTCTCTGTTCCTGCTGCTTTTGGATCCCGATGTAGAGCTCTCAGCTACTTCTCCAGTGTGTCTGCCTCTATGCCCCTGTGCTTCCCACCATGGTGACAATGGACAAAACCTCTGAGCCACAAGCCAGCTTCCTTTATAAGAGTTGCCATGGTCATAGTTCTCTTCGCAGCCATGGAAGCCCTTTCTAAGACACACATAAATAAAAAATAAACCTTAAGAAGAGTTTAGCCAGGTGTTACTCATGATGATATTTTAAATCCATGTACTTATGCATGGCTTATGTAATATTTTTTAAATAAACAAATGCAGAGATGGTTGGTAATGTCACCCAAGATCTCCAATACTGGGGAGGGGGGAGAGATAGCTCAATAGGTAACGCCACTGCTATACAACCATGAGTAGCTGAGGAAAACAAGCTGTGCATGATGGAGTGCACCTATCCCCCCCCCCCCACTGCACTGGAGATCCCAGGAGGTTATTGACCAACTACCTGAACTATCTCCAGATTCAGTGAGGGACCCTGTCACTAAACATAAGGAGAGTGACAGAGAGGCATATGACATCGGCACCTGGCCTCACTCAGCCACACATAGCTGCACATGTGCACAAGCTACACACAGAGGTGGGAGATCTCAAGTGAGTGTATTTCAGGTAATGGCCAAGGGATGGGCCACCCAGTGTATAGGGGGAACACCAATGCCCAAGACATGGGCATTATTCATTATTTTTAGCCCCAGGCCTTGAATGATCTAAGTATTAAAATGAGAAGCAGCCTCATGGAAGTCTGAGGCTGGCCTGGAAAGACTGCATAGGTCATTAGCGGGTATAAAAACAAAGTTGTGGACATGGGGACCAAGCTTAGCACAAGCCCAGATGGGAGTCCAGACACCTGGGGCATGGTCTGTGCCAAACAAGTACGTTGCCAGTCTTTTTATGGCCCATCTTTATAGTGATCCTTCTCTCCTTTAAAAATAAGGTTAATTTTGACAAGGTGTTTATTTTATGATGGAAACCATTCTGTAAGGAGGAAGGGGCAAGCTCCACATCAGGGGGTGGTGGGAAGAAGACATGCCTCTCAGGGAAGATTCCAGACGTCCAACTCTCACTATCCAGCTTGGTAAAA
>NC_034599.1:57162449-57163614 GCF_900095145.1 Mus pahari | reverse complement strand
AGACATGCCTCTCAGGGAAGATTCCAGACGTCCAACTAGAGAAACCCTGTCTTGAAAAACAAAACAAAACAAACAAAAAAAAAAAAAAAAAAAAAAAAAAAAAAAAAAAGAAAGAAAGAAAAAAAAAATCATCCAAATTTGCCTAGATCTGAGTTTTAACACACAGATAATTTTTTCTAAACATCCTCAAAGGCCATTCAAGGGAAATGAATGGCTTTTCCTCCCTCCAGTGACACATAGTCACCTCCACTCCTGGGTGACTCCTGGGGAGAGGTGAACAATGTCTAGACAGCCCAGAGAGAGCACCACGAACAGACCAAAGACACTCTCCCACTCAGATATTGCTCAGTGGACCAGGGAGTCTGTGGGGTTACTTGTGGGAGCATGGTGACTCAAAAGCAGCTGCAGCAGAGAGAAGGCCACCCAAGCCCCAGTGAGGACTCCTCAAAGCTGCGTACCCATAGCTCCCTTCTGGACTTGCAGGAGGCTCAGCATAAAGGCTAATTCTGATTGTCTAGTTGATTGGATCTGGAATTAGCTAAGACACACACCTCTGTGGGCATCTATGGAGGTGTTTCTAGGATGGGTGAACATTCCTAGAGCAGATAGACGTTCAAGGCACGCCTTGCTGGTGAGTGTGTCTATCCCATTGCTTTGAGAAGCCCAGTTTCTTCAGCCTTTCACTATGGGCTGAAGCCTGGAGACTCTCCAGGAATGCTCCAGGCCTTCAACACTAGATTGGGACTGCTAAGGCGTCCAGCATCATGGATTGAGGAACTTCTGGGCTCTCAACCTCTTCAGTGTGTGGGTAGCTAGCACTGAACTACTCTGTCCATATCATGGAAGTCAGTGCACCCAATCTCCCTAACGACATGTATTCTGTCTCAGATCCTCTCCTAAAGAACCCTGACTAACACATGTGGTATTGTGTGAACTCCTGGAGGGCGGGTGTTCTTGTCTCTGTCTTCCGTGTAGGGAGCTGGTATAACTGGCTGGAACCCTCATCTCTTACCCTCTCTGATACTCCATTCCAGAGCAACAAATGCCGCTATCCTTGCAGCAGACATGGCTGTGATGTGACAGAGTAGGCCGCTGCCCTTTAAGATGCAATTTCAGGCACCTCAGAAGGAACACACCTCCACCTCCCACAGCTCCCACACCTCCA
>NC_034599.1:57155474-57162090 GCF_900095145.1 Mus pahari | reverse complement strand
CCACACCTCCACCTCCCACAGTTCCCACACCTCCACTTCCCACAGCTCCCACCCTCCACCTCCCACAGCTCCCACACCTCCACCTCCCACACCTTCCACTCCTACATCTCCCACACCTCTACCACCCACGGTCATGTTGGTTCCAGAGCAAGAGGTCTGGTTCCATTTGCAAATCCAACCTGCTTGCAGAGGTTCACTCCACCTTAGTGTCCCCAGACTGGAAATGCTGCTGACAGCTACTCTAGCTCCCTCTCTGGAATATGAAGAGGTGTTACACAGGGTCCCTGCTCCTCCTCGGCTACAACCTCCTCCTCCTCCTCCTCATGTTTCTCCCTCCTCCTTTTAACTCAAAAGAGATGGATGACTTACAAAGAGCAAATGAGTCAGAAATAGGGAAGCGGAAAAAGAGAACGATTTTGCCAAGTTATTATTCAGAGGTGCTCTCTGGGACCGAGAACAAGAGCGACCCCATCAATCACACAGCAGAGCGCCCGGGCAGGCGATCTATGGTGTCAGCCGACAGCCATTGCATGAGCAAGTAGGCCAGGAGCCTGGGGCTACCTGCTAGCCACCACAGAGGAAGGAGATGGTGTAGACACAAAAATGGGGTCGTTTAGTCCAGAGGTCAGAGAGGACACTCCAAACCTGCTTTCTTGTAAAGGTTGGACTTCCTTTGAGTCCTACTTGGGGCCAGACTCAAAACGAGAGAGATGAGGCCAGGAGGCACTCAGTCTGGAACCTGCACCCCTTTGCCACACTGAAGGTGGGAGGTAAGCATGACCTCATCTTCCCAGGTGGAGCCCTAACACTGGCAGCATCTCAGCCTCGGGCACGGCATCGCAAGTGCATCCTGGATGGATGGATGATGGATGGATGGATGGATGGATGTAAGACTGGGAGAGCACGTGAGGTTTTTCCCTCCTTATATTTTTATTTCATACTTTAAACCTTACTTTATCATAATTTTGATGTATAGGTTATAGCTGCATATTAAGTTGTGATTTTAATCTCCTTGGGGACAGGAACAGGTTTCTCTTAATGTACACACAGAGACTTCTGCAATGTAAGCGCCATAGGAAGGAGGCATGGGAAAAGGGCAGAGTCGCTGTCCCTTTTTGCTCTTTTTTGGTGGTATTATAGTGTTTTGTAAATAGATGAGTCTTTCTGCTAGAGTTCAACAGTGGACAGAAAAATCAAGATCCCTGCTCTGAGGCTCCTCGTCTGTAAAATAGCGGATATAACAGTGGCTCAACTCAGGAAGGGAATAAATGATAAAAGCATCACACAACGGCAGAGCAACACTTGGCAGGGAGAGCGTCTTAGCCGGGGTCTGCGCTCCAGTGGCAAAACACCAAGATCAAATGCAGCCAGGGGAAAAGTGTTTATGTCACCCTACAGCTTGTAGTCCATCCCAGGGAAGTCAGGGCAGGAGCTCAAGGCAGGAACCTGGAAGCAGGAGCTGATGCAGAGGCCACGGAGGAGTGCTGCTTAGTGGCTTGTTCTTCATGGCTTGCTCAGGAACCACCAGCCCAGGGGTGGTAACACCCACAATGGGCTGGGCCCTCCCACAACTATCAATCAAAAAATGCCCCACAGGCCAATATAATGCAAGCATTTTCTCAATTTCTCGATCGCCTCTTCTCAAATGACTCTAGCTCGTGTCAAGCTGACATGAAACTTGTCAGCACAGGATGAGTTTCAGTACACTCTGTTGTGTTCTTCTTCTTCATTATTACCACCACCACCACCATCACCATAATCACCATCTTCTTTATTATATACTGTCTTCTTTATTGTTCCAGAGCCTATAGCGTTAGTAGACAAAAGCCAATAAACACAAATACACATTGCTGCTCCAGAAAGCCAATGCTCTGACAAAAGAAGACAGAAGGAAACGTGATCCCAGGAAGGTGCCAGGACTTGGAGTCAAACCCCAGAATCTGTTTCCTTAGAGGGAGTGAATTTGGCAAACTGGGAAAATGCTGTGGGTGTGTAGGCTACGGTGGCATGTACTAGAACTTGGGAGCCAGGATCAGGAGGATTTTGAGTTTCAGGCCAGCCTGGGCTACATAGCAACACTATGCCTGAAAAATCAAGGAAGGGCGGAGAATATTTGTAGTAATTTATTTATATATTAATGTATTTGTTTATTTATTTTGGTTTTTCTGAGACAGGGGGTCATATCGTCCAGCCTGGCCTCAAACTCAGTGTGGAGTTGAGGGTGACCTGAATTTCCTGATCCCTCTGTCCACCTCCTGACTACAGGCAGGCTCCACTCTACCTGTTTTTATGTGGTGCTGGGGATCAAACCCAGGACCTCAGGCATGGTAGTCAGACCCATGCTTCGGAGTTTTCCCTTGATTGCTGGGTGGATAAAGGTCTTAACCTGGGAGTGAACACTTTGAGTGAGCACACCTGAGCCCTGCATGCTCAGTAGCTGTCAATCATCCTTCCAGATCCTGTCTGCTCTGAACTTGACCGATAGTAACTCAGTGAATGGTGATTCAGGAATTTTCCCACTCCAGGGCTCTTCAGCTGGGAGATCCAGACGGATCTCAAGTCTTGTATGTCCCCTTCCTCAGACCCATGGTGACCCAGCCACATTTGGGGGTCTCACTAATACCTCCCCTTCCCACCTGGCTCCGGGGAGACAGCAAAGGCAGCCTCCATGGGTGTGGAGTATACCAGGACCAGACAGTGATCCTCTCTTTCCTAATCCAGCTGTGTGAGGCAGAGCAGCAGGCAGCCCCTCCAGCCTGAAGCCTGCATTGTGAATTCCAGGGGCAATACATGCTCTTTTCTCTCCTGATTGCTGTGGAAATTTCCTGCCTGTTTCTCAAATGTGAGCCTCACTCCTCAGCCTGTGCTCTTTGGGCTCTGCGCCTCTCCTCCTGAAGAGGGACACAGAGCAATGCCTCAGGGGACATCTCTGCTCTAGGGTGTGGATCAGGTTGTGACTCCAGGGGGAAGATGTGACAGAGTCAGGGGCAGGAAACAGAAAGGTTTATCACTAGAAGTCAGCTTCTCCTCTAGCCCAACTCTTCTCCCCTTCCTCCCACGAATCCCTATGACATCATCCTTAGCTCTCACGCTCTCTGTTAGAGAATCATTCACGCGGCCGAGTGTTAGTCCAGACAATGAGGACCACAGTAAATCACAGCCCCAGGCCCACGGTGAGAGAGGAATGTACAGGCTCCTGTGTATGTCAGTATCATAACACAACGCCAGCCCGTGATACTGATGCCAGGACAGTGCCTCATGCAAAGGGAGCCGTCATCAAGGGCAAGGGCAAGGCAGGGCAGGGTAGGGCCAGCTGACCCCTGATTACGTTCTTAGAGGAGCAGATTGTCATCAGCTTGGGAATGGCAAGGGACCTGATGGGGCTCTATGTATGAACATAGGCCCTGGCATGGGCAGAGGCCCATAAGCAGGTTAGCTACTTTGGGGGTGGCTAAGGCCCCCCAAGAGACCCTGAGAGAAGAAATGTAAGTGTGGTGGTAGGGCTTAAGGTCAAGCTGAGGTGTTGTGACTTTAACCCTAGTCTGTAAAAACCCACTGAAAGCTTTTAAAGCAAGGGCCCATGCACTAACTTTCCCTAGAGGTGGGAGTGGGGGAGAGAAGCCACACTTGCATTGAAGATTCTCCAAACCAACAGATTGGAGCTCCCTGATTGTGGAGAGTGAGGAGAGTTAGAATGTTGCAGATTGAGAGCCAAAATTATCTTCAGTCTCCACAATAGGCATTGTCCTCTGACCTCTATTTATGATTAACATCTTTGTGACCATTGAAGACTTTTGAACTACATTCACCAAGCAGACCACCACCTTCCACCAACCTAAAAACGAAGAATGTCGCAACATCACACCCAAAACCAATGGCAGATGTTTCTTCTCTTTGCTCTAACCCACCTAGGTGACATCCCCATCAATTAGCAGGTAAATGTTCTGACATATGAGTTTCTGTTGTCCTGTGACTATAAAACCATATAATCTTTCCACCCGGGAGCATGTTACCCTGGCAACCTGAATCATGTTCCCTGCCCATGGTCACTCATATTTGGCTCAGAATAGACGGTGTCTTATTCCTTTGGGAGTATGAGCTGGTCATACATTGCTGAGGGTTACCAGCTGGGATCCGGCTGGGACCTGGATGGGTCTGGATACTACTTGGCTTTGTGTGTTCTCCAGAATGGGGATGTGACAGGCAGGAACATGCCCACTGCTGTGCCTTCATTTGCTGGTGGTAGCTACCAACCCTTTGTAAGGGGGGGGGGGTTAGTTTTGGTTTCTCTTTGCTTTTGAGTGACAAGGTCTCGCCATGCCACACAGGCCCCACAAACACTGTGAAGAGCAAGATTACTTGTAAGCAACTGGACTCCCAGCTAAATGTGGCCTAAGGGATACAGACAATTACTCCTTCTGCAAAGGACTGTTGAGTGGTGGCAACATACCAGAGACTGTTCAAGAAGCTGTGAGGACTACAGAGAGAGGACTCCCAGAGGACAGGAAGGTGACCTAGGCCAGGGGAAGCTTTGTCCTGTGAGCAGTGCCCTGGGAGGCTGTCTCCTGGTCATAGGACGGCTACAGATGCTGGAGCTCCTAGCCACAACAGGAAGCAGCAAAAGGAGGTGGCAAAGCCTTATGGTTCCTTCCTGTCCCCTTCAGCTCGTCCATGGCTTTCCATCCCTGGGGAGGATGGACCTTTGGCTGCACTAGAATTTCCATGATTAGTTAATTTGGACACCGTTTATCACCTGGGGTCAACCAGACTCTGTCTGGGTTAGGTTTGCAGGGGAGAAAAGAGATGAATCTACGGTTTGAATGTTAATGCTTTCCACAGGCTCATGTTTGAGAATGATTAGGAGGTGTGGCCTGGTTGGAGAAGATGTGTCACTGGGTCTCTCTCTCTCTCTCTCTCTCTCTCTCTCTCTCTCTCTCTGCTTACAACTTATAGGTGAGATGTGAGATCTCAGTTACTACTCCGGTGCTATGCTCATCTGCCTGCTACCATGTTCCTTGCTGTGATGGTCACGGACTAACCCTCTGAAGCTGTAAGCAAGTCCATCAATGAAATGCTCCCCTTTAAAAGTTATCTTGGTCATGATGTCTCTCCACAGCAACTGAACAGGAACAAAGACAGAGCCCAAGTAGGTTGAGGGTGGTCTTCTGCTTCTGTTCTTATGGGGTCAGATAGACACCAGCCAAGAACCCATGGGTGAATCCTAGTAGCATCATCCAAACGGTAACCCGTTTTCAAGATGGCAGCAGATGGAAGTCAAGATTAGGCAAAACCGCTGAGTCAGGGCTACTTGTTTACTGAGGTCTTCTCAAAGCACTGGGCAGGCAGGACATGTAATGGCAAAGTAATGAATGGCCTGTCCTCGGGGGACTTTCAGGCTGGCCAAGGTTAACACACACTGGAAACAACCTGTGTCCGTGAGAAAGGATAAACAGGAACCAGATGGGATGGTGTTGTATACCCACAATCCTAGCATTCAGGGGGACAAGTCCGGAGAATCCTTAAGTTCAATCTGAGCTACAGAAGGAGTTCAAGACAAGCCTGCGAGACTAAGTGAGACCCTGTCTCCAAATAAAAGGTGGAAAGGGGTCTGAGGAGACAGCTTGGGGGTGGATCACTGACTCAGTGTGCACGGTGCCCTGGGGTCCGGTGCCAGTGTGGAGGATGAGGAGATCGCTGTGAGGCCAAAACAGAACCAAGATGCCTTGTAAGTCACTGGGAGGCCAAGGCAGGAAAGATAGACCTTGCAGGTTTAGGGTTTTGTTTGCAGTTAAGACAGTCCATTAAGAATAAGTTTCTTTTTGTCCTGTGCAGGGTAGGATTTCTGTTTGCATTCCTGTGTTAAGTCCTTGCAATAGTTAAGTTCCTGTTTGTCCTGTGGTAAGTCCTAGCAAGTTAAGTTTTCTAATTGTCATTAAGAATAAGTTCTGGGGCTGGTGAGATGGCTCAGCGTGTAAGAGCACTGACTGTTCTTCCAAAGGTCCTGAGTTCAAATCCCAGCAACCACATGGTGGCTCACAACCATCCGCAATGAGATCCGATGCCCTCCTCTGGTGTGTCTGAAGACAGCTTCAATGTACTTACATATAACAATAAATAAATCTTAAAAAAAAAAAAAAAAGGAATAAGTTCTGAGCCGGGCATGGTGGCACATGCCTTTAATCCCAGCACTCAGGAGGCAGAGGCAGGCGGATTTCTGAGTTCCAGGCCAGCCTGGTCTACAGAGTGAGTTCCAGGACAGCCAGGGATACACAGAGAAACCATGTCTTGAAAAACACAAACAAACAAACAAACAAACAAACAAACAAAAGAATAAGTTCCTGTCTCTTAGATCTGATGTAAACTGCAAACCCTGTTTTCCAACCTACAGTAACCTTGTGACCCCATTCATATGCTATACATTCTGACCCTTGTTCCCTCTTCTCATTGTATTTTTTTTTTTTTTTTTTTTTAGGCATTTTTATTAGATATTTTCTTCATTTACATTTCTTTTTTTATTATTATAGAAAAAGAACCTCAAGCCTGGCTGTGGTGGCACATGCGTTTGATCCTAATACTCAAGATACAGAGGCAGGCAGATCTCTGTGGGTTCAAGGCC
>NC_034599.1:57136334-57155039 GCF_900095145.1 Mus pahari | reverse complement strand
GATGGTTGTGAGCCACCATGTGGTTGCTGGGATTTGAACTCCGGACCTTTGGAAGAGCAGTCGGGTGCTCTTACCCACTGAGCCATCTCACCAGCCCCACAGCTTGCTTTAATTGGACAATCTTGGGTTCAGTCTTTTCTCTTCACAATGTTCAGAGTTAACAGTTTTTGCTGAGATGATACTAGGAGTGAGTTGGGTAGAAACACAAACTAAGATGCCTGTCACTGACCCTGCTGCCACTCAGGAATGTGAGTCGCTTCCCTTCTGCAGTCATGGTTCTTAGAGCCAGCTGGCAACTTGCTGGGACTCCGGAGTCCGACTGCTGGGTTGAGGGTCTGTCCTGTGTTACCCAGATCCTTCCAGGCTATAGAGTTTCAAAGCTCCACCAAGCACCAGGAGGGGAGGAGATAAAACCTGAAAGCCATTTCCTGCCATAGCTACAGCCTTTCGGTTCTCCAGGACTGAGCCATTAACCATCTAATGACCAGCCAATTGGCTCTGGGTTTGGCTGCAGCTTCCATGTCTGTTCTCACTTGGGCTGACACCTGAGGCCACAGTGAGCTCCTGGCCCGTGCTGCTGAGACCCTGTCTGGGTCTGTGGCCCTGCAGTAGCAGGGGTCTGTGTCATTGTCTACGGGCCATGTGACCACCTGAACCAAAACTTTTGGTCCTGAACCAAAGCTACAGGATCTCCATGACACAGGGCAACAACAGGATATCCAAGAGTGCCAGTGAGATTCCAGTACTGATGGTGTAGCAGAAGCCAGAGGCCTTGAACCAGACCAATGACTCATTGTAATGAATGTTTACAAAACGTGTGGACAGAAGGGTACACTGTGTGACACACTGTGACACAGGGCAGCTTTCATGGTGAGATTTCTTTTTCAGGTTGCAAGGGCAGAGGGTAGATATGGAGGGAGGGGGAGACCAGTGGGAGTGGGGTACATGCTGTGAAACTTACAAAGAATCAATAAAAAGTTAGAAAAAAAAACCACCCAAAACCCAAATAAACAAAAAGCCAAAAAGCCAAAACCCACCTCAGTGGAATAAATGATTTTATCTTTATTATTTTTAATTATGAATATGTGTGTCTGCAGATGTGTCAGGCCCCCCCTGGATCTGGAGTTACAGAAGGTTTTAGGGGGCCTGAAGCTATGAAGGCTGAAAGCTGAACTCACATCCCCTGGAAGAGCTGCTAGTGCTCTTAACCTCTGAGTCACCTCTCCCGCTCAGGCTGGCTTTGAACTTTGGATGTAGTCAAGGATGACCTGAACTTCTCTTCCTCCTCCCTTCACCTCCCATAGGCTAGGCCTGCAAGTGTGTGCCACTCACCTCGGTTGATGCCACACTGCTGATCAAGCCAGGGTTCCATGCACTTTAGGCAAATGCTCTGCCAACTAATTCCACACCCAGCCCGAGAGCCATTGTCTTGGCATCCGGCTAATAACAAATTTACAAGTGTCCCAGCTTTCTCTTTATCTGCTCAGTTTCCTCCCAGGCTCCTATCAGTGCCCCTCCCTACCAGCTAGTCTCTGTCCTTCAAAATCCATTCCTGGCCAGTGTGCCCTACTTCCCTCCCAAACTCATACCCATTGGGCTTCTGTGCTCGCGCGTGTGTGTGTGTGTGTGTGTGTGTGTGTGTGTGTGTGTGCACTTTGTACTGGCCTGTGTACAATCTTGCCAAACAAGTTCCTGGGGGCAGTCTCTCTGTGTCTATCCCCTGAGAGTCTGTGGTTTGGTCCACGGTAATTAGATCCATAGTGATACACACCCTTGTGATTTGTTCCTTAACAACAGCACCGGTGAACTATTTCACTGATTCACTGTTGTGACATGCCTCTCGAAAGGGGAATGACTAAAGATGGGCTCACCATGTCTTCCACGTGTGTTTACTTGGATCTGAGGAGCTGTGAATTCAAATGGGACCTAGGCCATATGAGGCAGCATTCCACTGAGTGCCCAGGACTGACCTCTAGCATGACTGGTTTCTTGGACAAGGTTTGGCACCTGGCATAGCTATCTGGTCCAAGAACAGCTGGTCCACTCCCTTCTTTATACAGCCTCCAGATCTCTGTTTGTTACCGGGTTCTTTCTGTGTGGTATCCAGACCAGAGACCTAACCTCTTCTAGGTCTCCAGCATGCACGCAGAAACTTCTAGAGAATCGGAGAGAAGCCTCAGAAATGGTCCACAGCAATTTCTATCAGTTCTTATAGTAAAATCAACTCATGAGCCTACTCATGTTTGATGTTGGGGGTCAGGCAGATAAGGCCTTGACTAGGGGAGAGGGGTCTGGGCCACCAGGAGAGATCATAGAACCCCTTCTTCCCCCTGACAACTGCTTAGTCACATTCCGTGGAGGCTGCTTTCTAGAATGCCAAGATTTCTACAAAAGCCAAGCTGTCTCTTAGTCTATTTTTATCAACAGTAAGAACACCACACACACACACACACACACACACACACACACACACACCACTAGAATGCTGCCACCCCCACCTGTAAGAATTTTTAAACGTAAAGCTGAGGAAGTGGCTCGGTAGGGAAGGATATGCTGGCTGGGCAAGCCTGAGATCCCGAGGGCAGAGCCCCGGCACCCATCTTCTCAGGGTGGAAGTGCTGGGGCCAGTGACAGGCAGATCCTGGAGACTTCCTGTCCTGTCCTGTCCTGTCCTGTCCTGTCCTGTCCTGTTGAATTGTGAATCCAGGTTCAGTGAGAAACACTGCCTCAAAAAAATAAGACGGAGGGACAAGTAGGGGGCTCTCAGCAGGTTAAGGGTACTCAGAGCCAAGCCTGACCACCTTAGTTCAAGTCCCTGAACCCCCACAGGAGAACTGACTCCCACAAGCTGCTCTCTGACTTAAGCACATATACCATGACAGGTGGCCATACACACAGACACACAAAAATAATGAAATGTAAATTATTTCCAGGCAGTGGTGGTACATGCCTTTAAATCCCGGCAGTCAGAATGCAGAGACAGGCAGATTGTGAGTTCAAGGCCAGCCTGGTTTACAAAGACAGGACAGCCAGGGTTACAGAGAGAGAAAGACCTTGTCTTGAAAAAACCAAAAATTAATAAAATAAAATAAAATAAAATAAAAATTATAAATAATAAGGTAGAAAAAAGCAACCTTATAGGAGAATGTAACACACACACACACACACACACACACACACTATAAACCGTTCAAAAGAGGTGGTATATATGTTGCAACGCAGAGCACACACACCACTGTTTTCAGTTGCCCACTTAAAAGATGTCTGGCTTAAAGATACCATCTCTGCTGATGCTGGTTTCTGTAGCATTTTGAAGGTGAAGAGACTCCAGGGTTAAGTAAGTCGCTGGCTAATGTGGTAGAGCAGTGGAGTTCATCTAACCTTAAATAATGCTTACAAGATGACTAAGGTCCTTAGTCTACAGAGACCAAGGTCCTGGGCTGCGGCTGCCGAGGTGGGTGGAGGGCTTGCTAAGGATGCACAAAGCCCCAGGACGGGTCCACAGCAGTGCATCCACTGACCCAGCGTGGTGGTCCACCTATAATCCTAGTACCTCAAGAGTGGGAGACAAAGGCAGGAGGATCAGAAGTTCAAGGTCACCCCAATTCCATAGCCAGTCGGAGAACAGCCTGGATTATAGGAGAACCTGCTTCAAAAAAGAACCATAGCAAAAACCTGTGGTACCCAATTCCTCAATGGAGACTCTAAAAACTAGGAAGGCGTGGAATGATGTATTTCAAACTCAGAAATACGAAGACTACCAGCCCAGATTACTTTGTCAAGCAGAGATAAAGGGGGAAAAACCTTTCCATGATGAACAGAAAGTAAAAGAATCCACTTAGACAATGCTATGGAAGATACTTGCCCTGGGGTCACAGTTAAGCACAAGCTGCCTTAGAGCACTAAATAAGGAAAGAGCAAACATAAAATCATCAAAGACGGTTCAACATACACAAACCAAAAAATGTGTCAGACCTGACACATAGTAGGTGTGCGCTGAACTTTAGCCTCTAACGTTCTCCTTGGCTTAAAGAATGCAGCCGTGACCCTGTTTGGTGGGTATGACTGATTGACTTTCAGTGAACCGGAGGCCCGGAGGGCTGCTCGGGAGGGCTTGTTCCTTCCACCGCATGCCTCTCCTTGCTGGAGTCTCACACAACAGTCGTCTGGTTTTGAGCAATCTGTTCCTGGAAAGCAGAGGGAAGGAACAGATTGACTCATTGCCTGTGTGTGGCCAAGCGATTTATTTTTAATGTGACTAAACAAGACACACACCTGCCTATGGAAACACAGTCACATTGATGCATTGGGGACTCAGATGGCCATTCAGGCAAGGAAAAGACAGAGGAGGCAGAAAAGAAGCGGGCTAAAGGGAGGAGAGAATGGGAGAACAGACAAAGAAAGAAGAGAACAGGAGAGAGGGTGGGGGAGGGGAGAGGAGAGGAAAGGGGAGGAGAAGAGAGAGAAGATACAGCCTGGGCTAACTCCTAACGGATGAGTAGCATCTACCAAGTGTCCCATATGCCCTTGATTTACCCTTACTGGTACTTAAAATCTCATACTTAGTCTGCCACACCTGTGACTTCACCACAGGCAGCATGCCCCACCTCCACAGTGCCAATGCAGTGGGAGATGCAGATCACTAGACTCCACCCACCATAGTCACCTCAGCAGAAAAGTACTTGGGAGATAGTTTATGAAGTTGTTTTTCCTTCTCTCTTCTCTTCTCTTCTCTTCTCTTCTCTTCTCTTCTCTTCTCTTCTCTTCTCTTCTCTTCTCTTCTCTTCTCTTCTCTTCTCTTCTCTTCTCTTCTCCCCTCCCCTACCCTCCCCTTCCCTTCCCTTCCCTTCTTTTCTTTTTTTTTAGAGGCACTGAAGCATAAAAGCAACGTTGACCTGAGCCACTAGCGGCAGGGAAAGGCACAGAGGGACTGTGGAGCTAGCTTACTGCTAAGAGCTTGCTTTAGCATGAGGACCTGAATTTAATCCCCAGCAACCATGTGAAAAGGTCAGCCTAGCAGGTACATGCCGATGATGCCAGCAGCGGGAGGCCGGCACAGGTAGAGTCCTGAGGTCAGCCAGCCTAGCCTACTTGGAGAAAATCTGTCTCAAACAAACAAACAAACAAACAAACCAAAATCAGCCAACCAACCAAACCAACCCAAAACCCTCAAGGTTAATGGCTTCTGAGGATATACTTCTCTCTCTCTCTCTCTCTCTCTCTCTCTCTCTCTCTCTCTCTCTCTCTCTCACACACACACACACACACGAGGGCAGAGAGAACTATACATGGTTTTGACCACTCTTCTTCACAATTTTCCTATTACCACCCGCATCTAGGTATGTGGCACAGGCCATGTGGGTACCACTGTTGACCCACAGGCCTGGAGCCACAGTATAGAGTTGCCGTTCTACAGAGAGGGGATGGATTTCCAGCGGTGTGTACTCTCAACCTTATTACAGTCAGGTCTCTCAAAGGTCCACTGCCCCAAGCACAATGCCTGGCATGTAGTATACCCCAGTTGACATATGAAACGGCTGGGAGGAGACATGAGGGTACACGGTCTCACTCCAACCTGCTCTGAAATATTCCACCCACTTCTCTCCAGAGCAGCCTAGGAAGCTAAGTGTCCCCTCTCCCCTCTGCTCCCTGAGTTAGAAACACTGCTAGCGTCTGCATGAGCTGGCGCCTCACGAGCTGGCAACCAGATCAATCCTCTCCTTACGCTGCCCTTCCTTCCAATGCACTCTCTCCTTGGTGAAGCTGGGATGCTCCCCAAGGTAGGTGTGACACACACACACTCCACCCCGCTGCTGCGGCCTCCTGGTTGGGTCACAGCTGGAGGCATCGTTCTCCATAGCAACAGCCTGTCTTGGTGTCTTCTGGTAATTTTTTCTTTTCTTTTAGCAATTTCATTTTGAGCTCCTCAGCCTGCTTTGAGTAGTGTTACAAAAAAAAAAAAAAAAAAAGATTATAAAGTCCTCAGTGAAGGGGAAAGCCCATCAGACAGGAAGATCCAGGATGTGTGAGGAGAAGAAATGGATATTCAGTCATGGCGGTGAAGCCCCGCTACAAGTCTCTACAAGAATTGTCCACTGACAGACGCATGCGTGGTATTCCATCAGTCTCCCTAAAGGAACATAGTAAGAAGCAACCCCCACCCCCACCCCAACAGCCAGCACCCACTGGCCAGCTATGGGAGGAAGAGGCTGCCCAGTGCTGGCCAACTCTCAGTAGGGGCAGTGCTCCATAAAGAAGCTTAAGCTCACCCATGTGAAAAGCGCTGCTTGGGAAGCCACCCGGCAGGCAGCTCCCAGATCCCCAGCTGCCAAAATTTACGAGTAATTGTAGTATCAATTATATCAGTAAGTTGCCATGTGATGTCTGCAGGCATATTGGGGAGGGGGTGCGGGGGTGAGGAGGCCCTCTTCTCAGACCCAAGCGTGTTTGTGTCAAAGGGTCCTTCAAAACCCCTTGTCTGGGATAGATAGGCTGGGCCCTGGCTCTGTGACAAGGACAAAAGAGAAGGGCAAAGCAGCCAGAGAGTGTAGAAACACTGTGTGTGTATGTGTGTGTGTGTGTGTGTGTGTGTGTGTGTGTGTGTGTCTTTGAGAAGAGCGGAAGGGAGAGCCATTTCCAGCAGAGGTTACTGCTGCTTGTCCTACAGCATAGCAATGTCTGCAGTGAGGGGCTGCGTGGATGGCTCAACGGTTAAGAGCACAGTTCTTCCAGAGGATTGAAGTCCAGTTCTCTGCACCCATAGCAGGCTGCTTAACAACGGTTAGCGTTCTGTCTAATCTCCACCCACAGCTACCTGGCAACAGTCAGGTATGCTCCTCCCCACAGTTACCTGGCAACAGCCAGGTAGGCCTGACCCATCATAAAAGGGGCTGCTTGCCCCCTCCTCTCTCTTACTATTGCTTCCCTCTTGCCCTCTTGGGCTCTTCCCTTCCCCCTCTCTCCACATGCTCATGGCCATGGCCGGCCTCTACTTCTCTTCTCTCTCCCTCTCTCTGCCTCTCTCTGCCTCTAATACTCTCTTAACTCCCCTCCCCATGCCCTGAATAAACGCTATTCTATACTATACCTCAGGGGGGAGGGATGCCCATAGAGACATCCCCTTCCCCATACCTCACCACACCCCCTTAGAACATGTCTTATACCTCTTTATCTTTTCATAAACATATCAACAAACCCCTGTAACTCCAGCTCTTGGGAGTTGGTGACCTCTTCTGGCCCCTGAGAGCACCCCACTCACAGGCACATGTGTCCTCCCTAACCCCCCTCCCAATTAAAATGTAAAAACATTTTTTTCCCAAAAATGTCTGTAATGGAAACAGGAAGCAGATGCTCATCCATGAAGAGAAAGCTCTCTCTTACACTGCTCTGTAAGGAGCCAACGAAGCCCAGGGCTTCCGGCGGATTTCTGTTGGGTGCTGTATGATTTCTGTTGGGTGCTGTATGAATGATTTCTGTTGGAGGCTGTGTGGTTTCTGTTGGAGGCTGTATGGTTTCTGTTGGNGGCTGTGTGGTTTCTGTTGGAGGCTGTGTGGTTTCTGTTGGAGGCTGTGTGGTTTCTGTTGGAGGCTGTATGCACCCGGCTTGATGATGCTTTGCTGACTCTGATACTTGCTGTTCTTTTACTCTTCCTTGCCGCTTGATACACTTGCTCACTCAAAATTGGAGGCATGGCTATCAGAGCTCCTTCTCTGGACAGAACAGCAATAGTTATTATGGCTAAGGAGCAATAGATAAATAAGAGAATAGTTAGGACGGGGAATTAGCTCAGAGTGTTTACCTGGCATACATGAAGTCCAGGGTTTGATTCCCAGCACCATGAAAAAAAAAAAAATGACCTTGGTGATGCTTGTAATCCTAGCATGTGGGACAGTAGGAGGACTAGAAGTTCAAGGTCATCCTCAGCTATGTGAGATCCTGTGTCAAATAAGCTATTTTTAAATGGCAATAACTGGGGCAGCTGAGGAGTTTCAGAAGGGAAACATGCTGGCCTCCAAGCCTGGTGGTCACCACCAGGTCCCCATGATCGGGCCCTTAGACTGCCCCCTGGCTGCCACACAGATGCATTGGCAAGTACCCGGCCCTCACAGTAAATAAGTACATGGAAAAATAACTTAAGCCAGGCATGGTGGTGTACACCTTTAATCCTGGCACTTGAGAGGCAGAGACAGGTGGATATCTATGAACTCAAGGCCAGCCTGGTCTACAAAGTGAGGTCCAGGTCCACCAGGGTTGTTACACAGAGAAACCCTGACTTAAAAATCCAAAACAAAATAAAATAAATTTAAAAACCTTTATTAAGTCAATTTTTAAAAAGACAGTAGCTATAGGGAGATTAGAACTGGCTCAGAGGTTAAGAGCATTGTTGCTCCTGCAGAGGACCAGGGTTCAATTCCCTGTATCAACATGATGGTTCACAACCATCTGTAACTTCGTTTCTAGATCCAACACCCTCTTCTGACTTCCTTGGGCTCCAAGCACACATATAGTATACCTAGGCATGCAAGCAGAACCATGCATACACA
This sequence comes from Mus pahari, assembly GCF_900095145.1. NCBI lineage: Eukaryota > Metazoa > Chordata > Mammalia > Rodentia > Muridae > Mus > Mus pahari. Next base: position 57,146,496 of record NC_034599.1, on the reverse strand, counting down.
TAAAATAAAATGAAATCTTTAAACAAACCAACATACATACATACATACATACATACATACATGCAAAAAGACAGTAGTCATTGCTTCTAATAGCACCCATCCCCAAGAAATATTACTCATGGAAGATTAAATAAACCACAATAAACTCACAGTTTCTCAAATACTTCAGAACAACAGCCATGGTAGAAAGCTCAAGACATATGTCAAGCAGCAATACTTATAATCCCAATTACAGAAAACACAAAAAGTTATGTACAAGCATACATATATCCAATGTATGTAACACACCCACATTTGTATCTACACAAACTTATCTATTGGCTTATGTGCAAGTGAAGTTTGCCCACAGAGGAGCTGGGGTGCTGTAACAGGTATTGGCAATGCCGAGAGAGACTGGTGACTGGTGACTTCCAATCTGATATGTTAAATAGGCACCTCAGTTAGCCATTTGTCCTGAGTTTGAGACCTACCACCAGCTTCCCATGGAAAAGCAATACGGAGAAGTTCAACAACTTATTGTCTTTGTTGAGACAAGGTCACATGCAGCCTAGATTGGTCTCAAGCTCACTGTGTCTCCAGAAATGACTTTGGACTTCTGATCCTCCTGCCTCCTGTTTAGGGCTCCCTGATACCAAGCAAGCACTCTACCAACTGAGCTAATCTGGTTTAAGCATCTCATCAAATCTGGCTCAAGTTCTTCGAGATCACTGAAGAGCTGACACATAGAGACTTTTAAGGACTCATACATTTTCCATGTATGTAATTTAATAATGAAATTCTCTCTACCAAAGACTGAATTTGGGGGGGGGTTGTTTTGTTTTNTTTTGTTTTGTTTTTTGAGACAGGGTTTCTCTGTGTAGCCCTGGATGTCCTGGAACTCACTTTGAAGACCAGGCTGGTCTTGAACTCAGAAATTCGTCTGCCTCTGCCTCCCAAGTGCTGGGATTAAAGGCGTGCGCCACCACGCCCTGCTATGAAAGTTTTAATTAATTAATTTCCTTCTATTTCTCTCTCTCTCTCTCTCTCTCTCTCTCTCCCTTCCTCTCTCCTTTCTTTTTTCTTTCTTTCTTTCTTTCTTTCTTTCTTTCTTTCTTTCTTTCTTTCTTTCTTTCTTTCTTTCTATCTTTCCTTCTTCTACTTCTTCTTGGACAAAGTCTCACTATGTGGCTTTGGCTGGCCTCGACTGACTGAGCTTAAACTCACAGAGATCTGCTTCTGTCTTCTGAGACTATGGAAATATTTGAGTGGCACACTTTGTCCTTTTCCTGTGGTCTTCTACCCACTTACTAGCCAGCAAGGTCCATAAAGCCAGTGGCTGCCTCCTTTTACTGCCCCAAGCCCAGTCTTGTCTCTTGTCTCTAGGCACCAACCCTACCCACTTCTTTTTAGGTCCTCTGTGGCCCAGCCCTCCCTCCCCAATACCGGGAGGCTTGTCCCGATTTCTCGCCATTGGTCTTAACCCCCATAGGACCCTCCCCATTCTCCATTCCAGTTTCCAGTCCACAAGGGTCATGATGAGTACAAACTCAAGGCTCAGAGCTGATTCCTATTCTGCAGTAGAAGGGTGTACCCATTTCTGCTCTGACCTGTTCTCTGTGCTGAGATCTCAGAAGGCAGAGAGTCCTTGTCTGTTTTGCTTCACAATTTTATCTTCAGAACTTGGCCCTGGGAGCAACACACCATGGTGCTCAAAGGCAGTGCATCAATATTTGAAATTAGCCAATTATCCTCAGCAATCCAGATAGCACCGAAGAAAGGCAGGGAATTCGTCCCATCACAGGGTTCAGCCCTGCAAGCTTATTGAGTGCCTTGTGTGCTCTACACAGGTGACTCTCCATCCGTGCCAACTTCTGTGTTAAAATGAACCTGACCCCCACCTAACTTTGCTGGCCCCCTAAAGGAAACCAATTACCGAGCCCTTTCCCTGGGTGTCAGTGATCACCATAGAAATATCACCGGTAGCCACTGCCAGCAGGATTAGCTCTGCAAAGCGTTTTAAAGTTTAGCTGGAAAGCCTCTGCAAATGTCAACAGCACCACTCCGTCTCCTGCAAACCAGTGTTCCAATCAGCAGGACGGCCTTTTCCAGCTCACGGAGCAATGACATTTTAAAAAGTCCCCACATAATCGTTTCTCTGGAAGAAAAATACCAAAAGGCAGAGAAGAGGCAACAGCGATCACAGCCTCCAACTATACACAGCCCGAAGTACTTAACTGCCTCTAGGCTCCACACAGCAGACACTGGAGGCAGACTCTTGGGAGTCATGTTTCTTGATGTTGTGACCAAATGCCTGATAGTAACTTAAGGGAAGGAGGGAGAAATGGAGAGATGAAGGCAGAAATGGAGGGAGGGAGAGAAGGAGGGAGAAAGGGAGGGAGGGAGGGAGGGAAGCCTTAACTTTGACTTATAGTTCAAGAATACAGTCCATCATGACAGAGAAGGCATGGAGAGAGAGACAGAGGCAGAGAGACAGAGTGAGATAAAGAAACAGAGAGAGACAGACAGAGACATAGAAACAGACAGATACACATACACAGAGACAGACAGACACACAGACAGAGACACACACACACAGGGAGGGAGGGAGAGGCAGAGACAGAGAAATCACTTTCCCCTTTTGATTCAGTCTAGCCCCCACCCCACCCCCCAGCTCATGGACTGATGCTGTACGAATTTACAAAACAGCTCTTCCTTCCTCAGTTAATCTAACCTCACAGACATTTGAGTGGTAATTCTAAATTTCTTCAAGCTGATAATCAAGAGGAGCCAGCATGAAACCCTATTTGCTCATCAGGGAACTAGCCTGGTGCCCCACCTGGGCTCAACATTGTAGATCATGAGGGCCTTTGGGGGTTGATCCCAAGAAAAGAGAATGCTGTTCTTCACGGCGCATGCTCTGCAGGGCCGCTCTTCTCTTCCTCCTGCCAGCAGGTGTGATGATACCGTGCACGATTCTGGAAATTTCTCAGCTGATGGGAGAACATACCATTCTTTATTTTTATGGGGGAGCGGTTTGGGGTGTCTGTTGGGTTCCTGGCGTAGCAGCTGGCAGGCCTGATGGGACTGCCAACAGAAGTTCCTAATGGAAATGACACACCGGGGGCTTTTCAAAGAAACTGCTAAAAGAAAATGGCTTGTGCCTCAAAGCATTGCAACAGGTTGTCACAGCTGTGTGGGGATAGCAGGGAGACCGGGTCTAGATGAAATGTTAGCGTGGGGGGTCGGCTCTCAGCCCCGGGTCTGCACAGGAAGCAGATCTTAGGAGGAGTCAAGGGGAAGGCATAAACTTGCATACTAAGGACACAACCTCTAGGTCAGCCATCAGGGGCATCGAGCTGAAGAGCTGAAGACTTTTTTTTTTTTTTTTTCAGTCTGGAGAATGAACTTCTGGGCCTTTCACATATTAAGGCAGTACCAGGGCACACCAAGGTACCGTGGCACTCCTAAGATGTCTAACCTTAGACAGAGGCAAGCGGCTGTTTATAGGCGCATGATGCCTGGTTCCTGGCAGAAGCCAGCTGCAGAGCTGACCTCCACCACCCCTGAGGCAGTATATTCCTGGGTTCCAATACTAATGGCCCCTTTTTGAAGTTTGTTCTTTTGGTTTTCTTGTTTTGTTTTGTTTTGAGATGAGGTTTCAGGTCTCATCTTGACACCCCTACGTAGTCAAGGAAGACTTTAAACTTCTTTTGAGATTTATTTATTTATGTATATGTATGCGTACCTGCATGAGGTTAAGTGCACCATTTGCATGAAGGTGCCCTGGAGGAACTGGAGTTATAGGCAGTTGGAAGTTGCTTGATGTGGGTGCTGGGCGCTGAGCAGTGAGTGCTTGTAACCGCTGAGCCATGTCTCCAGCCCTGACTATGCACTTCTAGTCTTCCTGTATCCGTTTCCCAAGTGCTGGGATTACAGGCATGCTCTACCATACCCCATCCGAGGCAGTAATAGGGAATCCAAGCCTGGGCTCTGCCCACGCTAGGCAAGCACTCCACCAACTTGATTCCCTCTCAACTCTACGTTGTTTGAGTGCACCAAGGCCAGGCTTGCCTTGAAATCCACATGCGGCAGGGGACGACACTGAACCTCTGATTTCCCAGGGGAAGAAACTAATTTCTGATTCCCCAGCCTTCGCCTCTCGAGTGCTGAGATTACAGGCGTGGACCATCACACCCAGCAAACTGTAAGTATAAATGTTCAGGACTCCTCCCAGAAGTGTCGTCATCTAGCAGGGTGGAGCCTGGGCGACAGATACTGTCAAAGTTCTCTACATGATTCTGCCACGCTCCAGGGTTCCAAACCTCCCAGCCAGTCCAGGCGTCACCAACACAAGACTCACACAAAGCATTCTGCCTGGTCATCGTACCTAGGCCTCTCCCCGGGTCTGGACTCATGAGCCCCACAGTATTTCATTGTTGTTGTTTTGAGATAGGGTCTAGTTGTGTAGTCCTGGGCGGTCTGGTATTTTTGAAAGTCAGGCTGGCCCCGAAATTACCAAAATCCTCCTACCTTAACCTTGCAAGTGCTGGGATCACAGGCATGCTCTATGATGCCCAGGCTTAAAAAAAAAAAAAATCTGTTTTTTTTTTTCATGTATGTATGTATGTATGTATGTGCTACTCTTACGGTTTTGCATGTGTGGGGGTGCATTGTACACACACGTGGAAAACGGAGGTTGTCAGAAATCACCCTAATTACTCTTCTAAGTTATTGTGGAAAGGGTCTCTCATCAAACTCAGAGCTCACTGACAGAGCTAGTCTAGGGTTAGTCTCCTCAGCCAGCTTGCTCTGGGATTTATCCTCTGTCTACTTTCCAAGGCTAGAATTACAGGCAGACCACTACACCCAGAATTAACGTCGTTTCTGGGATCTGTTTCTAGTCATTACGCTTCTTCCACAAGCCCTCTAACCCCAGGCCTCTGCCTAGCACCCTGAAAATCTGTTTTGTTTGTTTGTTTGTTTGTTTTAGATTTTACTTATTTTATTTAATGTACATGTGTATAGCTGTCTTCAGACACACCAGATGATCCCATTACAGATGGTTGTGAGCCACCATGTGGTTGCTGGGAATTGAACTCAGGACCTCTGGAAGAGCAGTCAGTGCTTCCCCCCCCCCCCCAGGACAGGGTTTCTCTGCATAGCCCTGGTTGTCCTGGAACTCACTTTGTAGACCAGGCTGGCCTCGAACTCAGAAATCTGACTGCCTCTGCCTCCCAAGTGCTGGGATTAAAGGCNCGCCCGGCGCAGTCAGTGCTCTTAACCACTGAGCCATCTCTCCAGCCCCTGAAAAAAAAATCTGCTTTTAAAGTGGTCATTGGTAGTCGTTCTGGCCGGGTAAGCTTGAACACCCACAGCTGTAATAAAATGTTGTGTGTTCATGTTATCTTGATGACAATCTGTCCTCTGGGATGTTGTGACCCCATTTATATGTATACTGTTGGAACCATCGTTAGGTTGTAAGTTTTAAGAGGAAAGGGGCCTTGATCTGTCTTCTGTGCTATTCCCAGCATCAGGAAGACTGTGAGCAAACACTGAGTATTTGTCATATGGGTGGTGCTGAATGAACGAAGAAAAGTGTTTCTTCAATTTTCTCACTTCTACCCTGTAAAGCCAGTTAAGGATGAGATAAAACTTTAGGGGCTGGCAAGATAGCTCATGGAGTCAGCTAAGGGGCTTGATGCCATGCTCCAGTGACCTGAGTTTGATCCCTAGGTCGCCAATGACAGATGGAGAGAGCAGACTCCACAAGTTATTCTCTGACTTCCACATGATTGTAGCATGCGCTCCTCCCCCATCACATAACACAGAATTGAAGGGAAGAATGTATATGAATTCATATGCACCATGAGAGTATTATGCACACCACACACACACACACACACACACACACACCTCCCTTTTATTTTGCTTTCCTAACAGATCAATGCTATTGTAAGAAACAAGTATTTGTTGTATATGAAACTTGATTTCCTTCACTCACTTGTTACGCATATTCAGGAGAAAGTATTGTGTTCTACAGACACCCTGGAGAAACTCCCCTACCCCTGGATAATGTCTACTTCATTTCCAGCCTTACACAGCTCACAGCCTCAGGCCTCAGTAGAATCAAGCACAATGTGCAAGTTGGTGTTGCCGGTTGCTTCTATTTGTGCAGTTCAGAAAACATTTATTGTGTAACTACCAGCTTCCAGCGAGTGCCCTGGGGAATTTAGTGAGAGACAGGGAAACAGTTCTTCCCTCGGAGGTAATTCTCGTTAGTGAGAGCTGGCTGTGGAAGTGGGCAGTTTGGGGACAGTATGATAACAAGGACACTGGCTCTAAGACACCTCTGCTGAAAGATTTGCTATTAATTTATGTTCTGCTGGAAAAAACACTGCCAACTGAACTGTGATGGGCCGAGGGTCATAAGAATCATTCTAATTTCAGCGTTCTAAAAATGGAGTGGGGCGTGTGTGTGTGTGTGTGTGTGTGTGTGTGTGTGTGAAGATGTAGCTCAGTTGGTAGAGTGCTGGCCTAGCCTGTCTGTGGTGGTGAATGCCTGTAATCCTAGCACTGGGAGAGAAAAGAGGATTAGGAACTCAGTGTATTCTCAGCTACATAGTAAGATTCCAGGCTAGCCTGAGCTATAAGAGACCTTGTCTGAAATCTCTCTCTCTCTCTCTCTCTCTCTCTCTCTCTCTCTCTCTCTCTTTCTCTCTCTCTCACACACACACACACACACACACACACACACACACACCACCGCCACCGCCACCGCCACCGCCACCACCACCACAACAGAAGCCGAGGGGAATATGTTACCAGCAGGTAGGGGTTCATGTTTTTATATTTTTCAGGCTCTTGGCCTCTTAGCCAAAGAATTGATTTGAAAAAAGGAGGAGGAGGAGGAAGAAGAGGAGGAAGAGGAGGAGGAAGAGGGGGAAGAGGAGGAAGAGGAGAAGAAGAAGAAGAAAAAGCAAGGCTAAAGAAGTCTATACTGCTACTGCCAAGGTTGGTAGCAGGCCGCAGGTACTCAAGGGCCCTAATTATCGGCTGGGGCTTCCTTTTACGGTAGTCAAGAGAAGGAAATGTTGGTTGCTAAGGCGCGGAGTTTGGGTGGTTCTCTCTTTTGAATTATAATTATTTCTCTACTGCACACATCCCTTCCCATGTTCCATCTGATTTTAATCATATGTACACCCAACTGCGCATAGGCATAAGATGATAGAGGATTCTCCTTAACAAGCTACTAGAGGACACAGCTATGCCTTACTGTACATGCACCCAAACCAATTCAGGCCACACTGGCTCTTCTATTCTTACAGGATACACTGGGAACACACTTGAATAGGAAGGGTTTAAATGTGATCGTTACTAGGGATGGGGAAACACATGCTGTTATCCAGTTACAGGAATACTTGCAGCCTGATGAAGGTGATGGGTTCTGAAGGTCGCTAGGTGTATGGTTTGGGGAGGGGTGTGCATGCTCAGTATGTGTAGCTAGCCTGCTGAGTTCACTATCACAAGAGGGATCTGTACATAACCTCAAATCCAATGGGCTCCCAAGGTATCAAATTATCTCCTGTGCCTGCTTGCCTCGGATGTCTGCATTTTAGAATTGATGATACGCATACGGCAGATGGAATGTCACATTGGAAGCACATGCAGCATATGGCAGTTGCTTTTAATTCTCAATGTGACACAATCTAGACTCACCTGGGAAGACCTTCAGTGATGGGCTGTCTAGGTCAAGTTGGCCCGAGGGCCTGTATAATGGGAAATGCCTTGATTACATTGATTGACATAGAAAGACCCAGTCCACCATGGGAGGCGCCATTCCCTAGGTCCAGGCTGTGCACTGTGGAAGAGTGGAGAAAGTGAGTAGTACAAACATGTGTGCATTCATGTTCCCTCTGCTCTTGACTGTGCTGTGATGTCAAGTCAGCTGTCTCAAGGTGCCATTGTGACTGCCCCACATTGATGTGGTGTAACCTGGGACTGTGAGCTAAAATAAACCCTATCTCACCTAAGTTGTTTTTGTCGGGGGTATTTTCTGACAGCAACGGAAAGTAGGACACAGCATAAGCCAGAGGGGAGGGCGTAGGAGGGAACAGCTGGTGCTAAGATTCTAGAGGGAAGCTCCTGCTTAGAACTCAGGGTCCTTGGGGAGCGCTGTGGGCTGGAACGTGAGAGATGAGGCTGGAGTGGGAAGCTAGGCAGATCACCAGAAGCCATCTAAGCAGATGCTCTCTCCTGGTTTACATCTGTAGTCCCTTTTCAGCCTCGAGTGCCCTGTTGTGCAATGAACTCTGTGATCATTCTCTAACAAGCCATTTTGAGATATGTGTTCTTTGTCCTAAGAAAACATTTTTTAGAAAGTGACATGGACTGGACAGATGGCTCAGTGGTTAAGAACACTTGCTGCTCTTCCAGAGGACCAGAGTTAGGCTTTTGGTGCCCACAGTTGGAGGCTTACAAATTGCCTGCAACTCCAGGTCCAGTTGCTCTGACGCCCTCTCTTCTGGTCTCTGTGGGCACCTGCACTCATATGCACATACCTACACAAAGCCACATATACAAACACAATTGAAAGAATGATGAAAAAACTTTAAATCTCAAAAGGGATTAGCATATACACTTGTGAATTTGTATATGTTGGAAGGGGGTAGGGATTGCATTTTTTTGATGTGTTAATAACAAACATTACAACCCAAAAGTGAAGATTTTCCCCTCTAGCCCTGCCCTCCTTGCACCTTTCCCTCCAGTTCTAGAAGCAAGTCATGCCATGCTATCAGTGTGTGGGTTTCCTTTCACTGATAATACACATATGAACAAATCTTTGTCTTTCATTCATATATATATATATATGTATATATATATATATATATATATATATATATATACATGTATATATATATATATATATACTAGGGGGAAAAACTGTCAAGAAGCCAAAAGAAAATCCACAGAACACCTGTGCTGTAGAAACAGGAGGATCAGAAGTTCAAGACCAGCCTGGGCCACATGGCCAGTCAGAAGCCAGTCAGCCTGGGATAGAAGAGGCCTCTGAGAACAACAATTTACTCATCATCTTGTTTGGGATGGGTGGGTGAGTGTGTTAAGAGTGAGTTGGCAGTTTCCTTCTACCACGTGGGTCCCAGGAATTGAACTCAGGTCCTCGGGCTTGGCGGTGAGAGCCTTTTTACCTGCCGAGCCGCCACTCATTCCGCAGCTTCAGAGGTCAGGTGATTTTCTCTGGGCTCCCCTGAGTGTCACCGGCTCTGGGTTCCTCTCCTCCTGTGTGTCTTCACTTAATCTCCAGCATGTGGGACTTTTTCCTTTCAGGAACTGCTGCGCCATGCTTTCTAATTTTCTGGCTAAAATTTTCTTCTTTAAAGCCTCTCTCTTCCCTGAATCCTCTTCACTGCTGCTCGTTTTACACGACCCCCACCCCACCATATTTTAGCTTATCAAATCTTCATGTACATTACTTATCATAGAAGCAAACATTTCCTTTAAAAACATATATTTACTTGTTTGTGTGTGTGCCTGCACATACGGGTGCCACGGTGGTTGAGGAAAGCCTGCAGGATTGGTTTTCTCCTCTGTCTTGCAGGACCTGGGAATCGAACTCATTATCATCAGGTACCCTTATCCCTGAGCCATCTCACTGGCCCAACACAAGTTTTTTTCCTTCCTTGTGGACCTCTGGTGTGAGAGCGGTCAAGGTTGTCTTCCACACTGGCAAAATTTCTCCATGAGTCAGAGCTGATGAACGTGGACTCTCTCTGGTCCTTGGGGTCCTCAGTTGTCATAGAAACGGATCTTATTTAGTCCTCAGTGGTATTCACACCGCCAGTACATGATATGCTGCAAACATTGCCCATGCAGATGCGCCCCCCACTTCTGGGTGAGGATTTCACAGGCTGTCCCCACATTGGCTTGCTCCACTTCCTTCAGTCCTGTCTCCAGCAGCTGGGTCCCCATTCTTGTTGGCATCTCTTCTATTAGTACCTCTGACATATTTTAGGTATATCTTTAGGTGTATCTTACTTTCACAAAAAAGAAGAAGAAAAAAAGCTGGGTGGTGGTGGTGCATGCCTTTAATCCCAGCACTTGGGAGGCAGAGGCAGGTGGATTTCTGAGTTCAAGGCCAGCCTGGTCTACAGAGTGAGTTCCAGGA
>NC_034599.1:57129964-57135229 GCF_900095145.1 Mus pahari | reverse complement strand
AACAGCAGTATGGAAATGTAAGCCAAATAAACCCTTTCCTCCCCAACTTGCTTCTTGGTCATGATGTTGTGCAGGAATAGAAACCCTGACTAAGACAGAGGTCATAGGGATGATGCGGTTCACACCCTTCAAAGTTAGGAATGGACTACTGCAGGCCTCTCCACTCCTGTCCTCAGGCCCAGTGGTCCATGTGTATGCTAGGTGCCGTGTCTTGGGTTCTCTTCCCCAGCTCTGACTGATGGGAGCAGCAGGCAGATGCTGCATTCATCCTACCTGGCTTTATTCTTCCCCCTTGATACCTCTTAGGCTCTATTTCTTGACTCACTTAACAGTTCCAGCCTCACCTGCCACAATGCCTCCCACACACAACTGACCACCTACAGCAACATTTGCAGGTATCCAGTATAAGCTGCTTTCAGTCAACACCATTGTGCAAGGTCCCAGTGACTGCTAAGCTAGCTAATAAAGATCTTATGATTTTACTTTAATAAGAACATTATTAGGTCCTCCAGTTCTTAGGACTTTCTGCTCAAAACTCCCAGAACTGTTGGGCCAGCAAGATAGTTTAGCAGGGGAAGGCGACTACCGCCAAGTCTCACAACCTGAGTTTGATCTATCGAACCCACTTGTGAAAAGAGAGAAGTGACTTACAAATGTTGACCTCCACAAACACACCTTGGCATGCGCACACCCACTTACACATAATAAATAAAATACATAAACATAACTTTAAGTTTAAAAGTAAACTCCAGAATATGGATCTATCCTTTCTTTAAATGCCCTACTTTCTTTTAAAATGGTGCTTCTAAGCCGGGCAGTGGTGATGCACATCTTTAGTTCCAACACTTGGGAGGCAGGAGGGGGGTGGTGCTCAGAGTTTGAGGTCAGCTTGGTAAACAGAGTGAGCTCCAGGACAACCAAGGCTACTCACAGGAACCCAGTCTCAAAAAGACAAACAGACAAACCAACAAATAACAAAAGTTGATTCTAGCTGGTGGTGGCATATGCCTTTAATCCTCGTACTTGGGCAGCAGTGGCAGGTAGATCTCTGAGTTTGAATTCCAGCATCTCAAAAAACAAACAATCACAATCCGAAAATGATATTTATAGAAGCCAAGACATTTAGAGAATCTTAAATACTTGCAAGGGAGCCGAGGATGTACCTCAGTACATCCACTGAGATGTACCACTCAGAGGGTTTGTCTAGCTTGCTCATAGCCTGGGTTCAATCCCAACATCACAGAAATTGAGTTTGGTGTTGCATATGTAATCCCAGAACCTGGGATATGGAGGCAGAAGGATCAGGAGTTCAAGGTCATCCTCAGCAGCATGGTGAGTGTGGAGCCAGCCTGGGCTACTAGAGACCTTGTGTTTAATAATCATCCATCAACAACGAAGTCTTAGGAGGATGCTTATGCTCACATAGAAAAAGGGGATGCAAAATTATATAACTTCAAGCATGTAAAAGAACAAATTGTGAGGCTGGTGAGATGGCTGCTCTTCCAGAGGACCCAGGTTCAATTCCCAGCACCCCGGGCAGATCACAACTCTTTGTAACTCCAGTTCTAGGGGATCCAACACCCTCATACAAACATGCATGCCAGCAAAACACCAATGCATGTGAAATTTAAAAGGAGGAGGAGGAAGAAGAGGAGGAGGGAGAGGAGGAGAATTATTGTTCCTGGGCTGGGGGAACAAAATGATCTAGGAAAAAACCATCTGAGGACAAGAGGCAGCCCCGCCCTGCTCCATGGCCCCATCCTGCTCCGTGGCCCTCCCGAGACCACTCCTATTTCCCTTCCAAACAACTCAGAGCCACATGTTTTTGTAATCAAGTAAATGAAGGCTATCTTGGCTTCTAACCCAGGACTGGGGAGGTAAATATTCTCTTGAGGTCACAAGGTCGGAGTGTCTTTTCACAGGATGCTGAGCTATGAGGGCAGTTAGAAAAAGAATATTAATTTCTCATGTGGTCAAGCGGTGTTTCTGAAATTGTATTTTTCCTGGAAGAAATTAGTCTTTAGATAGAGATATGTACTTTATTCCAGATACACCCACTGTTGGGCAAAGCAGCTGTAGTTTAAGGGGAAGTGTGCCCCACCCTGCTCCCCAACAACCCCCCCGGCCCTGTACCCCTTCTTGGATAAACCTGCTGGTGTACAGTGGTGGCTGACAGTGGTAGAGGAGAGATGTGACCATTTCATTGCTGGGAAAGAGAGAAGATGGCTGGGGGGAGGGGGGTGGGGAGATAGAGGGAGGGAGTTCTCAGGGAAACCAGAAAAGGGAATAATATTTGAAATGTAAATAAAGAAAATATCCAATAAAGTAAAAAAGAAAAAAAAAAAGATGGCTTCGGGGTTTCTCACTAGTTTAGAAAGATACGACATTCCTAGAAGAAGGTAAGATAAGTGTCTGTGGAGAAAGAGGTGAAGAGCCACAGAATAGACAAGGGAAGCCTGAGACAGGACCACAATTCAGTCCCAGGTGAAATCAAGTCTTTGGTGTGGGGTGAAACCTGTGCAGACTGGCTTTAAATGTCGACTTGCTACAGGCTAGAGTCACCTGGAAAAAGAGTCTTGACTGAGGAATTATTGAGATGTGAGGCCTGTGGGCATGCCTATAGGGGACTGTGGTTTGTGAATTGTCCCCAGCCCACTGTGGGCAGCACCATTCCCTACACTGTGCCTAGTGACGAAAGCCAGCAGGCAGCATGGGTACATTCACTTCTTCCTGCTCTTGACTTTGGGTATGATGTGACTACCTGCTTGAATTCCTGCCTAAACTTTCCTGAAATGATGATGGCAACCTGGAATTGTCAGGTGTATAACCCCTTCTTTCCCTTATTGCTTTCTGTCAGAACATTTGTTATAGCAATGGAGTATCTCTCCTTTTAGGTCACAGGTTGTTGTAGGCTTTCCAGATTTCTCTGTGGCTGAATAGAGCACCCTCACAGAGAGCCACAACCTTAGGGTGCAAATACCTGGAGGTAGTAATCTCTTGGCTCACCTTTCCTAGAAGGCTCCCAGAACAAACCTGTCCCAGGAGTTTCAAATGTATATGATTAGAAAAAAAAGACAGGCCAGAAATAGCTACCATGTTAACACAGTCTTTACATGTGAGCATCATAACTTAGTGTTGGCTTTCTGAACGGCCCTTTTTTTTTTTTTTTTTTTTTGGAATTAGCTAAATGCTATTTTTATACTCAAAGGGGGAAAACATCCCGTGACCAGCTGGTCAGGAGAGTATAAGGCTAGAGGTTTCACAGTAAGCTGCTGGAAGCCAATTGACAGGGCTGGGTACACAATAGCAAAGAACATAGAAGCCTTAAGAGATCATCCGGTCCATCCCCCTGCCGTTTGAGAGGCATACTGAACGAGACGAGGTATCTGATCCCACTGTGTCAGCGCCGCCCCTCAGAATGGAATTTCACAGAAAATAGGACACTCGTGGCTTTATGAAAACTGGAGCAGATGGTACGGAGAAGCCTTTGCAGAAGCACCTTGGCTTGTGGGTGGGCAACATCCCTTTAGGTGTCATCACATATTGAGAGGGAAGGTGTAACACCACACAGACACACACACACACACACACACACACACACACACACACACACCCCACATTTTCTAAACTCAGTTTTAGATATTTATTTACTTATTTATCGAGACAGATGGGCCTTGCACTCATGATGTTGCCAAAGGTTGAATTCCTGATCTTCCTGCTTCCAGCGTGGTGCTGGGATTACCAGAGTGCATCACCATGATTTATGTGGGGCTGGGGATGGAACTCAGGGCCTTGGGCATGCTGTGCAGGCATCCCACCAAATGGGTTACATTTAGATTTTTAAAAGATATTGATTTCATTTTTAATTTTGTGTACGCAAGTATGTGTGTATGTGAGTATGTAATGTGTGTGTGTGTATGTCTAAAGGTTCTAATTCACAGAATAAGAGGTATGCAGGAGGTAATCAGCAAGATGGCTCAGTGGTTAAACACATTTGTTGCCAAGTCTGACAACTGGGTCCTACACAGTGGAATGAGACAGAAGTGCATGTGTCTCTCATGTTTTTACACACACACACACACACACACACACATCCCCAGTGTAATAAAATAAAATACAAAGCCCACGTGGGGGTTACAACCTGGCAAGGCCTGTCTAGTACTTACAAACTCACATTCTCGAAAAGGGCAAGACAAGGATGTTTCGTTAGGCTTCTCCTTATGGGGTCAGAGCTCAGAGAAGCATGATTATCTCAAGGCCCCTGCACTGCTGTGTCTTTCCCAGAGTCACGAAGGCCCTTGGGATCTAAGGCAGGGGAAAAGAACATGAACTCGGGCCTCACTTGACCTTATTCATTTGACCTTAGCAAGTCGGGGGACTTCCTTGGGTCCCTGTTTATTCTGTTAACATGGAGACGGTAAGGATATTTGCCTTCAGAGTGACTGTTAGGGTTAAGTAAGATAATACTGTTAAGATGTAGGGCACTGCAAGGAGCCCAAGCAAGAACACAACAAAGTTGAGTTCTCCTTCATTCTGCTTCTTCCCAAGCCTGTGGAGGATAAAGGAGCCACTTGTTCAATGGCACTGAGGTCAAAGCAGGGTTTGCCTGTAATTGTTCAAAAACCTAGGGGTGGAGATAGAGTTGTTTTGGCTGAGTGCTTGCCTGATATTCATGAAGCACTGGGTTTGGTCCCAAGCACTCCATAAACTGGATGTGATCCTGTAATCCCGGTACTCATCAGGTAGAAGCAGGAGGATCAGAAGTTCAAGGTCACCTTCAGCTACATAGTGAGTTCCAGACCAGCCTGGGAAAAAGAGGACACTTCTTAAACGAACAGGAAAAAGTTTGGGGATCTCATATGTGTTCAGTTCTACAGTGTCCCTGTCCCTTTTGTTTCCGTTTCTACCAATGCAGAAGGTTAATTAGTGTGAGAGCTTTTTGTTTTTTTGAGACAGGGTTTCTCTGTGTAGCCCTGGCTGTCCTGGAACTCACTCTGTAGACCAGGCTGGCCTTGACCTCAGGAATCTGCCTGCCTCTGCCTCCCAAGTGCTGGAACTAAAGGTGTGTGCCACCACTGCCCTGCGTGTGTGAGAGCCTCATTTTAATCAAACGTATTTTGCCTCTCCTTGATATATAAGTACCTACTGTGGTAGCTGAGATCCTAGGGTCTTAACTCACATGTCCATCAGCTATGACCAGAAATGGCCCCTATTGTACTTTCTGAGGATAAAACAAAAAGAAGAAGAGAGGGGGGAGGAGGAGGA
>NC_034599.1:57102184-57129153 GCF_900095145.1 Mus pahari | reverse complement strand
ACACACACTCACACACACACATATACATACACACACACACACACACACACACACACACACACACACACACCACAAAAGCACATACATGTCATGACATACTCTCACACATACTTAACCCACATAAACACACACAAAATCAAGGTAGATAGCTCCTAAGGAATGACATCTGATGTTGACCTTTGGCCCCCATACATATGAGTACACATGTGCACACATACACACACTCACACATGTGTACCCCCCCCACATATTCATATACAAAATCCTTTTCTTTCATGCCATCCCCAATAATACCATGCCAGGGAGTGGGTAGCCCTGGCTGAATGTGCTTCAGAGACTGAGGTCAGGCTCCCAGGGGATGGCACATCTTAAGACTCCTGGACCTTCAGAAAGGTTGGCTTTTTCCCAGGAGGGCCCCCTCCTCTTTCCAGTTTCTCCAGAAGAGTTCCCTCCATTTTCCAGGTTCTCTATGTGCCTCCTTCAGATTACTTCTATGGAACTGCTTAAGCACTTGTGCCCTGGGCTGTGGTCAGAACTGTAGCAATTAGGATAGAGGCCCTGCCCTCAAGGCGAGGCCAGCCTCGGGGCCAGAGGCCTCGAGGAGGCTCTGCAACCCAGGAACCTAGGGGAAGGAGAAAGAGTCACCGTGAGTATATACAGGGTAAGAGCTGGAGGACTGTGGGGGCAGTGATGGACCCCACAGGGAGCCACGGCAGGCCTGAGCTGTGGGGGTGGAGACGGGGAGAGGGACAGAGGAGTGGCAGGGAGCTAGGCTTCCAACTCTGTGGTGACAGAGACAGCCAGTGAAGGGAAGCAGCTTTAGCACCAGGCTGGGGTTTAGGTATGTTGACTGTCAGGCCCTAGGGGGACATTAAGGTCCCACCAGATGTCATATGTTTGGCTTTGTGGCACAGAAATGCTGTCCACCTGGAGCCATGGATTCAGAGGAAAGCAGACAGGAAGGATGAGAGAGAGGGGCAGGGCAGTATGGGAGGTGACTAGAGGGGCCTGGGTGAGGGAGGAGAGTGGTGTGGACGGAGATGGGGCTCTTACGGTTATCCCTGTCCCCATCCCCCACTTTCTCCTTTCTCATCTCCACATGGTATGAGTGTGGGTGGCCAGACCTTGGCCAACCAGAGTCTGGGTTCCCACTGTCTCCTTCAGTTGGCTTTGGGATGGTTGTGTGACTGTCAGAACCAAGGGAAAGTTCTTGGTAGTAGATGTAAGAGAGGGGTGTCTGGGAGTTCAGAGAAGGGATTTGTCTACCGGGTAAAGCGCCTTTAGCCTAGAGAGCAAGGTGAAGGCATGGGGTCAGGCACCCACACAGCCACCAACAGCTGTAAGAAGTCATGGGTCACCTGGAGATAAAGTCCGAATTAGAGGTGACAGGGGAGAGAGAGAGAGAGAGAGAGAGAGAGAGAGAGAGAGAGAGAGAGAGAGAGAGAGACTGTTCTGTTCCAGCCACTGGTCAACGCCTGTTGCTAAGCTTTTCCGTAAACTTGACAGGTCCCCTCATCGTTCAAGTTTGCCAGAGCTTCGGTATTCTCGCTCCTGGCAACAGGAAGCCCCTAGTTGACTCACAGGCTGAGGAAGCGCTGACCTGGATTGATGGCCAGCACTCGGTGGAAATTCCAGTCTCCCTCTCAACTACAGAGGTGCATTGGCAGCTGCGTTGCTACTTTCTATTTTCAGTCTCTTCAGTGCCCCCCCCGTGCCCCCCAGGGCAGTACAATTAGCACGCTATTAAAGCCACTCAGTCACTAAGGAGATGCAGCTAGAAAATAGGTTAGAGTCCCCTGTTTCTGGCTGTGTAGATGGTTAGAGTGCTGTCCTCACAAGCCAGGGGCAGAGCCAGGGGCAGAGCCACGCCCACACGGTTTCCTGCATGCTCTAAAACCCACAGGGTCCTGCTTCCTGAGGCCTGTAGCCAGGCATCACCATCAGTGTTGGCGGTCCAGGTTCAGGCTCACCTTCTCGCTTCAGCTGCCTTCCCAGGAGCCTGCCCTGTTCCCCTCTACAGTCTAAGCTGCTCAGGTTGGGGTGCACATTCTGGATGAGCACGTGTAGTTTTGGGGGTTGAGGTCTGTCTTTGGAGTCAAGGCATAGGGGATCAAATGGGGGAAGGCTCAGAGACAGAAAGGGTGGGTATGGCATGAGCAGGATCAAGTTAGGAAGGGGGTCTAGGACTCTACCCCAGCAGAGTCCAGGGCTCTCCCCACCCCAGCCAGTGTTTCCGGACTTCCAGAAGTGGTGTCATCCGGGTCAGGTCCTCCAGGTGTCCTGGTGACATCTCTCACCAACTTTACAATCTCTCTCTCTCTCTCTCTCTCTCTCTCTCTCTCTCTCTCTCTCTCTCTCTCCCTCCTTCCCTCCCTCCCTCCCTCTTTGTGTGTGGGAGAGTGTTTGCAATTTGCAAATATTTAGAGCCTTACCATTCTGAGAGAGATGGCCACCCCTCTCGGGGTACAGTCCTTATCTCAAGTAGGCTCCTTCTCTGGTTGAGGGGGAGCTACATCCCTTCATCTTGTCTCAAGGTATTTCTATTATCCCTCCATCCCTGCCTCTCTCTCAGGTAATCCAGCCTAATGAGCTTGAACAAAACAAAAGCCAGGAAGGGGAGGGGGCATCTTCTGGGGTGCCTGGCAACCACTGCCTGAAAGCTACATCTCTCTCCTGGAGAACAGAACTCAGGAGCTGCCCACCTGGGCATGTAATGTCTGCAGTGGGAGGAGTGCAGGGGTAGAGAGAAGGCTCACCCCTCCAGCCCCACAGTGCTACCATAACCTCACATTCTGTCACCGACAGCCTTCTGCATGCTCATGAGCATGCACAATGGAGATGGACCCTGGGAAGGCAGAGCTGTGTATTCACTGGGTTCATTTTGACCTCAGGTTGGGGCCTAGCACACACACAGTAGGTACTCAGCAAGTGTTTAAAGAGGGTGTAAAAGAGGGAAGGAGGAAGATGGAGACAGGTTTTGTTTTTGTTTTTCTGTTTCCTAGTTCATCTTTCTGTTTCTCCCAGCTAAAGGAAAGGGGGAAGAGCTCCTCTCCAGAGGGGCTTCCCAGGCCAGAGAGAGGGGGAAAGCCATCAGCACCACTGAGCTCTGGTGACAGCAGGCCTCACCTTTTCTTGGGGATTTCCAGACTGTGACAATAAACCTGAGGTGTAAAAATATTTTTTTTTTCTCCCTGGCCACTTAGTTCCCCCCCAGTGTTGACTCTGAGACTAAATATTTATTAATAAATGCCTAGGCCATAGTTTTGGCTCATTCCCTGACTAGCTTTTAACTTGTTTAAACTAGTCTAATCTCCTTCAGTCCTGGTCCACTTCACTTCTTCCTTCCAGTCTCCTTAGCATCTCCCCCCCCACCCCCACACCCCCCGGCATCTCCACGAGTTCATCTACCTGCTGGTGTAGGACCCCCTTGTGAGGAACTCCCTTGGGTCCTCAGGTCACGGAGTCAGGGTGCCCCATAAACACGACAGACAAGCCTTCTTGATGCAAACGCACGAGGCAGTTTATTGGTGGAGCTCCGGGTCGACTCGTATCTCACATAGGAGACAGAGGAAGTCGACCCTGAAATCCAAAGGCTAGGGGTTTTTATAGGGTAAGGGTCGGGGGATGGGGAGAATTGGCTCGGTTACATATGATTGCCTCATTTAAACACAACAAGGCGGTTACAAGTCAGCAGAATAGTACGTGCAGGCTTAGGGCGGCAGGAAGTTCCAAAGGGCCTGAGGTTTATTGGGGGCAGCAGGACACCTGGTTGATGTATGACTCTCAGTAAACTAGGGGAGGCACCTTCCTGCCAGATGGCTGTGAAATCAGCCCTGATAGCTCAGTTCCTGCATTCTTTTCCTTATATTTATGGCTGGGCTTGTATTTCACAGTGTTCAGCCATGAGTCTTTGAATTTTGAAACTTACTCTTTTAATTTTACATTTCCAAACCTTGAATCTATATAATTTTCCCTTTTACGGGTATACATTGGTCTCTTTAGCCATCTCGTGCAAGTCTCTCGTTTATACTCTTACAATTTCTCAGAATCCTCTCTCTTCCTGGCAGTGACCCACCTCCTATTTCCTCCCTCAGCTTATTGGCCATCAGCTTTTTTATTGACAGGTGATGCTTCTAAGACAGTCTCTCTACACGGAGTGAACAACTGGAGAGAACAGGACTTATTCAAGCTCACAGTCCTCAGGCTTCAGTCCTTGGTCATAGGCCCCATATTCTGGGCTGTGCTAAGGTAGAACATTACAAAGCTGCTCTCCCATGGTGACAAGATGCCAACAGACACAAGGGGCTGAAGGCACGGTACACGTTCTGGCTAGTTTTACTAGTTTTACATCAGCTTGACACTAGCTAGAGTCACAGGAGAGGAGGGAGCCTCAATGGAGAAAATGGCTCAGTAAGAATGGGCCGTAGGCAGCCCTGAAGGGTGTTTTCTTTTCTTTCTTTCTTTCTTTCTTTCTTTCTTTCTTTCTTTCTTTCTTTCTTTCTTTCTTTCTTTCTTTTTAGATTTATTTATTTATTATATGTAAGTACACTGTAGCTGTCTCCAGATGCACCAGAAGAGGGCGTCAGATCTCATCATGGGTGGTTGTGAGCCACCATGTGGTTGCTGGGATTTGAACTCAGGACCTTCAGAAGAGCAGTCAGTGCTCTTACCCGCTGAGCCATCTCTCCAGCCCAGGGTATTTTCTTAATTAGTGACTGATGGGAGAGAACCCAGCCCATGGAGCCATGTGGGAGGGCCTAGTCTATTGGGGGTGGAGCCACCCCTGGAGGTTCAGGGTTCTATAAGAAAGCAGGCTGAGCAAACCTTGAGAAGCAAGCCAGTGAGCAGCACCCCTCCATGGCCTCTGCATCAGCTCCTGCCTCCAGGTTCCTGCCCTGGGTTTAATTTCTGTCCTGACTTCCTTCTTTGATGAATAATGATATGGAAGAGTAAGCCAAATAAACCCTTTCCTTGCCAAGTTGAGTTGGTCACGATGTTTCACCATAGCAATAGAAATCTAACCAGGACAGTGCACACCACCTCCTGCATTGGCCCTACTTTCTCCTTTCCACTACTTCCCAGTAGTCTGTCTTCTCATGACTTCACCAAGGGACTGAGCCATGGATGAGATCAGAGTCTTCACGCGCTAACTGCTCCTCCCCAAACTCCACTTTCAGCATATGAACAGCATGTGTGTATAAAATTTTAAACAAAATACAAATGTTTAATTTTTTCAAAATTTAACTATTTTGATGAAAATAAATTATAGACAACCTTTAACAGTGCTTTGAAAGGTATTTTGTTTTTTTCAATCTCTTCATTTTTTCTTTTTCTTTTTTAAATTGGTTATTTTATTTACTTACATTTCAAATGTTATTCTTCCTTCCCACTTTCTCTTCCATTAATCCCCTACCCCCTCCCTCTCCCCCTGCTTCTATGAGGGTGCTCACCCACCCACCTGCTCCCACCTCAGCACCCTAGCATTCCCCTACATGAGTCATGGAGCCTCCACAGGACCAAGAGGCCTCAAAAGACATTTTGTAAAGGATATTAATTTCACCATACAATGTTTCAAAAACAGGGCGGCATTGAGAACATTAGTCTGAAGCATTTGTCACAGTGCTGAGGGGTATATTGTTCTTTATCAAATTAACTGTGCTTTTGTTTAAAAAAAAATGGCTTTTAATGAGTGGCAATTACTTCTTGACCATTTCAGTGATTTCTTGAATCCAAAACAAAACCTGTGTATTCTTTGCAGATATCATTTGCTGCCCTTCCTTCCGCTGCTGTGGAATGATTCACATTCTCAATTCAACAGCTTTACTGGGAGCTTGCGCTTTCTGTCAGCACATGAACTCTTGGGAGACACTTCATATCTAAGCCATAAACAGAACTGATAAAGAATTTCTATATGCACAAAGAACTTCTCTAAGTCACCAGACAAAGCCAATAAATATGCAGGGAAAATATTCAGAACAGTCATTCTACCAAGAATGGTCCAACGGGCAAAGGAGCACATGAAAAGACGCTTGACCCCCCATCATCATCAGATTAGCACTACACAGAATGGCTAAAACCACAGCCCGACACCATCAAGTGCTGGCAGGGATTTGGAACTACTGAACCTCTCCTACACCGCTGGTGAAACGGTAAATGGGTACAGTACATCTATAAAAACAGAAGTGTCATGGAAGCTGACTATAGTCACATTCATAAACTGGAGTCTGGGTTTATAAGTAACAAGCTTGTTTCTGCATCTGCCAAGAAGTCACATGCAGGGATATTCATAGCTGGGCTCCTTGTAGAACTCACAAACTAAAAACCACTCAAATAATCACCAGTAATAGATGGTGAGGGAAGTGTGTAATTTAGGCAGCACAACTGTGTTTGGCAAAGAGTGGGAATGTAGAACACAAGGGCATCTCACAAATATGATGTTGAACCTGAGATGTCAGATACTGGGTACAGGCTTGGTGATTCCATGCCTACAGAGTACAAGGGCAGGCAGGCCTTGAGCTTTATAAGTCAGGCTGGTTGTGACCCTCGGGAAGGAGGGACTCTGGAAGGCCTCTGGATATGGGGCCCCCTCACCCCAGGTTTATTCACTCTGATTAGATTTACATTGTAGGAGGTTGGTCGAGTCTTCTCTCTTTCTATTACAGCAGCAGCAGCAGCAACAACAACAACAAAGCTAATTTTTAAAAGAGGGTGGAAGGATTGCAAAGCCAGCATTTGTCCCAAAGGACTCAGCTGGTGAAATTCACTGTCTTTAAGAGTCATTTCCTCCAGAAAGTTATCCTTTGGTTTTGTTTTGTTTTTTGAGACAGGGTTTCTCTGTATAGCCCTAGCTGTCCTGGAACTCACTTTGTAGACCAGGCTGGCCTGGAACTCAGAAATCCGCCTGCCTCTGCCTCCCGAGTGCTGGGATTAAAACGTGCGTCCAGAAAGTTATCCTTAATCCCCCTGACTCCCAGGGAGTCTGAGTTTTCATTTTGCGGAGCCTCTTCTAGGCTGCCTTTTAGAAAACTTTTACTTTTTTGAAACCAAAACAGAAGCCACAATGTTATACATTGTTACTATGTCTCCTTACTTTACAAGAATAGATTTATGTTTCCTAAACTTAATATATCTGCAAATCATGGTTTCCCATCTATGCTGAACTTGTAACCCCCTGGTGTACACTCACCCCTTTGCCTCTCTTACACCCTGAACACCTGTAGTGACTCCCCTTCCACATGTGTATCCATCTACCCTGCAGGCAGCCTTGAGCCCTGAGTCCTCCACTCCTATGTCTAGGTGCAAATAGCCAATGGTATCAACCAGTGTTTTCAATGAACCCTAACCCTTTTCCATAAAAGAGACCTCAAAAGCCAGTGAGGGGTGCTCTTGGGGGTGGGGTTACTGTCTGGCCCAGCTAAATAAAGCTTGTTTACCAGATAAACCCTTCTGCTGATGAGAGCAGACTGAGGTTGGGAGATACATATGGTCACTACATAACAATAATGGCAATTTGATGATGCATAATTTCCTTAAAAATATTTATCATTCATGGTGTGTGTGTGTGTGTGTGTGTGTGTGTGTGTGTGTGTGTGTGTGTGTAGGTATGCGCACAGAGGCCAGAAGACAGCATCTAGGGTCCTCCTTTATCACTTTCCACCTATTCCTTTAAGGCAGGATCTCTCCCTGAAACTGCCTGTTTTCTTAACTAGACTGGAAGCTAGCAAGCCCCATTGATCTTCCTGTATCTGCCCTCACCAGGGCTAGGGATACAGGTGTATGTAAGAGCTTGTTATGTGGGTGCTGGGATCTGAAATCCAGTCCTCTTGATTGCACAGCCAACACTCATAACTGCTAACCAGTCTCTGGCCCCAGGGCTAGAGCTTCAATCTGGAATGCCTTCCTAAGACAGCGTGTTGAGGGCTTGGTTTTCCAGCCTGTGATACTGTTGAGAGGTAGTAGAGCCTTTAAGAGGCAGATGAAATCCTAGCGGACATGCCCATGAAGGAGAGGGCTGCTCTTCTCTTTGCCTCCTGACTACCATGAGGACAGGCCAAAATGTACTATGGTGCTATGATCGCAAAGTGAGGGCACCAGGCAATTATGGGCTGAAAGTTCTGAAACTGTCAGCAAACTGTTTGTAAACTGATTCTTTTGTGTATTTTGCTACAGTGAGAGAAAGCTGACCAAGCTGCCTACAATGTATCCAGTTTCTTTAGTGGACCTAGTATGGTGCTGAAAACCTTTTCTTTGAGATGTGATCTCATATGGCTGACTTCAGATTCACTGAGTAGCTGAGGATGATCTTGACTTTTTGATCCTTCAATTTCTGAGTGCTGAGATGACAGGCCTGCTTGTGTAGTGCCAGGGATCAAACGAAGGGTGTGCTTGCTATATACAAGGACTCTACCCATTGAGCCACATCCTCAGCCCTGGATTTTCTTAAGATCAATCAACCCTTTGAGAAGACCGCAGTCACCCTTTACTTCAAACCCACTCGCTCACAGTCACGGAATCACAGAGTCAGTGCAGAACGGGACCAGTGCGATGACCTGGGGCCCACCTTCATCAGTGACTGGGGAGGAATGGAAGGGAAGTAAGGTAAGGATGCAGGAAAGGGGAAGGGCAGAGAAAGGGGGTGGGTGGGGGAGGAAAGGAAGAAGAGGGGAAGGAAACCAGAAATGGCCGTCCCCCTTCCTCCGTGCCACACTGGAGAGAGGGCCCACCTAGCCTTGGGAAGCTAGTGGTGAGCTCCCATTTCCCTTCCCACCTGGGGTCTTGGCTGGAAGGAAACACAGTTGTCAACTCAAAGTCTGCCTGTAAGCCATTCCGCAGCAGGTCTGCAGCAGAGGCTGGGTTAGTTCTCAGGTTAAGCCAATGTTTACTTTCTTTCTTCCACCCCTCCTAGTGGCTCCCTTTGAAGACCTGCCTGGGGTTCGTGTTGCAGCATCAAACAGGGAGGTAAGAGGCATCTGACTTGAGTAGCTGGAGTCTCTGAAGCAGCTAAGGCCCTGAGGGGTGCCTGGCACACAGACTCCTGCACAAAGGGAGAACACAGCAGGGTGGGGCTGAATTTGCAGTTGCAGTGGTAGGAGGAGACACACCCAGGACGTGGGCAGATACAGAAACGCAGTTCTATGGGTGAACAAGACTCCAAGACTATATGTACGCAGACACATACATGACCACCAATGTGAGTCCGGGAGTATGCATGCACCCACGTGACATGCATGTAGAGAGACAAATACTGAAGAGGCGATAGCTTCTGAAAAGAGCACAATTTTGTCCTCAGCTTCCTGTCAGTGACAGTCTGAACCCTGTCGCTGAAATGTCCTTCCAGATGAGGTTTCTTTTCTCTACCCTTGCCACAGGTCCAGTCTCTCTAACTCCTTTCCTGGACAACCTAACAATAGTCTTAGGGGTTAATTCCTTCTCTGTTCTGACCTGCTCTTTAGTCCTTCCTACAGGCCACAGTATTGAGTGTCAGGCAAATCTGACATTGCCACCCCCCCCTTTCTGGAAACACTTGGTCTCCCCTTTCCTACACGACCAAGTTCAAAGCACTTGACCTTCCATATAAGGCTAGGCTCCTGATCCTGACCAGGCTCAGCCCCTGTACAGCAGAGGGTCCCAAGGATGAAGATACCCACAGGATGATTAATGCATCTGCTATTGCTGGATTCACACCATAAAGTCCTTCCCTCCCCTCCACATTCCCTTCCTGGATCTCTGTTCCTCTTAGGCTCACTGGGGCCAGTATCTCTCCACTTCACCCCAACATTGGAGGGTGGCCACCGACTGTCCCATTGTGTTTACAGCCTTCCTGGGCTTTAAGTACCACTTGCCTTTGTCCACTGTGTGTTCACGAGCATCTCTCTCACAACTCCAAGCACTGTGGTTGCATAAATGAGTTAGCATAGAAGATAGGATTCCTAGGCAGGGAACCCTTGGTCAATGTGGTCTAATTTCTCTGAGCTCAGCGCCCACAATGGCAAAGAGGTTCCACCAACAACTCTGGCTAGTTTCAGCACATATGGAAGGATGTTGCTATGCAGATCTTTTCTCCAACCTGAAACACTGAAGAGGTCATAAGATTCAGGAAGTTAACAGAACATACCAAGCTCAGAACGTTCCAGAAACAAGACCCACCCAAGGCTATGATTGCCAGGCAGAGGAGTCTCTCAGATCAGTTGAACTCAGTGCAGGGAGCTCCAGGGACACAGTTTTCACAAGTTGTGTTGTTAGTCCCTTGTTTCATGCTGAGTGGACCCTGGGGTCACTCAAGCTCCAGGAAGCAAGTCCCCTCAACCATGTTCCCTCAAATAACCACCTAATTCACTGGGTTACTTGAGCGGAATTGTCTGTCTATTATCTATGCCCTGTCTGGGGTGAAGAGGTGTTTTTGCTCATGTCTCCACAGGAAAAGACCCATAGCAGATGTCTGTAAGAGCTCAGCTGAGTGGCTAACACATGGTGGGCACTGTGCAAACAGTAGCCATGGCCCACGTTTTCCATTTCCATCTTTGTTTTCAGCGAGACCTTCTACCGTCTCCTGACTCTCTGTCTCCGTCCCAGCTGCCTCAGTTCTGTGCTTGGCTTCCAGAGCTGGCTCACGGAAGGAGAGTTGGATTGATCCACTTAATGGCTTCTTAGGCTTGCTTCTAGTCTGAGGATTCTGAGCTGAATAATGCTCTTCCTCTCTGCCAGCCTCCTGAGATGCTGGCAGCCAGGAGCTGCTTGGAGTAGCCCCTCCTCAGGTCTCTACAGTTGAACAGCTCTTCTGACTGGAGTTCTTGGAGCTGAGCTGAGTGGTGATTTGGGGGACTGGAACAGCAGAGGAGGATTTCCGCTCCAAAAGGCAGTCATTGCAGCCTGGCCCCCCAGCAGCTGCCTAGCCCCCACCCCCCAGCATCCCCAGGGATGCTGCACATGTGGCTGGGGTTACCATAGCAACCTCTGTGGGACCTGCTGTGCCTGCATCACCACATCTCTTGGCCTCATGTGAGAGGTGGGAAGGAACTGGGGTGGGATGGGGTATGTGGTGGCTTCCAGGCATTTTTTTCATCCTCGCAGTAATTGGGAATTTGCCACTGTTGTCATCATGTAGCAAGAAACTGAGACCTCAAAGTTCACCCAGCATACGTATAAGAAAATAGGGATGTACGTCTCCAACCAGCGAGTTCTGATGGTCGACACAGTCAGAACCCACCACAGAGTCCTGGCTGCAAGCAAGAAAAACCCAGCTCTATATCAGATTTCATGGAAGAGTGCAGTGCACACCTAGAGAAGTGAGAAAAGCTGATGGGAGAGGACACAGAGCCAGCCAGCTTAGAGCGCCAGGAATACTTTGTTCCACCAGAATGACTAAACTCCCACCAGGATTTTTTTTTCTATATTCCAGAGTTCAGACTTGAAGAGGTGAGACCCAGTACCACCTTTTGGACAGGAGCATCCTACCATGCCTATGTTCCCTGGAGCAGTAGGTGGTTCCCAGCCAATATTGGGATGCTGGAAAAGGGAATGGATGCTAGACAGGTCCAACCTCAAGGGTACCATGCTGCAGTGGTAAGCAAGGGAAAGATGCTAGGGGAGGGGTCCGTGACCAATGAGAAAGGAGATGTGAAGAGTGTAAGAGTGGATGGCACCCAGAGGGGCTGGGTCTACACAGGAGGCAGCAGTGGCTGCAAGATGGATGCTGGCAGAAGCAAGCTGGAGGCTGATGTTTTCCTCAGAGACATCCACACCTCAGCTCTTGCATGTTCTTGTATACCAAAGCAATTTCCCCCACCCATACACACCCCCATATTCCTAGAGCCATGAGAGCCAGCCTTGGGTTGGTGTTCTACTCTTGCAACAAAACAAGCTAAATAGAAGGAAGTCTGTGGCTTGGGGACCGAGAGGTTTCAGTCTATGTTCCCTTGGGTCCACTCATTTGGGCCTGTGGTGAGTCTGTACACCACAGGAGGGAGACCTGGGGAGTCGGAAGAGGCTGATCAGGGTGATTCTTCCAAATGGAAAGAGAAAGCAAGCGCAAAAGTTCTGAGGCTGGAGTTTTGATGAGGATGGAGAAGTATCAGATGATGGCATGGAGTTTGAATTGCATTCTGGGTAAATGGATAAAGCACTGGGGGATATTTTAGCAGGAATGCTTCTTATATAACTGTTTTCTTTGGGCCGTATAGTATACAGCCATTGAACCAGAGCAGTTTCAGTTCCTGACAGGAGGTCCTCACAGGAACAGGCACATTAACATCCCCTGAGAAGATGGAGGAAAGAGCCTCCTCTAGAGCCTCGGCAAGCCCCTCCCTCCCCCCCACAGGACAATAGAGGCAGTAAGCAACCGACTGGTGTGGGGTGCTTTCCTGGTGCAGAGCTTAGGCAAACAGAGGGTCACCTGGGGGCCACCTCTAAGTCAGGTGCTATAGCAGGCCCCCTGAAAGCACATCTCTCCTCCTCCAGCCCACTCCCAGCCAGTGGCTGATGGATGGAGCGCCTGATGGTCTGGCTGGGCACCATGCCTAAGTGACAGGTGACGGATGGGGTTGGAACCAAATGCTCTGAGCCATGCGGCCAGTACACTGCTCCAAGGAGGACTTGGGAGCCGGGAGTTAATTTTTAAAAAAGAAGGAGCAAGGGCACTCAATGCTCCTCCGTCCACCAGTCAATTAGTGAAGCAGGCATCGGGGAGCTGGAGTTTTAAAGGCCCCCCTTAATCATTTCTGTCCGCTTGGCCTTGTGCTGGAGTGTGGTGGCGATCATCGCACGTACCTATTAACCAATGCAATTAAAGCGTTGGTGTGCCCCGCACCTTGGATTCTAATTAAATAGCAGATGAGAGGCTCTCAGAGGTGGCCCTGGAGATGAATCACTCCAAGCTGGAGAGCTGGGAGGCTGGGAGGCTGGGCAGAGAGGTGATTAGAGTCTCTAGAACTGCCATGGTGTGTGTGGAGGTCCCTTTATCAGTCCCAGCCTGTTCCAACTCCAGGCCTGACCTGCAGGCAGATGGACCGTCTTTGGGGAAATTATGAAGACCTGCTTTATGCAACAGAGAGGCAGTATTTGGACTGCATGAGCCATTACCTCCTGCCAAGCCTTTCCTCTTTGCCAAGGGCATAATCATGGAACATTTAGATACAGGTAAATCCCTGGATCCTCCATTCTGATGAGAAAGTAGGATGTCTGGGTGCGTTGCCAGGAGTTTCTGGCCAGCCATGCTCCCATCCTGTGGAGGGAGACATCGGAAGGACTCTCTGAGGAATCGCTGGTGAGCCCGGCTGGGTGCTGTCCTTTCCCTGTCTGCTGTCTTTAACTCCAATCCCACAGCCTCAGCAAGAGCTCGGATGTCTTTATTACAGATAGGTGACGGTAGGGAGACTTGGGGGGAGTTCAAGCTTCTTGTCTATGATCACAGAGAGAGCAGGTGGTGGAGCTGGGGTCAGAACCCTGGCCTGAGATCGCCAGTATCCCCCTCGACCATCCGGAGGCCTGTTGTACCATGACTTCACTGCTGCTACGGTTACCTGCACAAGATCAGGTCAACCAGCTCAGTTGATATATTATCAGGCATCACTAATTAGACTCAGTGGAGTACCAAGAGGGAGAAGGGAGATGGAGTTGGGAGGAGGGGATATGTTGGAGGTGTCTAGGAGTTGGAAGGGGAGCTGAAATGGATATCATCAATGTCTACATGCAGGAAATAAATTTTAAAAGGGG
Source organism: Mus pahari (assembly GCF_900095145.1). Classification (NCBI taxonomy): domain Eukaryota; kingdom Metazoa; phylum Chordata; class Mammalia; order Rodentia; family Muridae; genus Mus; species Mus pahari. The sequence goes on along the minus strand of NC_034599.1, from coordinate 57,115,443 downwards.
GGGTGTTTTTTAAGAAACAAAGTCCAGGGCTTCTGAGGAACTGCACCCAAGATTGATCCCCAGCCTCCACACCCATCCTGGACAAGAAGGGGGATGGGTCTGGGGCTTAAGCTTCCAGAGGAGACTGAGTGTCTCCTGATTATCAAGGCTCACGGGTACCCCCTGTAGAAACCCAGACACTGGCAGAGATAGTAGGCATTCTGTGCATTCTGTGTCTGCGGGGGACTCAGCAGCCCTGCAGGGGAGCTCAGGTCCCTCTGTTTCAGTCCCAAGGGCCTCAGAGGGAGAGTGTGGTACTTCCTGACTCCCGGTTCCCAGCCCCAGTTTCCTGAGAATGAGGTTTTTTGGTGTTGTTTTTTCCTCTGTGGCCTCACTGAAGAGCCACTGTCACAGAGAAGCCACTGTCAGCTCCCTGTCCTCTGAGGCCTTTGAGCACACACTAGGACACCTGCTGTTTCCTGGGGGTGGGTGGGGGGGCGGAGCAATTTCTTCTTGAGTTTAGAACTCTTCTGTAAGATGGGAATAGAAAGGGCAGGGATGATCGACCACCTATGGCATGGTCCAGATGTGAACCAGCTGCGTCTTTCATAGCAGCCAGGCAGCCATTTATCTGCCAGAGGAAGGGCCAGTCTCCTCTTGCAGCTCTAAGAACTCTTACCACTGCTGGGTATTAGATGTGACCCTGAACTCTTCTCCCCATCTTCTGTCCCTCCCCATTATCAATGCCTTTCAGGAGTCTGGCAAAGGCCCAGGGATAGTGGACCAAGCAATAAACAAGGCAGCCAGCTCCCTGTCAAGGAACACTGAGGAAACAAATAACTGTGCTAGCGGCTCTCCCTGGGGCAGCAGCAAAAGCTCCCTCTGGAAGCCTGAGGGCTCAGGGGAAGCCTGGGGATGGAGTCAGTGTTCTGCAGTGTCTTGAAGGTAGACTAGAGCAGGACAGGCACGGGTACTCAGGAAAGGAGAGAGACCTAGCCATGTCTGCAAAAGCACAAAAGACGCGGCACACTGTGGGAGCCAGGGCGGAATGGGGGAGGGGATAAAAACATGCTGAAAACCTCATGACCTGAACTTGATCCCCAGGTCCTGCATAAAGAGGACAGGAAAGAATCAACTCCATTAAGCTGTTCTCTGACCACCACATGAGGTGTCACCCAACTCCATATATAATAATGATAATGAAAGATGTGGCATGTAGGTACCACCTGCGCCTTGCTGCTTCCAGGGACCTCAGATCTTCAGGATTTCATGGATCCAGTCTCAAAGTGGAGGCATGTCACAACAACTCCCTATACTAGTCTCTTGGGCCAGGTGGGAGCCCTGGAAGGTCTGGGCGCATACCTCAGGAGGAGCTGGAGTGAAGGTGGGGACTGCAGAACACCTATCCCTTAAAGAGAGCATCAATACACCCAGGTGCATCATCTGGGAAACAAACTCAGAGAGAGCCTTGGACATGCACAGAGTAGGTGACAACGTACCTTAGGCGTAGTCTTCCCAAGATCTGACAAAAGCAGTGTGTGCATGCACAAGCACAATACATGCACATGTATTCTCTCTCTCTCTCTCTCTCTCTCTCTCTCTCTCTCTCTCTCTCTCANCACACACACACACACACACACACACACACACACACACACACACACACACACACGAGATCTGGAACCCCAGCTTTGCTCACTTCACAAGTCCTCTGCCCCAGGCAGGTTCCCCTTCACACCAAATTGAGCACTGCCAATCACCTTCTGCCAAACCAGATGGTGGCCAAAAGTTCTTGTTCCAGGGTAGGGCCAGTGTCAAGGTCACTGTAGACAGGTGAGGGCTGGCTGTGAGGCAGTGACAGATGGATGACCCCCTCCTTTCTCTCCTGCCCTGCATCTCTGCTTTTCACCTGGAGGTAGGAAGCAGGATTCACAAGGTGGGGCAGCCCTCTCCTTCACTCTCCCTCTCAAGCTTAATTTTAACCCTTTCACTCCCTCATCCCCTCTGCCTAGTCCCCTCTGCCTACGGTCATCGTTCCTCTGGCGTGGTGTGACAGGACAGGACTGTGATGGATGACAAGAAAGACAAAAAGGCCAGTGACCTTCAGAAACCGTGGGACCTGCCAGCGGAGCCAGGCTAGTGTCTGATTGGAGGAGAACAGTTTCACATGGTACCACTCACAGTCCCGCTAACCCTCAGATGGGATAAAATGAGACATGGCAAGGCCACTTCAGGATTTATCTAACCACAGATGAAAACAAAGTTGCCCTGTCAGCCACAGAAGACCAAAGCCTCCCTCTTTTACTTTGGCAGTTTCTGTTTTTATTCCTGTCTCTCATTACAGCTGAGCTTTCTTGAGATGGCTTTAGGGCTGTCTCTGGACCCCCCATCCCACCGTGTGTGTGTGTGTGTGTGTGTGTGTGTGTGTGTGTGTTGTGTGTGTGTGCGCGCACGCACGTGCACGCACGTATGTGCATGTGAGCACGTGCACACACACAAGCACAAGTGTGAGCTTGTGCACAGGTCACAGGTGGACATCAGGGATCTTACTATATTGCTTTAAACTTTTTTATTTAGAGCCTTTATTTCTATTTATGTGTTATCTGTGTATATGTGCCATGAGTGTGGGTATCCATGGAGGTCCTAAGAGGACACCCACCGGATGCCCTGAGCTAGAGCTCCAAGTGGTTTTGAGCTACTTGAATGAGTGCTAGGAACTGAACGAAGATCCTTCTCAAGAGTAGCACGTGCTCTTAACTCTGAGCCCCTTTTCTTTACTTTTTGAGATAGGATCTTTTATTGAACCTGAAGCTCACAGATCAGCTAGATTGGTTTCAGCAAGCATCCTGTGGTTCCTAGCTCCAACTTCCACCCCTGGAATAATAGAAGCACTGAGCATCGCACCCAGCTTTTCACCTGGGTGCTGGGATACGAGGTTATGTCTTTATGCTTACCCAGAGAGCAGTTTACCCACACAACCATCTCCCTAGCACCTTCCCCTGCTTTCTGACATCCAGTCTGGACCAGCCTTGACTTCCCTATAAGCCTCCTTTACAAACCTTGCCACTAGCACCTACATTATAGAACCAGTTCTTTCTTATGCCCTCTGTTGAAGAGAACACCCCCTCACAGCTCCTGTGTATGCCTGCCTCCATCCCACCATGAGTAATAACTCCACTGGTATAACTGTTCATATGTCCCTGGTGGTCTTTGATGAAACTGGAGGCTTAGCTGAGACCCCTGTATCTTTACATAGAAACTTTCATCCAACTCAGTGCACAGATCTTTGGGAGGTATAGGCCTCAAGCTCTCGTATTTCTAAAGCTCCCTAAACAATGTACACGGCCCACTGAGAGTGAGAGTCCTTGGGTGATAAGTTACTTTAAAATTTGTGTCAGGGGACACGTGTTGTAGGGCCCTGAGCTTGAGACCTGCACGAGGCACCCAGCTGAGGTTAGCTATCCTTGTTGCTGCATCAGGGGACACATGTTGTAGGGCCCTGAGCTTGAGACCTGCACGAGGCATCCAGCTGAGGTTAGCTATCCTTGTTGCTGCTTCTCTGTTGACCAAACCAGCTCAGTCAGTGAACAGGGTCTGGAGCGCAGGAGTTGAAGGGAAATGAAATTTAAGATAAAATTTGAGGCCTGATTCATGTAACTTATGTCAAATAGTCCAAAGAAAAAGTTGTTTGTAAGCTTAGAAGCCTGAGGCGGAGAACACAGTGGAACAGGCTTGGGCACATCCGGGCAGGCCCGTTGTTAAAACATTCCTGGGGCTGCCTGGCCTTAAAGACAAAAAAGGGAATGCAGAAACTTGTCTGGGCTATCTGGGCTGAGTCATCAGCCACCGAGTTTGAAGTTATATGTTAACCAAATGTTCCGCTGACCTAGATGAGCGTCCGCCCCTCAGGTCTTCTGACATCCTGACTTGCACATACTATTCTGCTGATGTCTAATTGTTTTCTGCTGATGTTTAAATGAGCCTATCGTGTGAAACCGTGCCAATTCCTCCTATACCCCCCCCCGACCCTCTCCCTATAAAAACCCCTAGCTTTCGGGCCTCAGGGTCGATGCCTCTGTCTCCTGTGTGAGATACGTATCGGCCCGGAGCTCCGTTATTAAACTACCTCATATTTTTACATCAAGATGGTCTATTCGTGGTTTTTGGGTGCTGCCATCTCGAGACTGGAGCGGGGAGGGCTCCCCACGGAGGTCTTTCAGAGTAAGGATTGAAAAGAAAAAGACAATTAGACAAACATCCTAAAATGACTTGTGCCAGTGCTGAAGCTGAAGTGGCTTTAAGTTTTCCCAGTCAGCTTTTTTTGTTTGTTTGGGTTTTTTTGTTTGTTTGTTTTTTTCGAGACAAGGTTTCTCTGTGTAGCCCTGACTGTCCTGGAACTCACTCTGTAGACCAGGCTGGCCTTGAACCCAGAAATCCACCTGCCTCTGCCTCCCAAGTGCTGGGATTAAAGACATGTGCCACCACCGCCTGGCCTCAATCAGCTTTTATACCATGCTAGGTACTTGCAGAGAATAGGGTCAGTCCTTAGATCAGAGACAAAGTGATCAAACAAGGCAAAGAACAAAGAGATCACACCAGGTAGCAATCAAACAAAGCAGGAAGCAGAGTCCCCAAGCCACTGGGTCTGGGGGCTTATCAGGATCACCAAGACAAAACTGAAATCACACACGCCTTGGCTGTGTTCACCTTGATCCTTGCATCAGCCCAAATGTGAATATTCTTATCTGATTATACTTCTTCTTCCAGAGCTCAGTGACAAGGACTTGCCAAATTTCTATAAGCAGCAAATTGCTATAAGCGGCACCAAAAGCTCTCCACACTCTGCGGAGGCTTCCCCTGCCCTGCCTTGCCTTGCCCTGCCCTGCCCTGCCCTACCCCTCAGTAAACAGTTGTTGGTTTAGCTGTGATCCTGTTGGAGGCTAGGAGTCACATCCTTTGTACTATATCTCAAAGCACACCTCTGCCTCTCCCCAAGTCAGCTTTCTCCCTCTTCTCACTCACTGAGGCCCGAGCTGGAGCCTGGACTGACTCCCATCTCCCAGTGGGCCACACCCCTTTCCTTACACAGGATCTTGTTGCTTCTTCATCCTCTTTGGTCTCCAAGACCCCATGGTGGCTCCAGGCTTTCAGGTTTTCTTTGGATTTGTCTATAAAGCTCAAAAAAGCCAGGAAGAGCTTTCAAGAGAGGTCATGCTGCCAGCTCACCAACTCCCAGTGAAGTCCAAACCCTTACCTTGACATTCAATGACACTCCAGTCCAGCCCTACCTGACACAGGGACACATGGGTCATGTGAGTGTTCTCATTAGCTCTGCTGTCCTCGGGTCAAGCTTTGCTCAAGCTGATACTACCACCGCAGTGTCTCTCTACCATTAAGGCTGGAAACAAACAAAACCCCACAAAATCCTGATCAGGTTGCAGTGATGGTTCGGTGGTCAAGAGTTTGTGCTGTACAGCCATGAGAACTGGAGTTCAGATCCCAACGCCCATGTAAGGAGAAGAGCAAGGCGTCCTTTGCTTGCCTATAACCCCAACTCTGAGCAGGTGTGGAGGCAGGAGGATCACTGAAGTTCGCTGGCTTCTTGCCTTGCTGAGAAAAACGTTAGTCCTGCCCTCATGGAGAGATCCAGACTCAAAAGGTAAGCAGAAAGTGATACAATGATAGATTTTCTCTTGTGATAGCTGAACACACCGAGTGCAACACACACACACACACACACACACACACACACACACACACACACACCTTTAGAAGGATCTCACTGCTTACATAAATGCCAGCCTCATGCTACTGAAAAGGTCAGCTTAGGAACTTTGGGAAGGTAATGAAACACTTGCCCCTCCGGAAGGGAGAGGGTAATTAACATTTCTCAGACAACAGGGCAAACAGACCTGCGCGTGGGGACACATTCCGCAGGACTGACTGTTGCCAACCTTCAGACAAGGGAAGTCCTTGTCACCTCATTCCCTAATCATATTGTTCCTAGTTGCTGATGCTCTATTCTGTCCCTGGAAACCATATAAAAACTTGCTGAACGGGTGCTGGTGGTCGCTGCCTCTCCTTTGAGTCTGGGGTGACCCCAGTGCACTGGAACAATAAATTCCTCTTGCTTTTTGCATCAATCCCGGCTCCAGGTGGTTCACTCAGAGGGTCCCCAGTAGGCTAAGGCTCCCTGGAGTCTTACACTACCTCCTCCGTCTCCTGTCACCCCCAACTTGGTGCTGTGGTTACAGGTGTTTGTCACCTGAGACTCTTCTGTTCACTTTTTAAAAACATATTCATGATCCTTTTTAATAGCCTTGGCTGAGGTATAGCTGTCTTTGCTCACCCTGTGTCTATGTGACAGGAGTCATTGTAGGCTAATCAAGAGCCTAGGAATGAGAAAATGCTGGGGTTGTGACTCTATGCCCTCCTGATGTATCAGTGAGCTGGATGTTTCCCAGGCTCTCTGAACATCATCCCTTTCTTGTCCACAGTAGGCAGAGCTCCCAATGCTGGATGAACTTGATGTATTCTTCACCAGGACATCTCTCCCACTGGACAGGAAGCTGGTTTGTTTACCACTTAATGATTGCAATGGTCAAACAAAATAATCATGTGGGTTGAATGCCTCATTCAGAACCAGGCAGAGATCACAGTTACAATAAAACAGTTATTACAGCTAGGTTGCTACCTGGCAGAACAGGCAGGTTCTATGCACACTCAGTGTACACAGAAACCACATAATAATTAGGGTACATTTCAGGGTAACTCAAGAGGCCAGAACAGCCTGAGATTCTGTGTCTTCTTCCTTGTTATTTTAAGATTTTAAAAAAAGTTGTGTGTGTGTGTGTGTGTGTGTGTGTGTGTATGTGCATGCGCATGCACATACACACACGGCTCATGAGTGTTCGTGTGCATGTGTATATGTGTGCCCACCCTAGGAGTCCTGGAGAAGGAAGGCATCAGCTCCCCTAGAGCTGGAGTTGCAAGCAGCTATAAGCTGCCCAGCGTCATTTTGCACTCTTTCCTGCTGTGCTGTCTCTCCAGTCCCACGGTTCTGCATTTCTAACAGCTCCCAGGTGCAGTCTCTAGCCAAGGACTTCACTTGGAATAGCTGGCTTAGACTGTAGGGTTTGCAACCTACAGAGTGATCTCTTCTTTTGCAGGGTTGCTATGGCTTCCAGCAGAGGGTAGGGAATTATCTTTTTTTTTTTTTTTTTAATAGATGCAAAAACATCATGGTGGTAGGTATAAATTGCACATGGTCTTCTTGGCTCAGGAGAACACACACGCACACACACACACACACACACATACATACACACACACTCGATATACACACATCAGCTGATCTAACCTTGCACAGGCCCAAGATTTCCCAGGGGCCCAACTGCTGTGTTTCAGAAGTCAGTGTTCCGAGATAGAACTGGCTGAGCACTAACCTTATAGCCCTGATTAATTCCCTCCCTTTGTTTGCCTCATTATCGTGATTAGGTTCTGCCCGTAGCATAGCAACAGCTAATTGTAGGCTGGTTGCCGAGTGCATAATTCCTGCTATTAAAATTTTATCGAGCCTTAATTGTGTTCCCTTTTTGCAGCAGGGAAGCTTCGAAGTTTCAGAGAGAGAGAGAGAGAGAGAGAGAGAGAGAGAGAGAGGATGTGGTTAGTGGGAGCTGATGATTTTTTAATCTTAGCAAGCCCTGTGAAGCCACCGTTCTGCAAGATCGCTGACCTTGAGATGGGTTCCAGTGGCCAGAAAGAAGCCCATCATTTATTTATTAGCCCTCCTGCAGGTCTGCAAACAATCCCTTGCGGCCAGGCAGAAGGCAGATTCTAGGTCAAGTGCTATTACAGAAAGCCTCAAAGGGCAGGCAGAGCAAGGAGCTGGCCATGTGGGCATCTGGATGGGGAAAGCTGGGGGGGGGGGAGCATTGTGTTCCCAATGCAGAATCGGAGTAGTGTTCATGCCCGTGCAGAGCGTCGCCCCTATTGCCTCTTGTTGACCCTCCAACACACCAAAGAACCAGGAGGCTTTTCTAGGACCACGTGTGCCGAATCGACCCACCTGTGCAAGAGTTGGGAAGAAGGGAGCCTGTAAGCTTCTGCTTCCTACAGATGGCTCCACACCTGCAGAGCTTGTGAGTGCTGCACTTTCCCAAGCCCCACCCAGACCTGTGACTGGGAAGCAAGGAGGGAGGCTGGCCACCACACCCCAGATGGGTAGGGCTGGTACCAAGTACTTTGGGAATCACCAACCTGCAGATCAGTGGTTCTCAACCTGCGGGGCTGAGTGACCCTTAAATAGGGGTCGCCTGACACCATTTGGAAACACAGATATTTATATTAAGGTTCACAAGAGTAGCAAAATTACAGTTACGAAGTAGCAAGTAAAATAACATTATGGTTTGGGGGGTCACCACAACATGAGGAACTGTGGTAAAGGGTCGCAGCATTAGAAGATTGAGAAACTGCTGCATACAGAAGGCAGCGTGGAAAACATGAGAAAGATAAGAACCAACCAGCCCTTGGGGAAATATTCCCTTAGTGCTGATTAGCTCATGTTAAAAGCATAAGGCCTGCTGGTGTGGCTTGACTTTATGCCATAGTCTCACGTGGCCTGGGAGAGCAGGCAAAGACCAGATAGCTGAGTGCTCTTCATAGAGTTCTTTTTTTTTTTTTTTTTTTTTTTTTTCCTGGTTTTTCAAGACAGGGTTTCTCTGTGTAGCTCTGGCTGTCCTGGAACTCACTCTGTAGACCAGGCNAACTCACTCTGTAGACCAGGCTGGCCTCGAACTCAGAAATCCGCCTGCCTCTGCCTCCCAAGTGCTGGGATTAAAGGCGTGCGCCACCACGCCCGGCTTCTTCATAGAGTTCTTGATCCCCCAGGTTCACGGCTACCTGCCAAACTAGTCTGCGGAACATGGCGCCATAAGGATACTTTGAGACCTTCTTTTATGGTCCTGGCAGAAATGACAGGGTTCTGAAGGGTTACTTGTCTCTTCCTTTGCTATCAGAGTACTACAGTCACAGTCCCTAAGAAACTGGAAATCTCTTCAAGAATCTCTTGTTGAAAAGTAAAAGGCTAGTATCAGCCAGAGGAGGAGCTTGTCTCCAGGAAAGAGATTTCACACAGTTCTGACAACTTGTCAGAACACTGGCAGGAGACAAGAACAGGAGATACTGATTCTATGTCAGGCTGTTGTGTAGCAGTTGAAACCTTCCATTCTGGAGGGAAGCCCTAAGAGACAGGATGTTAGGAAGGAGGGAGTAAGCAGGATGTTCTAAGAAAAGGCGAAATGTTGAAACATCGCATAGCTTTCAGCTCAGAAAGTAACCAACTCAAAGGATTCAGGAAGTTCCTGAAACTGAACAGATATCCTAGGCCCCTCCTTCCCTTAAGCATATATGAACTGTAGGGCCAGCTGAGAGACACTCTCAGACCAGCTGAGCTGCTGGAAAGATAGCCTGTAGCCTACTGAGCTGCCTGTAGACTGCAATGTACTCCAGCTTCCCAGTTTTTCTGGGCTTTCATTCATGCTGCTGTGGATTTTTGGTGACACAGTGTCACAGGATTGTTTCTAGTACTGTAAGTAACCCTTCACCTGTATTCCTATAAGGAACTTCAACAAAACTTGTTGGTTGACCAAGTTGGACTTTAGTGGTGTCCATACTTTGGTCTGTTATTGTTTCCCTACCTGGGATGAATAGATGCTTGATCCTCTTTAGGAAGAGAACACAACAGGGTCCACACTATATCAGAACTGCTATAAATAATAAATGTACACTGCGGCTGGAGAGTTAGGAATGCCCACTACTCATGTTGAAGACTTAAGTTCAATTCCATATCATGTGGCTTGCAACGTGTAACGGCAGCTCCATAAGCTCTGATTCTTCTAAGGGCACCTGCACCCATGCACACATCCGTACCTCCCTATACATATGCACATAATTATTATTTTTATCTATTATGGAAGTCGTGCAATGGTATAAACTTGAGGTCAGAAGATACCTGGCAGGTGTTATTTTTCTTCTTCCACCATGTGGAGTCTGGGAATTCAACTCAGGTGGTCAGGCATGGTGGCAAAACCATGCCATCTTGTTGCCCGTTGCTTTATATTTAACCTAAACCTCACACCAGGACCTCAGGGATGGATTTGGAGGGCTGTGGGAGAATGTCACTGGATCTCCTTTATTCTTCTTCCTGAGGTGGCCATATGGAGTACATATTCCTTTTCTGCATTTCACTATTATGTGGCTCCTTTATTGCCCTGTTTAAAACCAGAGGCTGTGCCTAGCTTACTAGGGCTGCTGGGGCTCAGGCTCTGACCCTAACAACTCCAATAACAATGCTGTTCTAGATGCTTCTTCAAATTTGGACCAAGTCTGTTCCATTGAAAAGGACTCCACTGTGTGTCCTCCTCAAAAGATAGAATGCTGCTTTTCCTGAGGAGCCAACCCTTGTGTCTTAGGCAGCTTCTAGTGATCCCACAGCAGAGTATCCTTAGCTGAGTGTTGGCCTGCAACATTGTAAAAGACTAGGATCTCGATCAACCCAAGGAAGTACAGAGGAATCCACCCTGACACTGCCACTGTCGGCTTAAGCAGGGAGTTTTAAAGGAAGTAGGATTTTAGACTCTGGGCAGACAAGGCATTGTTGGATGAGCTGGCTTCAAGCCAAGAAAGACTTCAGCTAAGACTCGGTGACCAAGCAGTGTGGGTGGATGAAAAACACAGTAAGCATAGTTTATGGAGTGGAGGTAAAAGGTGAATGGGGGAGAAGGGAGAACCCTCAGGGGAAGTTTAAAGCCAGAGCTGGAAGCCCATTAGGGGCTGGGAATGGTGCTCAATTGGCAGTGCTTGCCCACTGTCTTAGGGTTTCTATTGCTTCAACGAAATACCACAGCCAACAAGCAAGTTGGGGTTCATTTGGTTAACACTTCCATTTCATAGTCCATCATTGGAGCATGTCAGGACAGGAACTCAAGCATAGCTGGAACCTAGAGGTAGGAGCTGATGCAGAGGCCACGGAAGAATGCTGCTTAGTGGCTTGCTCTCATGGCTTGCTCAGCTTGCTTTCTTATAGAAACCACTGCCCAGGGATGACACCACCCACCATGAGCTGGGCCCTGCCCCCTTGATCACTAATTGAGAAAATGCCTTACAGCTGGGGCTCATGGAGGCATTTCCTCAACGGAGGCTCCTTCCTCTCTGATGACTCTAACTTGTGTCAAGTTGACACGCAAAACCAGCCAGTACACCCAGAATGGTGGTTTGATGAGAAATCCTCCCTGTCCCCACCATGGATGCACATATTTGAACACTTGGTCCCCAGTTGGTGGTACTGTCTGGGAGATTGTAAAGTCTTGCTGGAGGAGGTCAGTCGCCAGCTGCACTGAGCGAGCTTTGAGAGTCTATAACTTGACTTGCTTCCTGTTAGTTCTGTCTGCTTTCGATGTATGACTGAAGATGTGATCTCTAAGCTTCCTGCTTTGGCCACTCATTGCCATACCCCGCCGCACCCCTGTGGACTTGTCTCCAAGAAAGTAAGCCCAAATTAATTCTCCCTACCACACATTGCTTTTGCTCACAGTGTCGAGTTCACAAAGCTTTGGGTTCCATCTCTCAAACCCCACAAAGGCTGCATAAACTGGGCATGGTGGTGCACACCTGTAATCTTAGCCCTTGGAAGGAGGAGTCCAAAGTCATCCCAGCCAGCCTGGGAAACAAGAGAACCTGTCCAAAACACAAAGCAGAGAGCTAGGCAGCTAGCAGAAAGGAGTGAGGCAGACAGCTCAGACATCTATCAGAACCTGTAGTTCCAGACACCCCATAACAACAGAACATGGGGACTGAGGTGAACTGGACAGCCCCAAACCCTCTTAAAGGGGAAGATGAAGTCTCCACTTCAGCAACTGCCAGGCTTGGCCATGGAAGAATGTGGGCCAAGGGTTGCCTGCCCTTTAAATTTTCAAAAGAAGCTTGGAATGTGAATTTTAAGATGAAATTTTCCTATTAAAAAAAAAAAAAACCAGCTTCAATCAAAACATGCCCGCAGGCCTGGAGTTTACAACTTACTGCTTGAAAGGTTCAGAAAGATTCCTAGATCCTAATCCTAACCACGGAGCTGCTGTTTCAGGAACTGGTTACAGCATAGCATGGTTTTCTTTTTATGTTTGCTTGTTGTCTTTCAGAGGAGGTTGGGAGTTATACAGAGAAGAGAAAGAAGACAGAGCAAGATGAGATCATGGAAAAGTATGAGAAAGACTTAGAAAGGGCTTGAGGACAGACACGGTCTTGTACTCTGTATAAACAATACGCCACTGCAGCCTGCATCTCTCCACGATTTAGTGGCTCTGTGGCATCTCCTCATACAGTGATTGGCCTGGCCAGAGGTCAAAGTCATTAGTAAACATGATACAAAAGGCTGGAGAAGTGCTTGCCCACTGGCATGTGCTCTGGTGGAAATCTGGCTGTCGAGATCCAGTGACCAGATAGCAAGGCTAGCCATGAAAGAAGGAATAAACGGCTGGTGATGGGAGGACCCAAGGCTCTCAGATGGAAGCAAGCCCTGGGTCTTGTTTTCCCAGCATCCTATAAACTGAGCATGGTGATACACACCTATAATCACATCCCTGGGAAGATGGAGGCAGAAGGACCAAGGACAAAGGACAAAGTTTGAGGCTAGTCTGGGGGTGGGGGTGGGGAGGTTCAACCTTCAGTTGCCCCTGTCAAAGTGCCAGGTGCATGAGTGGTTTGGCCGTCTTGGACTTTTTAACTGCAACTTCGTGAGACCAGAACAGTAGACTAGATTAACCTCCGTCAATCCACAGACTCACTAGAAAAAGAAAGTCATTTAAGTCACTATGTTTTTGGCAACAGTGGAACACTTAGTAAGTAGCCACCCCTTGAGTCCTACCGCTTGGCCGGACCTCTGGCAATCAATGATTTAGATAAGTCAGAGTCTCATTGTCTATACCAAGAAGTTGGCTTTTGTTTCAATGGCCAGAAGCAGCTGTACCTATGGGGAGAGGGGGCCTTAACAGTTGAGGGAATGTCATTAGCTGGGCATGCTGATGTGCTGAGTAAAACAAAAGGGCATTTTCCTGAAGACTTACTTTCCTTTTAAATTATTCGTATGCTGACATAGGCCAGAAGAGGGTATCAAATCCCCTCGAGCCTGAGTTACAGGTGGTATTGGCCACCTGTCATGGATGCTGGGAATCAGACTCAGGTCCTCTCTTTGATCATCATGGATGCTGGGATTCAGACTCAGGTCC
>NC_034599.1:57064985-57101366 GCF_900095145.1 Mus pahari | reverse complement strand
TCATGGATGCTGGGAATCAGACTCAGGTCCTCTCTTTGATCATCATGGATGCTGGGATTCAGACTCAGGTCCTCTCTTGATCATCATGGATGCTGGGATTCAGACTCAGGTCCTCTCTTTGATCACCAAGCACTTAGCAGCTGGACCATCTTCCCAGTCCTTAGAGTGTTGACCAGTAAAGAGCAGACCTAGATAATGTCTGTCAGGACCAGTTTCTACCAGGAAAAGGCTAACTTGTGATTGTCTAGTGAATTTTACTTTCTGCATCCAATTTAGCCATAAGAACACAAGCTGGGCAGCCCGTGCAGCATCCGTACACCCTGCATCTGAAGGAAGAGGGCTCTTCTTAGCTGCTCACTATTGCGTGTTTTTCAGCTCCCTCTGGGTTCAATTCATGTAAGCAGCTAATTCATCTTGAGCTTGATTCAGCTCACAGATGTCATCACTGAGAATCAAAGGTCCCTGGGAAATCAGCTTTAAGTCTGAAGCGTTGAAGGTGAGCAGGCAGCTCCGTGTGAGCAGCCCTTCGGTCAGCCCTAGCGGACTTCTAGGATGTCTGGTACAAGTGACCATGGAAGTAGCTAAAAATAAAGTCTGTAGTTCACACAGTGATCTGGGGGCGATGAGTAGAAGCCATAAAAGGAAACGCAGTTAAAATCCACTCATTTTCTCTTCTCTCAGTAAATTCTTGGAAGGAGGAAATGCAGGTGAATGAGACATGAACACGGACTTGGCAGGGCTTCCAGAGCTAACTGATCAAGCCCGCTCTTCTTATAAGTCACAGTGGCTCACTTTTACTGAGTATTTACTACAGGTCAAGCATTGTGCAAAATACGCTTGAATTCATTCTTTAATTTTATCCTCAGCACGTTCCTTCAAGGTACTGTGATTTTAACGTCCACTTTATGACGTCTTGGTCAGTAAGTTGCACACGGCCACACTGAACAGATCAAGGTGTGACTGTCCTGGCAGGAATGCAGATAGTCTGAAGACTCTGCCCTTTGCCTATCAGAGTGTTGAAACAATTAGCCCCTGGAAACTGGCATCCCCCTAAGATTGTCATACTTGGAGCGGGAAAGGGATGAAGTCTGGTGCCAATCGGGAGAGAAACTTGTCTTCCAGGCAGAGATTTCCCACAGTTCTGACCAATGCAGATGAGATTGTCCTAAAATGATGGTGGTGGTGATGGGCAGGGCCACGCCCTGATGGGAATTGCTTGATTATGCATACCTTCACCATCCACTTAAACATAACCTTTAGGCAGGACCCTTGAGACAGACCTTGGGGTCTCTGGACCTCTGTGTTCCTCTTCCCAGGATGACCATGTTGACTGCATCTCCCTTTTCTGCTTTTTGCTCTTGTTGGTTTGATTGGCCTATTAAAGGTGGGCGGTGCTCTGTTAATAGGAGCCCCAGAATTCCTGCCTAAGCGTACCCTTCTTCCTAGGTTCTCCCTCCCTCCTCTAGCAGGCTGGATGCTCGGTTCCAAAACTAGCCTGCTCAGCCGCTCATCTCTATCCTATGATGAAATTTGTTCTCTTAGAGCCCTTTCCATCTGGGCTGCCCACTGAAGTAACACATCAGCCAGTTCTGCTCTGGCATGGTCCTTTCACTCAGCATCCTCTGAGCCTTTACATCTTCAAACTGAATGTCTGCACCAGTCCTCAGTTCCTCCTCTTCAGATACTTGGTGTGTGTGTGTGTGTGTGTGTGTGTGTGTGTGTGTGTATTCACAAGTGTGGGTGGGATACATATACATATTTGTGCACACGGGCATCGAGGCCAGAGGTCAGTGTTGGGTGTCCTCTTTCCACCTTTTGTTTTTGCTTTTTGTTCTTTGCTTTGGGACTGACTCTCTCGTTTAACCTGCAGTTCACTGAACCAGCTAGGTTGTCTGTCTGTCTGTCTGGTGGGCTCTCGGAATCGACCCGTCTCTGCTTCCCTTGAGCTGAGATTCCCGTCACCAGCCGCACACGATTGCTAGACAATCCAATTAAGGGCCTCTTGCTTGTCTGGTAAGCACTTTACCTGCTGAGCGGCCCTCCCAGTCCTCACAGCAAATATTTTTATGAACTACTCGGCCTCTCTGTGTGAACCCCCAAACTCAAACTTCTGGAAACCCCAAGCTAGTCAAGCAAATAAAGAGCGGACCTGGAACAGTGAGATCACGTGGACGTCTCATGCCTTTATCTTTCCACTTTCCATAGCGACGTGGACGGGGAGGCTTTTTTTTTTTTTCCCCCTCTCTGCAAAGTCAATGATAAAAGACAGCTAGCACTCAGCCTTGCCACGGGGACAGCAAGGAGTGGTGAGCGCTGAGGCGAATTGGCAAGCAAATGCTTGATCTATGCGAAGCAGACGTCTCTCAGATCCCTCCAGGTATTGCTACAAAAGGGCTGCTCTGAATTGTCTGAACTTTCTAAAGCCTGCCGGAATTGGGGGTTTTGTTTGAAAACTTTTGACTTTTATCAGATCTTTTCCTTTTCTTCTTCTCTTCTTGTCCCCTTTTCCTGCCAACTTCTAGGCTTTAAGAGCAGTTAAAAATGGTTTCTATGAGGCAAACAAAGTGAGTCTGCAGACACCTGTGGGTGTGGCTGCTCCTTCTTACCGGATAGACCCAACACCCTGACAAAGTCCAAGGCTGGGGGAGCCTTACCCCACTTGACCCGAATATTGTACTTCTAGGAATGCAGACTCATCTGCAGGAGCTGTGTCCTATCATCCTTGAAGCTGACATGATGCTTGTGGCCAAGTGACAAACTGCAAGCCTTCACATGTGGCCCCTCATGACCTCTTAAGTCATCTTGTTAATGTTAATGGTCCTGTCAGCCCCGTTCGTTCTTGGAGAGGTTTTGACTGTTTTTCCTCCAATCTGATTTTATGTGGACCTTGGAGCATCACTTTCTCCATGAAATCAACAGCTGAATTCAAAATCTCATTGAAGACTCACAGTCTACCAGCATTCATAGAAACATGGACTCCTAGGCTGGTAATGTAGCCCAGGAGGTGGGGTGTTTACCCAGTGTGAATGAGGCCCTGGGTCTGTTCCTCTGTACCATGTAAACTGGATGTGGTGGCACGTACTTATAATCTTGACACGTGGGAGGTGGAGGCAGGAGCAACATAAATTCAAGGCCATCCTTGTTAGAAGGAAGCTCAAGACCAGCGTGAGTCTTGGTCCCAAAGAGCCATCGAGGTAGCTCAGTGTATGAAAGCACTTGCCACGAAAGCCTGATAATACAGGCTCAATCCCAGGAACCATACAAAAGCTGGGTATATTGGCATGTCCCTGTGAGTCAAACATTTCTAAAGTGAGGCGAGGGGAAATAGAAAAGCTACCTAGAAGCTTACAAGCCAGCCAGCCTGGAGTGTTCAGCACAGCAGAAACTAGAGAGACCCTGTTTCAGCAGAGTGAGAACCAACTCCCAAAAGTTGTCCTCTGACCTTTACATCCCATGCCATGTGTGTCTTCAGGTATGTAGTCATTTCATTTTCGATCCTGGTCCATGGATATTATTCACTTAAACAATCAGTCACTGTCAACAAATTCCAGGGTGCTGAGTAAAAATTAGCAAAACAAACTATGGGATTAAAATTCATTCAATGATCAAATTAGTGACAGCACTTGCTTTCAATTAGTCTGTCCAACTCTTTGAACATCAACCCTCTCCTACCGGTCTATAAATAAATAAACAAGTGTGATTAACCTCTTGGTTCAATTGCTGTTGGTTTTGATCATATCATCATGACACAGTGCTCTTGTCTGTGGCTGCTTAGTTTGTCTGGGGCCCGCCACCTCATGGCTTTGGGCACCCTTGTGACTGAAGTGTGGGGAACAAGGGGTCTATGAGGACGAGGGATATTTGAGATGAGGGTTCTCACCGTCTCCATTCTTGGAGAAACCTTGCGGTGCCACCCATGCTCTGGCTCAATTCTCCCTACTCTACATACTTGAGTTTGCTGCATACAGGCTCTGTGACATTGCCCCCACATTCAGCCCCTTCCCCTAGGACCTAACATACCCTCACAGTTCTCTGGCACCTCTTCCTCAGTTGCTTTAACTGGAGTGTTGAGTCACTGCCCCCCAGCACCGCCCTCCAGCCCTGTTCCTTGAACCTCGCTTGCCATACTTCAGATCTTCCAGATGGACCATACAGTTCTCTTTGGGAGCTGCACAGGGGTCTGTCTGCACCCTCATTCTGCTCTTTAACATGTGTTCCAGGTTTCTCTCTCAGTAATCCACCACAGACATTTCTGCCAACCTTTAACTAGCCACTTCACATTCAAGATCTTGCCATAGCACCCCACTGCCTTGGCAGTCTAGCCCAAAGCGTCACATCAAGGGTGGCCATTACCAGCAGCCGCTACCTGCTGGACAGAGCCTCCCCTGACTTCCCTACCTTTGATCCCTGTGCATTTGGAATTGTCAGTCCCATCTCTGCTTCCCAACATGCCCTGTGCTCTCCTGCCCTCACACTTTTGGTCACAGCAGCCTCGTTCAGGGAAAGCAAGCCTTTTCTATTTCTCTCTCTCAGGAAAATCATTCTTTCCAAAGCCCGCTCAGTGCTCACATCTGCCACGAAGCTTCCCTGCCTCACCCCAGGCTCCAGTGATCTGTCAACTTCAAAGAGCTTGAGACCTTATTGTCTGGAACATTCTTTTTGATCCTTAACAAGAAGCTCTGTGATTTTTTTTCCCTCCATTCACTCGGCTGACTAGTACATTCTTTGAAAGCAGAGACATGCCTTATGGACCCTGTGAATGGTCTTGCTTAGTGGGTGAAAGTATCTCCAAGTCTTCTCTGAGAAGAGGGTGTACTGGGTAGTCTTATGTCAGCTTGACACATAAACTAGAGGTATTTGAGTGGACAAAACCTTAATTGAGAACATATCACCGTAAGATTCAGCTGTAAGGCATTTTCTTAATTAATGATTTGTGGGGCAGGCCCAACCCATTGTGTGGGGGCATCATCCTTGGGCTGGTGGTTCTTGGTTCTGTAAGAAAGCAGGATGAGCAAGCCATGGGGAGCAAGCCAGTAGGCAGCACCCCTCCATGACCTCAGCATCAGCTCCTGGCTCTAGGTTCCTGCCCTGTGTGAGTTCTTGTCCTAACTTCCTTTGGTGATGAACAGCATTATGGAAGTGTAAGCTCAACAAACCCTTTCCCCCCCAACTTGCTTTTTTGGTCATGCTGTTTTGGGCATAGCAATAGAAACCCTAACTAAGAAAGAGGTGATGAGTCCATTTCTCTCATCCCCAGCTTTCAGGAGGTGGCTTTGATGGGTTAGCAAGGAGGCTATGCCTTATCGTGGCTATGCCAGGCATCTGCTTGGGATGTCCATGAGATAGGTAGCCTGGAAGAGCCCCCATCACGTATGGACATAGTGTTGGAATTGTAGAAGTCTCTTGTTGGCTGTGGCCATGAACCATATACCCCACTAGCTCACATCACCCAATTGTCTCCCCAGAGACTCCGGGAGTGGGCACAACACCAAAGGTCTAAGGTGCGTGTGCCTTTACCTCCGTTCTCTTTGCAGAGCCCCAGCACAGAAGTCAGTTGTATGGCAACATTAGGAAGCCTGGCCCCTCCAGCATCCCAGCAGCAGGATGCTCCACGCATGGCAGAGAGTCTCTGTGGATCCTCAGGGTTCTCCTAGCAAAGATCCCAGGATGTGGCCTGGGGAGTGAGGGCTCTTTTTCAGGGTCAAGAATGGAAAGAAACCGCTCACAGTGTCTTCCAGCTGTGGTTCCCTCTCCCCAGCTCCCCAAGCCAGCCTGTGCCTCCTATGCACTAGTAAGATAATGTTTATGTTCGTTTTTAGTGTGTGTGTGTGTATGTGTGTGTGTGTGTGTGTGGGCGTGGTACACATATGTGCATGTATGCAGCATGTACACATGCATGGACTCTGTGTGTGTGTGAAAGAGAGACTATGTAGGCCAGAGGTTGCTGCTTTTCATCTCTCTCTCTGTGTATGTGTGTGTGTGTGTGTGTGTGTGTGTGTGTGTGTGTGTGTGTGTGAGTATAGGCACACATGTGCCTTGGCATGAGTATAAAGGTCAGAAGACAACTTCGGGTGTTGGTCCTCACTTACCTTGCTGAAGACAGGGTGTCTTAGTCAGGGTTTCTATTCCTGCACAAACATCATGACCAAGAAGTAGTTGAGGAGGAAAGGCTTATTCAGCTTTCATTTCCATATTGCTGTTCATCATTGAAGAAGTCAGGACTGGAACTCAAGCAGGTCAGAAAGCAGGAGCTGATGCAGAGGCCATGGAGGGATGTTCTTTGCTGGCTTGCTTCCACTGGCTTGCTCAGCCTGCTCTCTTATAGAACCCAAGACTACCAGCTCAGAGATGGCACCACCCACAAAGGGGACCTCCCCCCCCCATCACTAATGGAGAAAATGCCCCACAGCTGGATCTCATGGAGGCATTTCCTCAACTGAAGCTCCTTTCTCTGTGATAACTCCAGCTGTGTCAAGTTGACACAAAACTAGCCAGTACACAGGGTCTCTTGCTTCCTGTTGTATTTGCTAGGATAACCTGAGCTGTGAGCTCCCAGGATTCTTCTGTCTTTGCCTCCCTGCTGCCATAGGAGTGCTGGGCTTACAGACACATGCCAGCATGTCCTCCTTTTTAACTTGAGTCCTGGGATATGAACTCAGATCTTGTTTGCACAGCAGACACTTTACTGAATGAGCCCTTACCTTGGGTCCATGTTTATTACTACTACTGCTGCTGCTACTACTACTGATATACTGATGTACTTCTTGAGGTATAGTTTTACTCTATCACCTTCTGCCTCTGCTGGTTATAGGTTAGCTCAAGGTTATCCATCACAAGCTCACATTTAAGGAAGGACACCTTAGGTGTGCCAGGAGCCACGTCAAGGGTTTCACACATGTCATCTCCTCCCACATTCATAGAAACCTGCTAGCAAAGGTTAGAGAGGAGACGACCTAGGCTGGAGGAAGCTCTGGGCTCAGCTAAGAGACAGATTAGGTTAGAAGCACAGCTGAGCCCGTGCCCCTCCTTCCTCAGCCACACTTGCTCTGCCCCCAGCCTCCCAGCTCTAAAGCCCTGTCTGGGAAGCCCCTGCCCAGGCTGCCTGGATCATGGTTTGCTCTAGCCGTCTTTCTCTGTTTCTCTCCATCGTAATATGAACTGGTGGCTTCAGGCACTCTGTAGAATCACTGGCCCTCTGGTAGAATTTCAAGTTTGCGGTAGGAAAATATTTGAGGCTTGGGGAGTTTTCTCTCCCAGAGTTCCTGAAGTTATAGCAAAAAAAAAAAACCTGTTTTTTCAAGATGAGCCAGAGAATGTGTTCTGTAACCAGATCACTGGAGAAGGGGACAGTGGTGCCAAAGCTCTGGCCCTGGTTCCGGGTGCTCAGGGCCAGATCACCAAGCAAACGGTGCAGAAACACAAAGCCAGCAGCTGCCGCAGCTCCAGGGTCAAAGCCGGGCTTTTCATTAGGGGGGACTGCTCTTTGCCCTGGGGTTGCATCTGACACAGGGCTGACAGGCCATAGCAGGTGTGGCCCAATTGTGGCAGCTGCCTCCACCTGCTCAGCAATTAACACACAACAGAGGGTCAAAGGCAGAGTAACTGCTCAGCTGAGGGCACTGAGGTGCAGGAAGCATATCCAGGCAGTCTCAGTAATCCATCTCCAAAGGATGGGAAACCGAGGCAGGAGGAGGGAGGACAGGTCAGGAGAGCTGGGAAACAGGGACAGCATCTAATAACCACAAGGGCTCGGGTACCAGCCCTGCCACGCTCACAAGACCTCACGACTATTAGTGTTCTCAGCTGTGGGCTAGGGTGAGCCTCTAAGCTGTGACTCAGCCCTTAAACTCAAAGAACCTTTCGGGTAACAGTGTTAATTCTGAGCCTTTACTAAATGCTGTGCTGGGCCAAATCACATTCCTTTGGTCCTCACACAAATTCAACAGATATTATTACATTCTTACTTTCCAGAGGAAAGTAGAGGATGTAAAGGATGAGGAAGTTACCTGGACAATAATGAGCAGAACTGGAATTTGTACCCAGCTAAATGAGTTCAAAAAGAAATAAGCAAGGCTCATGTCTTACCACAGGACAGAGCAGCAGTTCTCCGGGCCCAGGCACGTCTCCTGGGCAGTGTCCACTGACTTGGTAAAAAAGCAGGTTCTTGAGGCTGGGGCTATAGCTTAGTTTATAAGCGAGATTAGTGCTTGCTTGCATGAAGCCCCGAGTTCCATCCCCAGCAGCATGTAAATCGGGCGTGGTGATGCATGCCCGTGATCCCAGCACTCAGAAGGTGAGAGGAGAGGGGAGGATCAGAAACTCAAGGTCATCCTCTGAGGGTGAGCCCAGGCAAACCCTTCCTGAAGTTGCTCTGCCAGGGGTTTTGTCTCAGCAGTGAGCCAGCGTCACGTAGATGCTGTCTGGGTTGACAGTATGGGAGGATGGCACCAGTGATAGGAGACTTGGGAATCCTGGAAGCATAGACCAGCAGAGAGAGGGGGAGAAGAAGCGAGAAAGAGATGCTCCCCTCCAACTCTCATCATCTCACATGCTCTATTCCGCAGGGACTTAGTCTCACCGCCACTCTTCCCTCCCCAGCTTCCATTCCAAGAATGGCGCTGACATCGTGCTTACTCTCCATGTGTCTTCCCAACCTCCTTTGGATTCCCATCTCACAGTCTGTAAGGCTCCTTTAGAGAAGTGACTGGTGACTGGAAAGATGGGAGGGGTGAGCTGTCCTACCATTCTGGATCCTTGGCTTTAAGAAAAGAGCTTTTGCAATCCATGCTGAGATCACCTTGGAGACTGACTTTTGACCGGATACCTTAAGGTCCTCCTGGTTAATCCACAAGCAGACAGCCAAGAGCATCCCCAGAGAGGAAGACAAGTCCCTGGAAAAACACACACACACACACATATATGTGTGTGTGTGTGTATATATATATATATATATATATATATATATATATATATATATATATATATATATACTATAGCAGTACATTCAGTGGTGACTTGAATGAGAACACTGCCCACCCCACCCCTCCAGGGTTCAGATGTTTGACTACTTGCCCCCCACCCCCACCCCAGTTGGCAATGATGCTCGGGTAGTTTTAGGAGGTGTGGTCTTGCTAGGAACAGTTTTGTTTTTTGTTTTTTGTTTTCTCGAGACAGGGTTTCTCTGTGTAGCCCTGGCTGTCCTGGAACTCACTCTGTAGACCAGGCTGGCCTCAAACTCAGAAATCCACCTGCCTCTGCCTCCCGGGTGCTGGGATTAAAGGCATGCGCCACCACGCCCGGCTCTGGGAACAGTTTTTAAGGCTTGAAAAAAAAATCTCCCACAGGTGGCATATGCCTTTAATTCCAGCACTTAGGAAGTAGACACAGGCAGATCTTCCTGTGAGTTCCATCCAGACCAGCCTGGTCTACAGAGAGAGTTCCAGGATAGCCAGAGTTACACAGAGGAACCCTGTCTAGAAAAAACAAAACAGACAGACAAGCAAACAAAAAGCCTCCCATCACTCCTAGGGTTCCTAGTGCTGTCTCTGCTCTGTGCTTGGAGTTTAAGATGTGAGGTCCCAGCACTCAGTTCCTTCGGCCGAGCCTGCTGCTTGCTGCTGCCGTCCTCCCCATCCCTGCCCCCAGTAGACTCAGCTCTTTGGAACTAAAAACCAACCAGACCCTTCCTCCTATAAACTCCTGTGGTCAGGGTGTTTTATCACAGCAACAGAAAAGTAGCTAATAACCACCCCTTCCTTGATTTTCAAGCCTTACATGGGTACTTGAGCCTACGATGGAGAAGGGGAGTGAGCTAAGGCCCCACTCTTTCTACACAGGCTCACACGCAGGAGTTTTTAGGTCTGTTCTCCCAGTTTCCCTTTTCTCCCATTGCCAGTGGTTTCAGAGTCAATGTTTCATCATTAATTTAAGGGTGTAATCCCTGCTAGAGTTCCATCTCCGTCGGCTGGGTTCTGGGCTTAGGTCAGTCAGGGTTCAAATCTTAGTTCTACTGCTTGTTAGTCATTACGTTCTGGGTTAAATATTTAAACTCTTGGAGCTTCGGTGGTTTCCTTTGTAAAATGGAATCCGTGTTTCATGCTTCCAGACTCATGTCTGTAGGTACTCATTATTATTTGAAGGGTTAAAAATATGCGTCTAGATTTCTCATGAGCACATTTCTTCAGGATTACATAAAAAGAGGCATGTGTAGAGACAGAAGTGAGTGGTTGAGGATTCTGACATCAACTTAGGTTGCTGGTGTTTCTACAAATACAGTGATAAAATATAAATATAATGTGGACCAGATATGTGGTGGCACATGCCTTTAATACCAGTGCTCAGGAGGTAGAGTAGAGGCAGGCAGATCTGTGAGTTCAAAGAGAGTCTGGACCACATAGGAGGTTTTATATTGAGACCACGCCCTGCTCTCCCCCTCTGTGTGTGTGAGGGAGTGTGTATGTATGTGTGTGCCTAATTTTAATATTGAGTTTTGCCAGATAAGACCTATGAAGGCAGAAGATTCCTAGACAGTATAGAAGCGTCTCATGTTTGTGTGTGTGTGTGTGTGCATGTGTGTGTGTGTGTGTGTGTGTGTGTGTTTGGCAGGGTAGGGGAGCATTTCTAACCTGAATTCCCTTCTCTGGTCTACTTGCTCCCCCTCCCTGATGGCGGACAGGCAGACTATGACTTGCAATTACTAGCAGCAGAACTGAAGGAGCCCATTACCTGGGCTCTTCAAAGGCAAGCACAGAAAGAGCTACTTAGCCTCTTAATTGAATGCAGCTTTCCAGCATCATCTGAGGCTTGGAGCTGACCCCAGTCTCTCGCCTGTCCCCTTGATGGTCATGAGTGAACTCTTTTATGTGTTCTCATGAGGAAAGAGAAGAGTGCTTCTCTGTAACAGCCGCAGACACATGTTTGTGAGCCAGAAAGATCACGAAGCCTGTTTCATCAGGGTTGAATGAGAGCTGGGGACTGAGGAGGGAGAGCGGCTTGGAGGAATCAGGCTCCCATGGGAACCTGAATTCTAACTTCCTGGCTGCTTGGGGATCAATGGTAGTCTTTGTATGTGCTTCCCAGCTGGAGGGCCCTGGGGCTGGCAGGTGTTTTACATTATTAATAGTGAGAGCTCTTTCCTTCCTGATAATCTAGTCTCCTTCCACATGCATGGAACCACTTAGAAAACCGGCCGTGTCTATGTGAGTGTTAAGTAGGTAGCAAGGAAGTGGCCCTTCTCATCAAGTGTGGCGGGCCTTGTGCCTAGGACCCTCTGGACTTCCAAGGACCAGGAAGAGATTTTAATTTGGGTTTCTCTTAAAACCAGGATTAAAAGAAAGAAAACTAATGAAAGAAACAACAATGACTACAGTCTAATGAATCAACTATTTGTCTATACTAGTGCAGTTACAAAATATAATATTTAACATCTTATTTTGTCGGAAGGGCCCACAAAGGCAAAAGTGCAGAGGGCCTGGGGACATTATATTATGGTCCTAGACACAGGATTGGAAGGCATTTTAGTGGAGTCTGAAGACAAAGATGTGGTCCTACCTTGGGCCCTGGTAACCTCTTAACATCAACTAAGTCATTCCCCTAGGCTATAGTGGTCTCGGTGGTCCAGGGTTTGAAGTGCAGAACAGGACCGAGTGTCCCCCTCTCCTCTTCCTCTCTGGCCAGGATCTAAGGACATAATCATTATACAACTGGACCTTTACAAGCATTCAGCAGGTGTGTGCCTATGGGGACAGTGGGGTCTGTACTCCATTGTACGGGAGTGAAGGCTTCCTCACTGAAGAAACCCATGGGCAGCCATTACCTCTCCATTCCTAGGGAAGGTAAGTTAGTAAACAGCTGGGCTATTGAAGGTGTGAGGGATTTCTAGGCAATGGGCCAAGAGAATGGCATAACCCCACCAGAACCCATCAAGATGAGGCAGCCCCACTGAGGTACAGCAGCTGATAGGGAGAGAAGGTTCCAGAAGTGAGAGGTGTGGCCCACCTGCAGACCAGCTGATTATCCAGCTCAGTGGACCCCTCAGCTGACATAAAGAATTGAAGAGATCTGGGAACTGAAATGTCTTTTCATAAATGCCCTTTATTTATTATTATATACGGTTATGCCAGCAAGACGGCCCAGCAGTAAAGGTGCTGACAACTCAAGCTCAGTCCTAGAACCCGGTATAGGGAGGGGGAGAGAACTGAATCCACAAAGTTGTCCATTGTTCACACATGTGTCACCAAAACCATGCCTCTCCACACAAACGCAAATTTGTGAAAACAGAAAGAGAAAGGGAGAGGGGGCGGGAGAGAGAGAGAGAGAAAGAGAGAGAGGAGGAGGGAGAGAGAAGGGGGTAGGGGATAGGCCAAGGGTCATGTTTCCCGTTCCAGAGGAGGATCAATTTGAAGTCATCTTCAGCTACATCATGAATTCAAGGTCAGACGGGGTTGCATGATACCCTGCCCAATGAAGAGCAGGGAGAAAGGAAGAAAGAATAAGGCCACGGGAGAGAGGGAACATTTTGGCTAGAATCTTCTGTTCTTGATGTGACACAGCTTCCTCCTTCTTCCCGGAGACTCATGGGAAACAAGGCAGAGCCAGAACTGGGTTGTGTGTTCTGAGCTATCATTTACTGATAAGCATGTCCTCCATGTGCTCCAACCTGCCTCCTTCTTCCTCTCCTTCCTCTTCCCCTTCCTGTTTCCCCCTCCCAACTTCCCCTCTTTCACCCATTCTTTATTCTCCTCTTCCCCTCCCTCTTTCCAGTAAGTTCTTTCTTCTCACTAAAAGTGCAGGGAACGTGTCTATCTCAGACTTCCCAACTGTGAGGACCCCAGGTTGGAGTGTCAGGAAGGCTTCTGGTAACAGCTGCTTAATCTTTTGGTCACACGATGAATAGGCTTGGATGCCTTGTTCTGACCCTGAAGTCTTTCCGGGTCGCCCCAGCATCATTTGTCGGTTATTTCCTGACCCTGTCATTACATTCCTTCTGTGCCTTAGTAGGGAACGAAGGTGATCTTTTTCAATTAATCCATGAGAACAGAGTCCAGGTGGTCATGCCCAACCAGCTGTGGAGAGATCAGCCAGCTGGACTTCACTCTGCCAGCCTGCGGAGCTGGCAGGTCAGGGGCCTACGGATACAAGTCCCATCATCTGCAGGGTCAAACCAAGACAACTTGAACTTGGCTGTTTCATCTACCCTGTGGGGGAGAGTGAAAACAGGGGTCTCCATACCTGCGATGGGATGTAGAGCCGATTGAATGGCGGACAGAGCTCTCTTCCTCTATGGAGCTCTACCCACCAGGGCCCCAAGCTACTGTAATTAACAATCAAAGAAATGTGCATTCATGTAATCAAAAGCCATCTTGAAACTTATGGGCAGTTCGATAATAAATGTTTTTGAAGTTTGCCTTCCAAGCAGGTGTTTTCAGAGCCTACATGGGAGGGTCCTTCAAGTTTTCTGAAGACATGGGTTGGGGAAAAAATGCAATCCTGAGTATATATTTCTTGACCCAGCAATTCATTTCTAAGAACAGACCCTAAGAAAGGCATGCCGTCCAAGAGTGAGGACCTGGGTTTGAATCCCCAGAGACTACATGAAGTTAGACATCATGGCGGCATGCACGCCTGCAATCCCAGTGGGCTTGTAGGGAGATGGAAGATGGTGAGTCAAAACTTGGTTCTCTCCAGGTTCTAAAAGCCTGTTGTCAGGGTGGCAGTCCCTTAGCAGGCTGCAGGGCCACATCCTTCCTGGCTGCTGCCATTCTATGGGGTTCTTCCTCTACTCTAGTCTCTGTCGCCATTGCCACATATTTTCTTCTCTGGGTGACTCTCCTCTGTGTGTCTTTTATAAGGACATGAAGTCCTGAATTTATCTGACTAATCCAGGGTGGCCTTGTCTTTAGACCCTAGGCTTAACAGCATCCACTAAATCCTTGTATTAGTCGGCTTCTCATTTCTACGACCAAAATGACTGACAAACAACTGAAGGAGGAAAGATCCATTCTGGCTCAGGCATCAAAGGGCTCTGTTCATCCATGGTCACTCCATTAGGGTACCAAGGCACTAGGAGAGATGGCTTCTACCTCATGACAGATGTGAAAATAATCTTGGGGCAGTGGCTTGGAGGATGGCATGCTAATCATGGTGTGTGTGGGGGGGTGCTATGTGTGTATATGTGTATGTGTGTGTGTATTCATTGATTTTTCTTTTTTTCCCTTCATACTCTTTTGCTTAGCAGAGTGTTGGGTACTTGGTACTTGAGAAGGAGGTGGGAGGGCCTAAATGTGTTGGACTAACCATCAAGAAGCCACACCCACTCTGTGACATCTAGTCATTGCTAGTCTGTGCCTCTTGTGATATATGGAGAGTCAATGAAGTCAGTGGTTTCTCAACTTTTTTCTTTCTTAGCAATGGAGCCCCACCCCCAGCCCCACCCATTACAGCTAAGTACAGAGATGGCTGGGGAGATGGCTCAGTTAGTAAACTACTTGTGGTTCGAGTGTAAAAACCTGAGCTCAACTCCCAGAATCTACACCGCCGTCGCCGCTATCGCCGCCGCCACCACCATCACTATACCGAACTAACCAACCAACCAACAAGGCAGGTGGCAGAGATGGGCGACTCCCTGGGGGTTGCTGGCCAGCCTGTGGGGCTGAATCAGTGAGCTCCAGGTTCAGTAAGAGACCCTGTCTGTAGTGCAGTGCACATGAGAAAGGCATTCTTTGGGCACACATTTGCCTATGCATATGGACATGTGTACACACACACACACACACACAAACACACACACACAGAGTAAAATAAAATAAAACCCCAGCACAGCAGTGAGATGAGTCCAGGAACAGCCCAGGAAACAGACTGAGAGAGCACTGTGTCTCCGCTCAACCTCAGCTGACCTTCATCCTCACTAACATGGCACATGCCAAATGTTCCATAAATACCCACTGGTAGCCAACTGCTCTGATTTCTTCCAGGCCTTTCCCGCTGCCACATTGAAATGCTTTACCCCGTGTCCCTCCACCTGGCGGAATCTGGATGCTCCATCCTCTCTTCTCTGTGGGCAAGGCCGCCCTGCTTCAAATGCTGCCCTGTGTGTGCCGCGGAGGAGTCCTCAGGTCTGGGCATTGCTTATAAAATATCACTGGTGTCTCCAGTCAGACCCAGGGCTCCCTGGGGAGGTGGAAGCAGCTCTGAGATCTCTTGTTAAGCTAGCCAGAGAGTCTCTGCTCATCTCTAAGCTTCTGGGTAAAAACCCTCCAGGAGGTTTCCTGACTAAAAGCAAATCTATGCCCCCCCCCCATCCTTTGCTTCCTGACCAGGTGCCTCACTGCCTAGCCAGACTTCAGGAAGCTCTCTTCAGCCCTGATCTTTGCACCTCACCTACAAGATGGCGCTAGCAA
This sequence comes from Mus pahari, assembly GCF_900095145.1. Lineage (NCBI taxonomy): Eukaryota > Metazoa > Chordata > Mammalia > Rodentia > Muridae > Mus > Mus pahari. The sequence goes on along the minus strand of NC_034599.1, from coordinate 57,085,968 downwards.
CACCTACTGCTGAGCAGGTGCACTTCAGAGAATTTACCCTGGTTGTCAGTCACTCCCTCATGCCCCAGCACTCCAGCCTTCCTTCTGGGGATCCAGATGCCCACAAAGTCACCAGCTCATGCCAGCATCTGACCTAGAAGGAACTGGAGATCCCACACCAATGCTGTGGTCCGGGTCAACCCTGACAACTGTTGTCCGGGCCTTGCTGGTTATTAATGCTATAGTTACACCCATGGTTACAGGAATGCAAGGTCGTGTGCAGGAGTCACTTGGCACACTCATTCCTGGGAGCCAGAGAAGTGATAGTGTTTATAATGGCCATGTGTCTCAGAGCAGGGTTTCCCTTTGTCAGTGTCCCGATAACATGCCTCCCTTTTGGCTCTTTCACCGTGCCTGATTCCTCTCGCCGGGGCTGAGACGCAATGGTTGTTGTTAGTTTCATGTGTTGTTCTTTAAATGCTCTTGGGTTGCCTGCTGGGTTTCTGCTTGTTTCCTTGGTGGGTTGGCTCTAGATAGGAGGTGGGAAGAGATGAAGCCATTTGGTAGTGGTCCAGAGAAGTGATTCTGTACTTAGCAGCCAAAGCTGCTGCTGACACCATGGAGTCCTTCCTACTCCAGGATTGGAGTGGGTGATCCTCTGTTAGAACACACCCTTTATGTTCTCTCTCTGTCTCTGTCTCTGTCTCTCTGTCTCTGTCTCTCTCTCTTCCCCTCCCTCCCACCTTCCTTCTCTCTCCTCTTCCTTCCCTTCCCTCCTCCTTCTTTCCCTCCCTCCCAGAACCAAGCTACACACCTGCAGTTCTCCTCTGGAACAGAGTTGATGATAAAAAGTGTCACTGTGGATTTGAAGCCCCTCCCTTGTCCCCTTACAGCTTCCAGGTAAGTTCATGGTCTCAGCTAGTGGCTGCCTCTGTGACTGCTTGGCTCATAGGCCAGGCCAGGCTAGGTCGTATGGTACAAAACTTAACCTCATCCACCCATCTACTGAAAACATGTAAAGACAAACTCCCTTTGTTCTGGAGGGTCTGAGGGAAATGAGGGCCAGAGGCTCCGTATCTCCCCTTCAAAGCCCATGATCCAGATGCTGTATCCGCTCTAATATTCTGAGACTAGAAAGGCAGGCTCTTTCTCCCCTCAGTCTCACCTTGGCTGCCTACAGCCACGACACTCTCTATTGCTTTCCCACTCCAGGGCCTCATGACGGGCAGCTGTGGTGGTGAGTTTAAAACACCCCTGGTAGTTTTTCTGAAGGCTGCTTTCATGTCAGTCCCTCCCTATGAACCTGCTGTCTCTCTTCGTTCCTAACATCTCCAGTGGACTTACTGAGCATGGAAGCCAAGTACATTCTTTGAAGCAGTGTACTGCTGGCTACCTGGTGCCCGCTGGCTCAGTGGTGCCCCTCCCAGAGGCTATGTCCATATCCTGACTCTCAAAGCCTATCAGTATGAATTGATTTACAATGAAAGTTCATATAGTTTGAATATAAAATGCTCATGCACCACACAAGAAAATTAGCTTCCTTCCAAAGAAGGAGACCCTTCTAATCTCTTTTTCTATAGATAAAACAAAACCAGAAACTAGATGTTAGGATAGGAAGGGGGCTCACATTTGGGGGGCCCGTGGAGACTCTGACCAGGGGGATGTTCTGTACCGCTCTGCCACCCACCCCCTACCCCCAGCCAAAGACAACTCTCAGTATACTCTAGCACAAGTAACCCTGCCCTAGACCCAGTTAACCCTGTGCCCTTTGCCCTACTTCGCTGTGACAATTCACTAATCTGTCTGGACACCTTGGGCTAGATGATCCTGCAGAGTCTCAGTTTCTCCAGGGGCTGACGGAGAGAGAACAGGATCTCGGCACTAACTGCGGGAACCCCAAATACAGCACGTGACAGAGGACATCCCAGGCTGCCATCTGGGCCATAGCGTAGCTAAATTACTGTTCAGCGAGGGGAGGCATGATAGCCTGACACCTCTAAATCCATGAACAGCGGGGACACCTGGAAATTAAAGAAATCAGCATTATTAGGAAGCTTTGGTCGGCATTTCACTTGTCCCTGTCCTAATGTCTCTAGGAAACCAGATGAAGACAAGTTTCCCTTTCAGGAACAGGCAGACGAGTTTGTTACCATCCACCCACCCTCCACGGTATACCCCATCTTCTTCCAAAAAGTATTCATGGCAGGTATAACTAGGCAAAAGCTATTGTTTTTAGTGATTAAAAAGGAATTAAAAATATTTAATCTTTTAGTATGTTGACAGGGATGGGGAGAAAGAGGAGAAAGAAGAAAAGAAGAGAGGAGACTTGCTAGAATGACACACAGCTGAGACAGACGGAAGAGAGAGGGAGGGGGAGGGGGAGGACAGAAAAGGACAGACCCTCTATAGCACAAGTCCATTTATTAAGCAAACGACCTTTCCCTCTTCCTCTGCTATGCCCTCGAAAGGCCTCTGCTGAGCAGTATCGATTGGAGAGCTGGCCACAGTCCCTGCCTGGCAGAATCCATCAAGGCAATACCTGCTTTCAAAGAAGATGGCTTTCTGGTGCTGATGGATCAGGATCCAACCGGTTTCTTGCAAGGCAGTTTGGATTGTCACATGCCCAGTGGAAAGGGATCTGCAGGCTGCTTTTTCTTTGATCTTATTCAGGAGGCTGAGCCTAAAAGCTACTTTTGGGGGGGGGGGGAAGCTCAAGGTCACCTGAGCTACGTAGTAGATTATAGGTTAGCCTGGTCTATAAACAAGACCCTCCATCCTACCCCCCCCCACACCTCAAAAAGCAAGCAACAAATTAAAAAGATTAAAAATAATAAGAGAGGTAGGAAGATGGTTCCGTGGGGGGAACATTTGCTATTATGCAAGCACAAGAACCTGACTCTGACTTCCTAGAACCCACACAAAGCCGAACATGTGACACTGCATTTGTGATCCCAGAGCTCCTATGCTGAGAAGAGAAGCCAACCAGGAAGCTGAGACTGGATAATTCCCAGAAACTCTCTTATCCTCACCAACAAACATGAAAGAGGCCCGGCCTCAAACAAGGTGGAAGGCTCCTCATATGTGACTTGGCACACGTGTGCCCATACACAAACACACCACACACAGGCAGACACACACACACACACACACACACACACACACACACACCCCACCATGCACACCACCACATGCGTGCATACTCAAAAATAAAAAGAAGCTGGAATGAGAGTTCTGGGACTTTATAGATTTGCTCCCCCCTGGATGCTCCAGCACTAGAACCAAGCCCACTGTTCTGTGGACAGCCCTGGAGTCCTACCCTGACCTCATGGGGTGAACTGTAGATCAGCCAGCCAGCTGACTAATGGGCCTGTATGGAGCACTTGAGGTGTTTCCGAGGAAGTTCTTGAATGCTCCCCTCGAGGTTGTTTCGAGGGAGAAAATGTCATTGTGCATTTAAAAGGAGCCAATCTTGACAGCCTATTGTGGCTTTAAACAGAAACGAAAGTAGAACAGAATATTGGTGATTTGGGTGACTACCCTTATTAGGAAAGAGCTGGCCCGGTGATAGCCAGAGCAAGGTCGCTTAGCCATAGAACTGCGCTGTCAAGGCAGTAGACTGGTCCAAGAGCCACATCTGCCACGAACACAGGCAGCCAGCATACAAAGAAGACACCTAGAGCTGTGACTTGTTGCTTTGGCTTTCACGAGTCCCCTGTGAATTGTTAGTGCTCCAGCCCACTTGGGAGGCTGGTGTGTTTGCAAGGTCGTCCTGGCTGCCTGCCTACTCTACCCCTGTTGGGATGACAGCACATAGGAATTGTTTTGCTTTTGAGCTGGTCGTCTCCAGGAAGTTTTATATGTGTACATAGTTAGCCACAGGGCATCGATTCTCTCTTGGCTAATACAAAGGCAGACGGTTTTATGCTGAGCTGATCAGTGACCAGTCCAAGCCTGCTTTTCATCCACACATGAGAAATCGATTAGTCATTCTGCACCCACAAAGGGGAGGAACAGGAGAGTGGAAGTCACGGATCTCACTTCTGGGGAAGGCTTATGCAGTGTAGACACTCAACCTGCAAAACAATCCTTGTGGCAGTTAGTTATTATCACCACCTTCTACGTTATGATGCATTCCCTGTCTCTTTTAGGGAAGATACACATTTTGGGGGGCTGGGGAGATGACTCACATGGGGAAGTGTTTGCATGAGTAAACACGTGTATATGTGAGGACCCGATTTTGATCCCCAGAGCCTATATCAAAAGCCAGGCACGGTAGCATACACTTGTAATCCCAGCATTAGGGAGGCAGAGACAGGAGAACCTTGGGGTCTGCTGGCCAGTTAATCTAGCTGTATCAGAAAGTTCCAGGTTTACCTAGAGTCCCTGTCTCGATATATAGGGTAGAAAGTGATCAGAGGAGATACATGACCTTGACGTTGGCCCCCACATGCATATGCATACACACACACACACACACACACACACACACACATCTATATGCATTGTCCTGCTTCTCTTTTGCAGCTCAAGGGCACGGGATGAGGCTCAGACTCCTCATCTGTATAATAGGAGCTGGGATTGAGGAACGGAGAAGGCTTTCTTCAGTCTCTTGGATTTGGTGATTCCTCTCATGGCCTTGACCTTGGCTTCTAGGGCCCATGCTGGCTGCTCAGATCTCGTCGTCTTATTAGTCCCTGTGTTAGCAGGCACTAGCTCAAAGACTACCCAACGCCGTGCTCTCCCACCCTGCCCCAGGGCCATCTTGAGCATCTGTCATCACTTCCTGCTTCTTGGCATGCACCAGGCACAAGGGGTGCCACCCTATGGTGCCCGGCCAAAAGGCCAGAGCAAGGCAGATGGCAAACAGAGCTGTCACTTGCCACCCTCGTGTTGGCTGAAGTCTTGCTGGGCTGGCATCAGCCCTGCCACTCAGTTCTGCCAAATGGCCTTTACAGACGGAGCCCCGACAAGAGAATATAGTTTCTGTTTCTCATGGCTTTTGATCTTCCAGCTGGATGAGGATGCCCAGCTCCTTCTCTGCTTCTAATGTTCTTGGGTATTGATTGCATCAGACACATGAGAGGCCTGATGGTCTTCCACCCTGCTCCCACTGGTCAGAAGGGCTAGATGCCACAGTGGAGTCTAAGTCCAGGGCCAGGAGAGACTTAGCATGGCCACATTGAAGGAGCTTTGGGCTAGAGTCTGGGCCTTTATCTTTCCTGCTCATCTATCTCAGAGATCATTCCGCAATAGAGGTAGAAATAAATGATCTCTGGGGGAAGTCCCACCTGCTGCCTCTGTCTCTGTCTGTCTATCTCTCTGTGTGTGTCTGTCTCTCTCTCTTTGTCTGTCTCTGTGTCTGTCTCTCTCTTTCTCTGTCTATCTGTCTCTCTGTATGTCTCTGTCTCTCTCTGTGTCTCTGTCTCTCTCTGCCTGTGTCTGTCTGTCTGTCTGTCTGTCTGTCTGTCTGTCTGTCTCTCTCTCTCTCTCTCTCTCTCTCTCTCTCTCTGTGCGTGTGTGTGTGTGTGTGTGTGTGTGTGTGTGTGTGTAGGTTAGAGGCCAACATCAGTTGTCATTTCTCAGGTGCCATCCACCTTGCCTTTTGAACCAAGGGTCTCTTAGTGGCTCAGGGCTCGCTGCCCAGGCTGGGCTGATGTGTTACCAAGCCCCAGGGAGCCACCTGTCTCCACTTCTCTGGCACTGGGTTTACAAGCACACACCGCTATGCTTAATTTTTTTTTTTTTAATACATGGGTTCTGGGGAATTGAACTCAGGTCCTTCTCCTCATGCGTATGTGGCAAGCCCTTTACTAAGTTAGCTCTCCAGCCTTAAACAAAACTTTATTAGTACATGGCCATGCTTGCTGGTTGAAGCTGCTGTCGCACAATAAAGATGAATTGTTGCAACAGAGGCCACATGTGGCCTCCAAGACCTAAAATGTTTGGTATCTGGCCCTTTGGAGCAGAAGCCAGGCACGACCTGCTCTCCATATCTCTTCGCTCAGTCACAGGGGTTATAGACATGCCTGCTGCTTTCTGTTTAGTTACAGCTATTTAATAATACAGACCTTATTGGATCAGCAGTGAGTCAGACCTCAGAAGTGTTGGACTTGTGACAACTTCCTTTACCTTGCATGCATGGCTAGAATGGCATGTGTGACCCTGGTGGGTCTGGGGCAGCATTCCACAATCAAATACATTTCTTTGTTTTAAAATCTATTTCTTTTTTTAGATTTCTTTTTTATTTTATATGTATGTCACCATGTGGGTGCTGGGACCTGAACTCAGGTCCCCTGTAAGAGCAGTGTGCACTCTCAATTACTGAGCTATTCCTCAGTCTCCCATGCTTTTTTTTCTAGAGTGAGAGAACTACTCCTACTTTATAAATGAAACCACGAGCAGGTTCCCATCAATTTAGGCCAGTTTCTATGACAAAATGTATACATGTTGCATGAAAGGTGGTTGCCCAACGAGTTACGTACTCCACTTTGGAGACCATAAAAACTTTAGACTAGAAGGCCATTTGGAATGGTCCTGTGTGTTAGATGAGGAAGTGGAGACTGGGAAGGTTCATGCTGAGGTTCTCTAGTTGGTAAAGAATGGGCTTAGACCCTGACTGAAGACTGATTTGCCTCTGAATTCATTTCCCAGCCCCCTAGAAGGCCCAAGTTTCATTCTATTGGCTCCCATGTCACCTTGCACAAAACTTCCCTGAGACAGAAAACCTATATTTACCTCTAACATTTCCAGGTGTTTTTTGCCTCAAAATCTAATACTTAATTATCTGTTACCTAGTAACATCACACCTCAGTGGTCTCTATTTGGGGATGGAGCCTGGGTATTCATCTTTTCTGGTCTTCTCCAAAGGCCTGAGTGCTCAGTCTGGTGATGATCCATTACTAACTACAGAAGGCAGAAAGCAAAGGACTCAGGAGGTGGCTCAGTCTATAAGTACAGGCAAGAGGACCTGAGTGCCATTCCCAGCACCCGTGTGAGAACCAGATGTGGCAGCATGAGCCTGTGCTCTGTCCTTGGGAGACAGACACAGGAGGATCCCTCAGGGCTTGCTGGGTAGCTCGTCTACTGAATTGATGACTTCTGGGTTGAATGAGAAGCTCTGTCTCAAAAGAAAGGAAAAGAAAAAAAAGGATGGGAAACAATTTAGAAGAACACCTGATGTCAACCTCTGGAACACACACACACACACACACACAGACACACAAGCACACACACACACACACACAGACATAGAAACATACACACAAACACACACAGACTCACACAGAGAGATAGGCATACATAGAGACATATACACAAACACACATAAATATACACACACATACACAGAGACAGACAGACAAAGAGACAGACATAGAGACATACACAAAAACACACAGACACACACAGATACACACATAGACAGACACATACACATACAAATATACACATACACACAGACAGCCACTCACAGAGACAGGCAGACATAGACACATATATACAAACACACAGACATACACACACATAGAGACACACACACACATAGACAAACATACACACATAGAGACATACACAAACAAACATACAGAGAAACACACATACACACAGAGGTGCACAATTTAATCTGGGCAGTGGGTCAGTTTTCTGCCCAGCAAGGGGTGGAATACAAGGGTTTGTAGGTGTCTAACCATGGAATAAGAAACATGTAGGACACACCCCATTTGGCTCCACTATAAACCTCAACACTCCCTAACCTGAGGGTTCAGATTTGGAAATATGTTCCTGTGGAATCAAACCATATGTGTACCATACGTTGTTGGAAAATATATCTCAGAAGATCAGTAGATCTGGAAACAGATATCTCAATCATCAAGGGAAACAATCAGGCAAAGACAGCCATCCTTCTGTGGTTGATGTCAGCAAGAAAGCCAAAGACAGAGTCTGCATTTAGGAAAAGCATTTAGGAGAATCTTGTGGCTGAGGGCTCTCGTGGGGCTTGGGTAATACTGATGAATATGTGCGTTTTGAAACGGTCAGGAGTCGTCTAATAATCCATCACATATAAAGATGCCTTGGGGAGCCACTAACCCTTTCTCTGCTGCTGTGGAGTATAACCCCTTCCAAAGACGGGTGCCTGGGCTGCACCACCACAGAATTTATCATCGTTATCAGCACTCATCATTGTCAGCCATGGGAGAGACTAAAAGGACCGCTTGTGTGTGGTACTTGGTAAAGCTCTGTCCAGGGTGAATTTTCTTTCTCTCTGCCCTTAGTGACCGTCTGGCCCAACCTTTTCTATGAAACACACCAAGGGACCATGCAGGGAAATGGAGGGAGTATCCAGTTGTACTGGTAATCTAGGTGGAGCATCTAACTTTGCTAGATTATCTGGCCTTAAGCAAATTATTTACTCCCCTAAATCTCACATTTTCATTCATAAAAGGGATTGCCAATAATATCCCCTTTTCAGGGTCATTGTAAGATATGATGAGATGGTCACTATTAAACATTTATAAAAACAATTCTGTGTGTGTGTGTGTGTGTGTGTGTGTGTGTGTGTGTGTGCGTATTTATTAACTTTTTGAGACAAGATTTCTCCCTGAACCTGGAGCTTGCTATTTTCAGGTAGATTGCCCAGCCAATGAGCCCTTGAGGTTTACCTGTCTCCATCCCCTGTTCTAAGATTGTAGGCCAGTGCTACTATAGCCAGCTTTTAACAAGAGTGCTAGGGGGTTCAAAATCAAGTCCTCATGCATATCTAGCCATTATTTTACCTACTGAGTACCTCCCCAGTGCTATAAGTAAATCTTAATCCCTTCCTTTCCTGCCCACTTGCTAGTCTCAAAAGGTGATGATAACCTAGATGGTGCTGTGATTGATTATTGATGCCTGCCACACACTCTGGAAGGAAGAGGGGGTAGCATGTGTCCCATATGTAACACATACAGCAGACATCAGAATAAATCACATTGTACTACACTCTATTTTGCTAGTCTTAAATCTTGCTCTGGTACCTTCAACACAGTGTTCCAGGCTCCAATCAATGAGGGTTTAAACCATCAGATGCACAGTTTCATCCTCTCATCCTCAGATAGCGTGGGATGTTTGGTTTGAACCTAAGCTTAGTCAGGTCAAAAGTGGTTGTTGAACTATCAGGACAGGCCTGGCGGGAATTTATTCACATGAAGAACCAATGAGCCACCTAGGAGAGAATTTACCCATCGGAAGAGAAAGGGTGTCATACAAGATAAATTGAAGGCCAGAGGCCTGTAGTAGGAAGGAATTCAGAAGTAGATTCTACCATCAGAATGATCTCTGCCTAGCCTACTGGGCCAATATCTGAGCCTTTTTGGTAAAAACTATCAAAAAACTATAAAAGCATCTCAGCCAGTCAGTATTCCTCAGCTGAGAATTTTTCTTTAGCTCTGTATCGCATTTTTAATAGGGTTATTTAGTTCTCTGGAGTCTAACTTCTTGAGTTCTTTGTATATATTGGATGTTAGCCCTCTATCAGATGTAGGGTTGATAAAGATCTTTTCCGCATCTGTTGGTTGCCATTTTGTCCTATTGACGGTGTCTTTTGCCTTACAGAAACTCTGCAATTTTATGAGGTCCCATTTTCAATTCTTGATCTTAGAGCATAAGTCATTGGTGTTCTGTTCAGGAAAATTTCCCTTGTGCCCCTGTGCTTGAAGCTCTTCCCCACCTTGTCTTCTATTAGTTTCAGTGTATCTGGTTTTATGTGGAGGTCCTTGATCCACTTGGACTTGAGCTTTGTACAAGGAGATAAGAATGGATCAATTTTCATTCTTCTACATGCTAACCACCAGTTGAGCCAGCACCATTTGTTGGAACTGTTGTCTTTTTTTTCACTGGATGGTTTTAGCTCCTTTGTCAAAGACCAAGTGACCATAGATGTGTGGGTTCATTTCTGGGTCTTCAATTCTATTCTATTGATCTACCTGCCTGTCACTGTACCAGTACCATGCAGCTTTTATCACAATTGCTCTGTAGTACAGCTTGAGATCAGGGATGCTGATTCCACCAGAGGTTCTTTTATTGTTGAGAAGAGTTTTTGCTATCCTGGGTTTTTTTGTTATTCCAGATGAATTTGTAAATTGTTCTTTCTAACTATGAAGAATTTAGTTGGAATTTTGATGGGGATTGCATTGAATATGTAGATTGCTTTTGGCAAGATGGTCATTTTTACTATATTAATCCTGTCAATCCATGAGCTTGGGAGATCTTTTTATCTTCTGAGATCTTCTTCGATTTCTTTCTTCAAAGACTTGAAGTTCTTGTCAAACAGATCTTTTACTTGCTTAGTTAGAGTTACACCAAGATATTTTATATTATTTGTGACTATTGTAAAGAGTGTTATTTCCCAATTTCTTTCTCAGCCTGTTTATCTTTTGAGTAGAGGAAGGCCACTGATTTGTTTGAGTTAATTTTATATCCAGCCACTTTGCTCAAGTTGTTTATCAGGTTTAGGAGTTCTCTGGTTGAATTTTTGGGGTCACTTAAGTATACTATCATATCATGGCTGAGAAGCACCTAAAGAAATGTTCAGCATCCTTAGTCATCAGGGAAATACAAATCAAAACAACCCTGAGATTCCACCTCACACCAGTCAGAATGGCTAAGATCAAAAACTCGGGTGACAGCAGGTGCTGGTAAGGATGTGGAGAAAGAGAAACACTCCTCCATTGCTGGTGGGATTGCAAGCTAGTACAACTACTCTAGAAATCAGTTTGGTGGTTCCTCAGAAAATTGGATATAGTACTACCTGAGGACCTGGCTATACCACTCCTGGGCATATACCCAGAAGATGCTCCAACATGTAATAAGGACACATGCTCCACTATGTTCATAGCAGCCTTATTTACAATAGCCATAAGCTGGAAAGAACCCAGATACCTCTCAACAGAGGAATAAATACGGAAAATGTGGTACATTTACACAATGGAGTACTACTCAGCAATAAAAACAATGAATTCATGAAATTCATAGGCAAGTGGATGGAACTAGAAAATATCATCCTGGTGATGTAACCCAATCACGAAAGAACACACATGACATGCACTTACTGATAAGTGGATATTAGCCCAGAAGCTCGGAATACCCAAGATACAATTCATAGACCACAAGAAGGAAGATCAAAGTGTGGATACTTTAGTTCTTCTTAGAAGGGGGAACAAAATACCCACAGGAGGAGATATAGAAACAAAGTGTAGAGCAGAGACCGAAGCAAAGGTCATCTAGACACTGCCCCACCTTGGTATCTATCCCATATACAGTTACCAAATGCAGACACTATTGTGGATGCCAACAAGTGCTTGCTGACAGGAGCCTGATATAGCTGTCTCCTGAGAGACTGTCCCAGTATCTGACAGATACAGAAGTGGATGCTCACAGCCATCCATTGGATAGAGCACGAGGTCCCCAGTGGAAGAGCTAGAGAAAGAACCCAAGGAGCTGAAGGGGTTTGCAGATCCATAGGAGGAATGACAATATGAACCAACCAGTACCCCCAGAGCTCCCAGGGACTAAACCACCAACCAAAGAGTAAACATGGAGGGGCCCATGGCTCCAGCCGCATATGTAGCAGAGGATGGCCTTGTTGGACATCAATGGGAGGAGAGGCCCTTGGTCCTATGAAGGCTCGATGCCCCAGTGTAGGAGAATGCCAGGACAGGGAAGCGGGAGTGAGTGGGTTGGTGAGCAGGGAGAGAGGGGATGGAATAGGAGGTTTACAGTGGGGAAACGAGGAAAGGGGATAACATTTGAAATGTAAATAAAGAAAATATCTAATAAAACAAAATTATCAAAGCAGTTTCCCAGTGGTGGTCAGAGATAATGGGATATAAGGCAGCTGCTACTTTAGAGATAGGAACTATTGTGGGATGGGCCAAAAAGGGGCATTGGCAAAATGGGGCATGAGCAGGGAGGGGCATGAGGAAGGGGGGAGTGGGGAGAAAAGGCATGGCAGGGAGGGGCATGAGCATCTTCTGCAGAAGAGCCTGCTCAAAGGCCTTTGGTGGCCGCCCTAGGATGTGTATCTGGGTTTGGCCACTCCCTGTAGTGGCTACTGTGTCATTTATGACTGAGGACTAGCATAGTGAAGTACCACAGGTGGGCAAGCTAGTGGCCAGTGCTCTCAGATCCCCACAGACAGTGAGTCACCCACGGGAAAAACCCCAGACAGGACTAGTTTCTAACACTGCTCTGAGCTCCTCCACAATCCAGGTTCTGTAGCTCCAGAAAGTACAGTTTCTATGAGCTGGAATCACCATGCATCTTGCTATTTTTAAAATATTAAAAATATTATCTATATGGGTGTTCTGTCCATATGTATATTTATGTATCATGAAGAACAGAAGAGGGCCTCAGATCCTCTGGAACTAGAGTTACAGACAGTTGTGAGTTGCCATGTGGGTGCCGGAAATTGAACCCTGATCCTTTAGAAGAGCAACCAGTGCTCGTAATTGCTGAGCCATCTTGTCTGTGTTGAGTTTCTTTTCTCATATTTTGAACTCTGTCAGGTCAGAAGGAAAGGCTGGGTCAATTTCCCGTTAATTCATGCACTAGTTAATTAATTCATGCATTCGTTAATAGAGTCAATAACTGTTGACTGAGCTCCAGCTCTTCCTTTGCCCATTCACAGAGTCTCTTGACGTGATGTTTGTTGAGCACCGGTGGTACCAGGAGCTGAACGACAGAAGAAAAAGAAAGATCTCAGCAAAATCTTTGCTCTATGGGGCCCAACGCAGACTGGACAGAAGCTGTTAATACTGGGCTCTACTGACCCGTGGCCCCCCACCCCGCCCCCGGTCAGTTTCCCCATGCTCAGATTGTCAAAGGCCAGTTGACCCCAGACTCTGTGCTGTTTTCCTTCTTGCTCTTTAAACCTGGTCAAGCACACTGTTGCAGTGGCCATGTGACTAGTATGGCACGAGCAGAGGCAGTCAGCCCACCCTACCCCACTGCCTCTATTTACCCTACTCCTCTCACTTGTTCAGTGGTTTCTGTTCCTCTGCAGCCTCAGTTCTCAGAATTGGAAGTAGTATGCGTGTCCCGTGTGCTCTGGAACTAAAGCACCTCGTGTAAACCTCCCATCCGCCGCCTCTGCTTAGCTCTCGGCTATGGTCAGTAATTCAGCTTCGGCCTGCTTCCTCTGCTCAGACTCTCCTAGTCTGGCTCCACTGAGGCAGAGCCACATGCCAAGCTCAAGTTGACCCAGTTTATCCAGACACAGAGGTCAGAACTAGGATCATCCTGACCTAGCTTCCTAGCTTTTGCTTTCTTGATATTAGAATCATTGCTATTAGATTTCTTTCCTGGATATGGTTATTAGTTTTCTTTCTTCTTAGGGTAAATATCTCCAAGTCTGGACTGGGGAGATAGCTCAGTTGGCAAAATGTTTGGTTGCAAGCTTGGGGACTTGAGTTCAATTCCCCAGCACCCACATTAAAGGAGGAGGAGGAGGAGGATGGAGAGGAGGGGGAAAGGGAGGAGGGGGAGGGGAGGAGGACCACGATGAAGATGAGAAGCAACAGCAGCTGCAGCAGCAGCCAAGTATAGTAATGTGCATACACTATCTTATTTACATTACAGTGGTTATAATGCCAGCCCTTAGCACTGGAGTGAAGGAGACTTGTGAATCCCTGGGGCTTACTAGCCTAGCCTACTTGGCAAGCTCCAGACCAATGAGAGACCCTGTCTCCAAAAATAGGGTGGACAGCACCTGAGAAATGACAGCTAAGACTGTCCTCTGGCCTCCATAAGCACATGGACATACACACACACACACACACACACACACACACACACCTTCTTAACTTTCCAAGTTCAAACATGACCTTTTCCCTAGAGCCTTCAGAACCCATGCTGTCCCCATAATGAACTACTACGAAGAACGCTAACCAGGAACTGAGGCCAGCCACGCTGCTGTCTGGTTTTAAGTGACCATTGTGTTTCTCCTTGTGCACACTTGGTTCACATTAACCACTTCTGACACACTCTCAGATCTCATTGAGATGATACTAAACCGCCACAGTCCAGCCTGGAGTTTAACTCAGAGGCAGAACTTGCCTTGTATATGAGAAGTTCTGGATTCTGCATCCAGCCGAGCGAAACTCATGCAAACAAACAGAGCAGCTATTTTACAAATTGAGAATCGATAAATATTTTTTAAATTACATTCTTGAAATTATTAGCAGTTTAATTGTTCAGTTTTCACATTTGTCTTACATTCAGATACTTGGCTCAATTCTTATATTAGTTCTAAGAATTTGTTGCTCTCTTAGGATTCTTAAAATACTTATAGTACATTCAATGAATGAATATTAGAATATTTTCACTGCCCATTTTTAACTTTACCTTCCTATGGCTCAATAAATTTTTAAAATAAAAAAACCCAAATCTTTATTACATAGATAAAATATGAATGGGTATATTAAGGTTGAGATAAACCATGAGGATTATCTTATAGTCCAATCTACTACATGCATACATACATTCATCCCTTCCTTCATTTATTTGTTATTACGAGTATTGATGTTTTGCCCATACACATGTCTGTACACTACCCACATCCCTGGTATCCAAGGAAAACAGAAGGCATCACTGGATGTCCTGGAACTGGACTTCGAGATGGTCGTTGAACTGCCATGTGGGTGCTGGGAGTTGAACACTGATCCTCTGGAAGAACATGGAAGAACAGGCAGTGCTCATGACTGCTGAGCCATCTCTGCAGACAGGAAAGAAAACTGAAGTTCACAAAGGACAAGCTGAGCTCATGGTGAAAGCTTGTGTGGAATGGGGATGGACCGCGGCTCCTGCGTCCTGATCAGCTGTCCTTTCTGCTACGCCACACAGCCTACTGATTGACAGCCAGTCTGAGAAAGCAGAGTGGGTCTTTCAAGCCAATTTCTGTCTAGCTCTGTATTTTGTACTGCTCCGTGTTTTGGAGCTTGATGTCTATATTGGGTCCTTTACTCATTACTATGACAAAATACTCAACAAAATCAACTTGAGGGAGGGGGGATGTATTCTGTGTGCACTTCAAGGGTCTAGTGCATTATGGCAAGGGAAACATGGAGGCTGGAACCTGAGGCAGCACTCAGTCAGGTAGCAGAGAGAGATGAATGCTGGCCATCAGCCTGCTTTCTCCTTTTTAACTCAGTCCAGAGCTACAGCCTATGGGATGCTGCCAAGCACAGTTAGGGGAACCATCACAATACACAACTCTGAGTTTAGTCTCTTGGAGTTTCTCCTGACTGTGTCAGTCTTAGGAGACTGTGTCCATCCTTGACTTTTGCCAGGCGTTGCTATGGCAGATACTCCTTGTCTGTGCATGCATCCAGGAGGCTCCGTGTTCTGTGACCTACGCTAGTCCATTGCACTGCAAGCCTGGAGGGCTGAAGCCACTCCTGAAGCCAGCTGTACCTCAGTGGCCTCCCCTGAAGCCAGCCCAACCTCTGTCTCCTCCCCTTTCTTACTCCTAGGCTATTTCCTTCCTTTAGAGGCTTCTTCTCCCAGCTGCCTGTCCTGCGCCTCAGGGGCCCGAAATTCATTTCAGGCTCCATCACCAGAATGGGATGAATTGTGGAAGACAGCACAAATGGGACTTTGGCTTCTTCTGTAACACACCCTTTCCTAAGAATCTGCATGTTGTAGTGAAAGAGCTCTGATGCAGGCGTGTCCAGACCTTGGATCCTGTCGCTCCCCTGATGCTCGGTATTTCTTTGTCCTCAGTTTTCTCATCTATATAACCGGAGGAGATGGAAACTCATGGCATAGTACATGTCCCATGCTAGGAGCCATCCTCTGGGCCTCATTTACAGTTTTTCATTTAATTATCACCACAAGCCCACAGAGCAGACAGCATCCCTAATTGAAAGAAGAGAACACTAATGTGGGCAAAGTTAATTTGCCAAGGATTACCCAGCTGGCAAGTGGCAGAGTTTCTTGACCTCCTGCCCTTCCTTGTTGAGTTACCATAAAAATCAAATAATTTAGCAATGACTGTGAGGCTGCTTTGAATGGGAGCAAGCACTCTGCAAACATAAGGGGGTGTTATTAAAAGATCCAGGCTCCTCGTCCACTCCCTTTCTTTCTCCTTTTCTGTCACTTCCCTAACGTATAAGCAGCTGCCTTTGGTCCAGACCCATCAAAGAAATGTCATGAAACCATTTTTCAAAATGTCAAATGCCCTTGTACTTCCCTCCCAAAGTAATTAAGCCCTTTTATTTTCTCCAAGTCATGACGCAGAACCCTGGGAGCTTCCAGAACATGCCCTTTCTCCTCCACCCTGAACTAATGGAAATCAGGGCTGAAGGGTGAGCTTGCCTGGGACTCCACAAGATCCCATCAGTGCCACAGAGGCCTGGCCTGGCTTTGGCAGGCCTCCAGTAGTGACCACAGAACACTAATAGCCGGGGGTCAGTTATTTATCCAAGGACCAAAGACTCATGGTGGCATGGGCCAGTCCTAGCAGATGTCAGGATCCCTTCACCCAAGGTGGGTAGGTGCCTGTGGGTGGACGGCAGCCCTGACAGCTGGCCCCTCATTCTGTCATCTCCCCTGGGTCACTGATGTCACCCCTGCCTTTGTATATAACACCAAGCGAGAACATCATGCCCAGAGGGCACCTGACATTTCAGTGGCATTATTGCGTGTTGACATTGAGCTTCATATTTGTACATACATTTTCCTATTTCATTTCCATGGCAACCTTTACTTTCCCTCTTGTCCCTGATGAAAGAACCAAGGTTTATGTGCTGTGTATATAACACAGTTAGCGAAGGGCAGAGCTGCAAGGAGAGCGTGACCACTTCTTCTTCTTCTTCTTTTTTTGTTCATTTTTTTTAAAGATTTATTTATTTATTATATGTAAGTATACTGTAGCTGTCTTCAGACTCTCCAGAAGAGGGTGTCAGATCTCATTACGGATGGTCTTGAGCCACCATGTTGCTGGGGTTTGAACTCAGGACCTTCAGAAGAGCAGTCAGTGCTCTTAACTATTGAGCCATCTCTCCAGTCCACGTGACCACTTCTTAAAGAGAAGTTTTGCATTTATTTATTTACAGGAGTATGTGCACGGGCATGTGCCATCACAGACACTAGTGTGAGGGTCAGAGGACAACATATTAAAGTCAGTTCTTGAACTATATAAGTTCATTTAAGAGATCAAACTCAGTTCGTCAGATCCACAAAGTCTTGTCCCTAACCCCAAAGCCCAGATATTTCCAGGACATGATGTGTAGTGGTTTGAATAAAATGTCCCTCCATAGTCTTGGGTATTTGAACTCTTGGGTCCTAGTTGGTAGTACTGCCTGGGGAAGCCTTAGGAGATGTGGCCTTGTTGGAGGAAGTGTGTCATTTGGAAGTTTAAGACCTCCACCCGCTCCCATTTCCCTCAATCTGTTTCCTGCTTGCAGTTCAAAACAAGAGCCCTCGGCTTCTGCTCCAAGTGCCGTGTCTGCTGCTTGCTGCCATGCTCTCCTGCCATGAAGGACTCCTACTCCTCTGGAACCATAGGCCAAACAAACCCTTCCAGCTCTGAGTTGCTTTGTTTATGGTGGTTTTTCACAGCAATAAAAAGGTAACTAAGACGCCATGTGAGCTTTCTTGCAGATAGCTTCTTCTTTGATTATTTTTAAAAGCTTAATCAGGAAAGCTTAGATAGTGACAGATGCAGTCTTAGGAAGAGTGGACACTCTGTTTATGGTCTTCCTAGCTTCTCATCAGATATAATGCAACCCGGCCTCAGACTCATCTAGAAGGTTTGAAATACACATTCTTGGAATATACCATAATCCTAACATTGGTACTGGAATGTAAGGATTGCTATTTTTCAGCTTCCTTGGTGATTTTAATAACCTCTCAAGCTAAAACTGTCGTTTTAGGCAAGCCTTTTCTTTAGTCTCCTTCCAAATTGCTTTCTATAGTCTAACGTCACCGAGGCTGCACAAGTCCGTGGACTTCAGTTAGATTGGGTGGGCTTTTCTTTCTCCCACCCATCACTAATTTTTTTTTGTTTTTTTAGACATTCTCATTATGTAGCTCAGGCTAGCTTAAACCTCCCAAGTGTTCGGGTTACTTATAGGTATGTACCACCAAGCCCTTCTTACTCATTGGTATTTTTTATTTTTCTTTGAGACAAGGTCTCACTATATAGCCCTTAATGGCCTAGATCATGCTATATAAACCAGGCTAGCTTTGAATCCACAGAGGACCTCCTTACTCTACCTCCTGAGTGCTGAGATCAAAGTCTTGCAGCACCATGCCTAGCTTTAAAGATCTATTTTTAATTATGTGTATTTCTGTATGTCTGTGCATGTGAATTAGTTACCTGGAAAAGCTGGCCTCCGATTCCTTGGAGCACAGGCGATTATGAACTGCAGACCAGTACTGGGAACTGGACCTGGGTCCTCTGCAAGAATAGCATGTGCTCCTAACTGCTGAGCCATCTTCCCAGCCTCTCATGAGTCTCTTAATGCAGTTCATGCTCTGTGACCTCTGGGGGATACTGACCACCATGGCTTGCAGGATTTGCTCTGTTGTTTGTACTCCATTAGCCCTGTTGATTTTCATCTGGCCTCTCTATTGGTTAGAATCCATGCTTAGAAGGTACAGGAAAGACCCAAACAACATCAGTGGCTCATTTAGCACCTAGAAATTGATTTCTGTCTCTGGGGGAAGAATGTGTCCAGCAGTATCTTCAGGCATTAGAGACGCAGGCTCTTCTGTGCTGTTGCTCGTCCATAGCACAGTGTCTATGTTCCTGAATGGAGGCAGCAAGCTCCCATTTAAATGTTTCAGCCAGTGGGGGAGGGGAAAGCAGGGTGAGGAGGAATTGCATGGCAGAGTTCTGAGTACACCCCACTGTCTGGAACTTGATTGTGTGGCCACACTCGGCTGCAATCAGGCTCCCAAGATTTGGGTTTATTTTACTCAGATTAAATCAGCTGATGATGCTAGCAGATGTGGAAAATGGGCCATGGGGAGCAGCCCAGGATCTTCAAGTTCTACTTGAGCCTAAGTTTTCTACTCACACCCCCATTCCAAGCTTCAGTGTAGACACTCTGTGAGAACTGGGCCCTGGCCACCTCTCTGTGACTCAGACATCTATCATGCAAGGCATGAGATGAGACCCACCAATCGGCATGAGACCGGAGGGATGACAAAGTTCCAGAATGTGAGGCAGGGGGTTGTCTCAGTTTGTGTCTGTCGTCTATAGTCCAGGGATGTCTCTTCACCTTGAAGGACGCTTCAGGTGTCTCCTCCTTCCATCTGGTTTGATAGAGAAGGAAGCTGAAAATGAAAAAGTGTAGTGACTTACCCAGGATAAACACACACAGACACACACATACACACACACACACACAAACACGCATGCACATGCATGCACGTGCACACACAAACACACACATGCACGCATGTACACATGCACTCACACACACACACACACACGCATTTGCACAGCATACACACATGTACCCCCACACACCCCAAATTAATTATAATGTTTTGAAGTTCTGTAAATTGGAGAGCCAGAGATCAGGCCTCTCAGCAACCAATTCAGGCACAGCATGAAGACATCGCATCTGCAAAACGGGGCTGCAGGGACAGGATTACCTTCTTCAAGCTTCCCCCCACCTTAGAAACCCTGGTGCACATACTCAGTCTCCCTACCACTCAGTCAAATGAAACACAGCTGCGATGATTTCCAAAACTGGGACTGCGGCTCCCATCTGGATCTCCATACATACTTTAGCAGCTTTGAATGGTGAGCCAGAGGTGGCAGAGGTGAGAGCTTGGGTTGTGGAGTCAGCTGAGAGGCAAAGCCAGGTGGAGAAGCAGAGGGCAGAGACCCGGGTGATCCTAATACTTGACCAGAGGCAGCCTTGTTCGGAGAGTCTCTGTATGACACTGGTGTGGGTGCCACAGAGCCTCTCCCCTCAGGGACTTAGAACCCGGGCTGCACACAGATAAATGACGGTGGAGGAGGGTGTCTGTAAGGAAATGTCACAAGGCAAACTGGCCATCTTTATAATAACAGCTTCCGCTTATTACTCAACTGCCATGTGGGCTCCACACTGCCATAGGTATTTATTTTATAGGCTCGATCTCATTAAATTCTCACGACAAGCTTCTGGGATTACTGAAGGTCATACAGCTGCTAAGTGGTGATTAATTGTCGGAGGAGTGGTGTGAAGAACATAAATTATGGAGTGGTTCGGGAGGAGTGTGGGGATGGAGTGGTCTAGGGAAAGCTCTGGGGTGGGGGGAGGAGAGACTTCGGTGGGATTGCTGGGGGCAGGTAAGATTGGTGGGGTCAGGGAGGAAGTCCAGAGGGCAGAGTCGGCCTGGATTTAGGGGTGCTGGGTGAAAGAGTTCCTAGATAAGGGGGAGGAGCAGCTAAAGTCAAGGACAATGTCCTAGTTTAAGGGCTAGGAAGTGGTGAGGGAGTGAGACACACCTAATAATCATTCTCCCAGAGAAGAATAAAAAAGTCAATAGATCGTCCCTTGCGCCTCCATGGCCTGCTGCCAGAGGAAAGGGAGAAGAAAACCAGTAGAAAGCTCCCAAAGCAATGAGTGCCCTCCACCCAAGAAGCTCACTTCTCAGATCCAACCCAAAGAAAATGTCAGAGACTGGGGTGAAAATGTACACAATGTAACATCGCACAGTAGAAAAGTAGTGTGTGTGTACACCATACCTATGGTGTACACACACATCCACCACAGTGTTAGCTAGTGTGCACAGCACATACTCCTGAGGACAAGGTAACCGGAGCACAGAATACCGAGCAAGGCAGCAAAACGCAAAGCACACAAGGTCTTAGCTTAAAATTCTATAGATTTTGTGAATTCATGTATGTACATACACGTGTACAGAAAATAAGACAGGAAGGAAAAACACTGTACCATGATACACTTTTAAAAAAGAAGGAGAAGGAGGGGGAGGAGGAGGGGAAGGAGGAGGAGGAGGAGGGGAAGGA
>NC_034599.1:57060683-57064845 GCF_900095145.1 Mus pahari | reverse complement strand
AGAAGAAGAAGAAGAAGAAGAAGAAGAAGAAGAAGAAGAAGAAGAAGAAGAAGAAGAAGAAGAAGAAGAAGAAGAAGAAGAAGAAGAAGAAGTGGGCCTTGAACTCTATTTATGGCGAGGATGACCAGAAACTCCAAATCCTCATCCTGGTACCTCTCAGATGCTGGGAATTGAACCCAGGACTTCATGCATGCTAGGTAAGCACTCTACCAACTGAGCTATATGCCCAGCTCCTCTCCTTTGCTTTGTCTTAAAGGCAGTTTAGTACTTGCTGCTGCCATAGAGTTTTGGGAAGTTCACTTAAACCTGATTTTCTGGGATCTTATGTAAAGCTCTCAGATATATGTCCCTCCCCACCTCCACTGAATCAGAAGCACTAAAGTCTCCCATTAATGGTCTCTGTAGCCATTTAGATAAATTGTCATCCATAGAGCCATAAATCCTAAATGAACGACACTCTTATTCCAGGGGACAGGCACCAAAGCCCGTTTCAAACTCAGTGATGTATGGGTCTGTAGCTTTCAGAATGTCAGGGGCCCTTCATCAGTATCTGAAGGACCTTCCCAGGTACTGGAACGTACCACAGCTAGTGAGAAGACATTATTGTATCAGGGTGAATAGTTTCCACCCTTATCCATCTGCTGTGTTTTGGTTGGGGAGGGTGTATGCTTTTCTGATTTTCACTGATGTGGTTGGGATATTTGCAGAAGGACAGTGAATCAGGTGTAACTTGATCTGAACCTCTCTTTCCATCTGCAACACAGGGGCTAATAACACCTGAGAGAGCCCCTCCTCTCTTAACCCCAGGGCAGCACCCCATCACCAGGTGACAATTAGGAGCCTCCATGAATACCAGTGACCAGTGATCAGGCAAAGCTTTGCCCAGACCTCTGCTGAGCTCCAATCTCCATTCATCATGCAAGCTGACAGCGCCCAGAGCCAGAGGATGAGCACCAGGCTCAGTCTTTCTGTTTCTACCCAGTAAAGTGATCGATGCTGCTAGGACTGAGTGGGAGGGAAGCAGGGGAGGGAAGCAGGGAAATGAAATGGGCTTGTCTTCGGTGAGCTTGGGCAACAGCTCAAAGTGTCTGTCTGAGACTCCCAGAGAAATATTGCACAATGATTTTGCTTGTTCCTGCTTGCAGCCTCCTGGCTCTCAGACAAGAAAGGCTCTACCTTCAACGGTTCTCTTTGTGGAGGCGAGGCAGCGTGACAAATTGGAGTAAGCGCACAGTCAGTTGTAAGATTTTTTTTGCACAACTTTCTCTGGGCTGTGTTTTCCCATCCATGAAATGGCCCAGCTTAGAGAGGATTTTATTTTATTTTATTTTATTTTTTTAATCAGAAATTTTATTTTAACTTATAAAACAAATGCCCATGTCTCTCTCTTTTTAACAAGGCTTATTTTATTTTTGAAATGTGTGTGTCTCTGTGTGGCTCTGCACATGTGTGCTGAAGGAGGCCAGGAGAGAGAGTCAGAGCTTCTGGAGATAGACCCAGAGGCCGTTGGTTGTGAGTTGCCTGACACGGGGGCTGAAAACCAAATTCTGGTCCTCTGCAAGAACAGTCAACCCCCTTAACTGCTGAGCCATCTCTCCACCCTCTGGGCCTCTATTATTCTGAATTTTAGAACAATTTTTTTTTTAGAATAATAGCTTTTAGAGTACAGAGACTCCTTACAGTTGGTGAAATCCCAACCAATACAGTCAGAGTCCTTTGTGGAACCCTCTCCCACCCTGCACTAGAGACAGAATCTAAGCTTAACTGACCACTTGCTCAACTCCGTATGTTTATAGCATCCCTGGTCACTTCAAGTCCTTCCAGTCTCTGGATGAGAGACCTTAATTATTCCCAGAGCTGCTAACTATGTCTCCTAGTAAAACACGGCACATCCCATAATGATCAGCCCACAGAACTCTTATCCTCAGCATGCAGCAAGCCAAATTCCTAGGCATAGGGCAGAATGGAAATGTTAACAGCCTCATAGCTCATTGGTGTAAAGACTCTTTTATGAGTACCCAAATAACTGGTGATTTCCAAGAGCCTGGGTTGAGAATGTGAGAACATACAGAGTCCATTGATGTTCAGGGAGAGCCTGTGGACCTTATCAACACGTGCCCACTGTGGGCCACAATGCTGCCAGGAAGGGAGAGGCCCCTTCCTCCAGGTGTTGATGTTCTTTCCTTGTTGTTGGTATCATGTACTGCCAGATCTCTGAACTCATCAGAACTGCTTCTTGTCTCCTTGACATCTCCCTGATCTGGTACTAAGTGGCAACTGGCTGGTCATTAAACTCAGCGGCTCCTCTCAATTCTTCTCCCTGCAGCCTCTCCCTACTTGTCTTGTTCAAGGTCTCCCGATTCCTGTCTTATATATTGAGCTCTGATTTCCTGGTCTCCATTGTGTTGCTTGGATTAGTGACCGGGCTTACTCTCCTCTGCCTGTGCTCACCAAGTCTTCTTGAGGTGTGTGGCTATCCAGTCATTCCTAGAGTATGATGGTCTCTCAGGACTGACATATTCTATGACCTTCATTCTTTGTTTCCCTGACATTAGCCCCTAGGCAGGGAAGGTCCTGTCTCATTTCCCTACCACCAAACCTGTCCTGTGGTCCAAGTCACCAAGCACATTACGTCCTATCCTTTGGCTTGAACCTCTGTCTTAGCTGATTCCTTTCTAAGTATTCTGGTTGTTCTGTTTGGAAAAATAAGACCCTATTTACCTCACTATGCAAACTATGTTCCCCAGGGACTGGAGTCCAGTGGGACCTCCAATCCCTGGATCCCAAAGCCTTGGCCATTCTTGGCCCAGGTCAGACTATGGCTGCTAATACCGTGTTCACGGCCTTAACTTCTAATTTGGGCTCTGAGTTCTCTACCTGTCCATCTCTGGTCACAGTATTTTGTCTTTCTACATGGACTACTTGTTGCTATTTGTTGCTGGGTTTGCCTAGCAACCTGCTGCATCTCACTGATGGATACCAGGACAATCTTATATCCCAGCAACTTAATTAATAGCGAGGTCATCATTTACTTCATGTCAACAGTTTACCACATTGTGATAGGAGGACCATCTAACAACCCCCTCATCTTCTAGGACCTTGGGATCCTTAACTGTTTCTGTACATCCGGATGGCCAGGAGGTCAGGCAGGCAATGGATGACTGAGATCGCATCTGATAGTCCAGGAGATCTTAGGGGCTGACTGCGAAGCAGCATTTATTGCCCCTGCTCTCATCACTGGCTTGAACCTAGCCAAGCCTACCCTAAGCAACGCAGTCTTCTGAATCCCAGAGGGGAACATGATGGTAAGAGGTAGACACAGCTTAGTCTCTGGCACACAGAGGAGGCATCTTTTGTCTAAGGGCCTTTGCCTCCCAGTCCAGCAAGCCTTCCACCCTGGTTTTAGTCTGTCTAGTCCAGAAAGGTTCAAACACTGGAGAAGACATCTTAGAAAATGTGGCAAGGCATATGGACCTGGGCTTTCGTCTCTTCAATTGATACCCGAGCAGGAGATGAGTTCCGGAAGGAAGGTCACTTAGGAGTCCTTCAAGTCCTGTATAGTTTTACAAATTGAGCTCTTTCTGATGAGTGACAGGCTTTCACATCTTTCTAGAAATATTTTTCTCTCCCCTCCTGGAGACATGTTCAGAGAGGAGATATCCATATGATAGATGCTCTCCAAATATCTAAATGCAAGAGACAAAAAAGTATGAGGAAAACTTTAGACCACACAATGCATATCCCCATGGAAACAATCTTTAGAACACAGTAGAGAGGCAGAATCATTGTTAATGTGGGTCTTATTCTGCAGCTATCCAATCACAAAATTCAATTCCAGACCCTTCAGTCACGAAACCTTTAAATGCTGGGGTTGTCGTGAGCACATGGCCCATGCTGGTTCTCAGGGAGGCGTCCTCATACTCACTTAGTACTCCTTAATGAGGGTCACACTTTCATTAAGCAACTTGCCGTTTCCCCAGTGATTAATTCAGAATCAGTGAGAGACAAGGTTAACATTAACCTAGTGACACCACAATTTTACTAAATTATTCCACAAGTTGGTGTTGTTTTAATTCTGGTTGAGAGTTGGAAGAATACAGAAGAGGGACATTTTAGTCAAAACATGCACGAGAGGGGGGGAGAGAGAGAGGGGGAGAGAGAG
>NC_034599.1:57054433-57060016 GCF_900095145.1 Mus pahari | reverse complement strand
GAGAGAGAGAGAGAGAGAGAGAGAGAGAGAGAGAGAGAGAGAGAGAGAGCGCTCATTTTTAACCTGCCTTATAACCTGCCTTATGGCTCAGCAGCTGGGCTTTTCTAAACCTCCCGCAGCTAGTGTGCCTTTTCCTTTACTCCTAGTTCAACACTCTAACTAAATCTACCCTTAGCTTAGCTGCCCAGTTACCTTCTCCTAGCTCAACACCCTACATCTGCCCTCGGCTTAGTTGTGTTTCTAGTCTCCCAACTGAGAAAGAGGGTCACATGGCTAGTGACGCTCTCTCCCTCTGAAGCATGGTGAATACCCTTTCTTCTTCCTGTGTCTCCTGCCCTGCCTGCGGGGAGCTGGAAGTCCCGCCTCTTCTGCCCAACCATTAGCTTCTGACATCTTTATGGATCGATCAAGAACCAACTGGGGAATAAGACCTTCAGTGTTCAGATGCAGATTCCCGATCAAAGTATCAGAACCACTCCCTACAGCAAGGCTATAAAGCCTTTCCCAGTGGCATGCTTTCTTCTGCAAGGCTTCATCTCCTAAAGGTTATATAACCTCCTTAAGCATCACTGGGAACTGGGGAAAGTGTTCAAATACATAAACCTTCTAGGGACATTTCTAATTCAAACCACCATAGTTGCTAATAAGCAGTTTGTCCCAAAGGTTTCTAAATGTATGTCAGAAAATGGCAATGACTCTTTCAAGTGAGTCCTCAGTGACAGAGGGTCACCAGAGTCTGGATGCTGGTCTTGAACCCTGGAGTGTATGCCCACACACAGCCTTTTAGGATTCTCACAGTGCCTGTCTAGCCTCAGGTTCCGGCCTTCATGGAGAAAAGCTGTGTGCCATCTGATCCTGTGGTTGGGGCACCAGGAACTCTGAGAGATATACCTTGAAGACTTCCAGAAAGTGTCTGCATTCCTTTCCATGAACTTCATATGAGACAGAAAGTACATACAGACACACACGAGCATCCTCCCAAGCCCTTCGTCTCTACGTGCTGGGCACTGGGTAATAATACGCCCATGTCATGTGAATGGGTACCACACAGCATTGTCCAGGGAGTGAGAGCAAGAGAAAACAGTCTATTTATGTTCAGTATGAACTCAAATTTCTTCCATATGCTTTTGATACGTGGATGATTGTGTCCATGGATGTAGAATCAGGATACAGAGAGCTGACTACACATGATGATGTATATGGGTTCAGGGAGAAGAAAGCCGATTTTTTTAAAAACCTGAAACACAAGCCAAGCCTTCTTTCTTTCTCGATTTCATTTCTTTCTGCAGATCCCTGCCAAGCATGTATTAGGCACTAGGCATCCTCTCCAGTGCCAGGAGTGTTCCCACTGTGTGCCTCCTACCCACCTCTAGGATTTCTCCTTGCTCCTGTCTTAGGCACCAGAACCCCCCCCCCCAGCCCCCCATCTATTGCTCTGTGATCTGCACACCTGTGTTAGATGGCAGTTTCCTCAGAATTGAGCCTTTCCCTCTAGGGGAGGGTGGGAGAGGCTCTGGAGATTTAAGAAGTAGACAGAAGGTCACAAGTCTGGAAAAGTGTAAATTCTCTTCCCCAGCTTTACTAAAGGAGTAAGGCAGCTGAGGGAAGACTGCGGCCGACAGGGCTGCAGAACGATTTAGCCTGCAAGCCGTGCAGAGAACGCCAGGCTTGGCACTTTGGTGAGTCCTCACTCGTGTTGGGGTGGGCTTTCCCGTGGTGCAGCTGCTTTGAATTATCTCCACTCACCCTCACTTTTGTCATAACCCTAATGCAAACTCATTGGTTTTCCAAGTTAGACTTCAGTGCAGTCATTAACTGTGGTCTGTGATGGGTTCCCTATCTAGAGTGCCCACATGTACGTGTGTGTGTGTGTGTGTGTGTGTGTGTGTGTGTGTGTGTGTGTGTGTGTATTGTCTCCCTAGGAAAAGTCTGTGTCATATAACAACCTATTCTCAAGAAAGTTCATGAGTTGTTTGTACCTTGGTGCACATGTGAGTGGTCATGTTGCTCTTCTTAGGAGAATTAGCATTTTCCATCTTGTGTTTACTGTTGCGTCAGATGACTGCAGTCATCAATCTGCAGAGGAGATAGTTTCAAAGACTTCCCACATAATCTTTACCTCCAACCATCTGTTGGGTGTTGAGCACCCACTTACACTATAAATGAGATTGGCCCCTTGTTGGCTTCTTTTTGTGTGTGATCAAAACAACAAATGGACCTCAACTACAACATGTGAGCATTGCTCTTAGACTGACAACACAGAGAAGCTGACAACCTGCTGCCTCCTACCGAAGTCTTTGATGTGTTTTTCATCTCTGGAGAAAAGCCACACTGGAATTTTCACACCTCTGATGAAGCATCATTTAATCTTAGCATGTGCTTCTGAGTGAATTATCCATCAACCCCCCCACCACCACCACCATATTTAATTCCCATTCCTGCCTCAGACCTATCCTAGCTGTCATTTCTGCTTGGACACTCTCTGATCCTTAAACACCCATGGGACTGGGATAGGTGCCCTGGCCCGTGATTTTGTAGTACTCAGCAATTCTCATAGTATGTATCATGGTTGGGTTTCATTACTTTTGTGTGTGTGGAAGTATGCCCCAATGATATCAGTCTTTGCTTAGTTCATCAAATTCCCATCTGAGTGTCGGGCTCAAAGTAAAACATCTGTGGAATGTGTACATGAGCAATCTTGAGGGTTATGTTCCTAAGATATTCAGTCACTAAATCTGAACATTGAGAGTTCTGTGTCTACTGAAGTGCTGATCGCTGGGCCTTGCTGAGGGGTTACCTACTGCTGACGTCACACATCTCAGGAGGAACCCGTGCTTGGATTCTGCCCTCATTGACTCATTTCTGGGAGGTCCCCCACTTCAAGCCAACTTGTGAGACCACACTGGCTATGTTTCCCTGGGTCCTGGGTTGACCGGGTCATTCTCAGCCTTTAAAGCCTCTGGTGCATTGGACTTGGCTTTGAACCAAGCTCCGACTGTGACTGACCTTCGAGTCTGTCTGCAATCTGATCTTGACCTGCATTTCAGTATTTATTAGTCTTCACAGAGTTGTTTGTCCTTTTTCCTGGTCTTGAGGCTTTTGTCTGTATTGTCTATTCCAACTGGAAGCACCCACACCCACACCTTTCTGTGTATCAAGCCTCCACCCATCCCAAGAACTACCTGGTTTCTCTCTCTAATAGTCCTGGACCACCACTGGTAGGACTCTTGCAGGCAGTGATCTCCAGTTGGCTTAAGATAAAAGCAAAAGACTGAGAGGTAGCTCAGTCATAGAGTGTTTGCCAAACATCCATAAAGCCCTGGGTCTGAACCCCAGCACCCCATAAGTTAGATATGGTGATGTAAACCTGTAACCCCAGCACTTCAGAGGCAAACGTAGAAAGACCAGGAGTTCATGATCAACTTGACTATATAAAAGGTACTATATGTGTGACTCTCAGCCATGTGCCTCCCCACCAAGGTTGAAATCCCCTTTTTTGTTCCTTCCAATAGCAGTATCCTGATCATCTGCTGGAAAATCACTCTTTCACGAAGTCTGCAGGTCTAACCCATGGGTTTCAGAGTGGAAGGGTGGGCTGCCTATGGGAGAGCTCTCTCTGTGTTCTTTTCTTTTCTTTTTATTTTATTTTATTTTCTTTTTTTTAATTTATTATTTTCTTTATTTACATTTCAAATGCTATCCCGAAAGTTTCCTATACCCCCTCCCCCCACCTCTGCTCCCCTACCCACCCACTCCCACTACTTGGCCCAGGCCTTGCCTTGTGCTGGGTCATATAAAGTTTGCAAGACCAAGGGGCCTCTATTCCCAGTGATGGCCGATTAGGCCATCTTCTGCTACATATGCAGCTAGAGACACAAACTCAGGGGGTACTGGTTAGTTCATATTGTTGTTCCACCTACAGGGTTGCAGCCCCCTTCAGGTCCTTGGGTACTTTCTCTAGCTCCTCAATTGGGGACCCTGTGTTCCATCCAATAGCTGGCTGTGAGCATCCACTTCTGTGTTTGCCAGGCACTGGCATAGCCTCACAAGAGGCCGCAATATCAGGGTCCCTTCAGCAGAATCTGTTCTTTTCTTTCTTCTGCAGTGACTGTGTTGATTTTGTTGTAGTTTGTTTTCTCTCCCCTCCCCCATTCTTCATGATGCCCTACCCTTATTTGCTGTTTTTATTTGACAATGAGGTATTGAAGGAAGGGTGGAAAGCAAAGATTTTTTTTCTGGGATCTTGTGGTTCAAAGAATTAACTTTTGTCCTCATTGCTAAAGGTAGTAGGATGTCTACCACACACTTGACTCATTCAGATGCATTTTCCTAGCTGTAAGTTAATAATTGGTTTGTAAATGGTCTATATGTATGGCCTATCTACATGTCTCTTGTAAGTGTAAAATGCAGTTTACAAGTATATAACTTGTAACATGTGTATAACATGTGTATAACAAATGCAAGTGTATAACTTGACTGAATGGTTTTCTTTTTATATGGATTTTCTGCTTAAGATTAGCTCTATCGTGGAGGGGGTAGTTCATGCTGAAGCACACGTTTCTTGAAAGTATAACTTTGTTGACTCTGTTGGCTCCTTCCACCATGCAGGTCCTGGGGATTAAACTTGGGTCATTAGGCCCGACAGCAAGCCTTGGCATGCTAAGCCATCATGCCTCGTTTTTAATTAGGTAGAGAAACTAATTCTTACTGAATTTTAATCCATCGTATGTTAATTCAGAGACATAATATCATATTCAGAAACCATTTCAATCTTCTTGCTGTCAAATGAGGACTGTTCTTGTGTGAACACTTCATGTCCTCAAAATGTCACTTTTCTTTTAATAGGGGCCCTATAGAGATAGAGCTCTCAACTTCTCATTCTGGGATAATCCGAATGGGTAAGAGGATGTTTTTCCCCCTCTGTATTCAAGAAACATGTATTTTCCACAAGATTGGCTGAAAGTGGTGGGTTTGTGGTATGATCTAAGTGTTTGGGAGAAAACAGCTCCCCTACTGCTGAAGAGCTACTATTAACTGCTCCAAACAGCTCCACACTCGCTGTCTCTCCAATTGCTGTAATGCTTTTCCCGGCCTGGATTGTAAAGCATCAGAATCATTGTTTCCATCAAGAAAGGATTTCTTCTACTTTCTGTGGGCGTAGAGACCCTTGCATTTTATATGCAGTGAGCTGTGGCTGCTGCTCCATTGTTCTTGCTGTTCAGGTGTCTGGTGCTGTGGGAAGGTAGATTTCCATGCAGGGGTAGGAATGGATTGATCTACTTTTAACAACTACTGTCACTACAGATTTGCTGCATAATAAATGTGCCAGAATGAGGAGTTTTCAAACCACAGACATGTATTATCTCACATGGTCTATGTGGAGCTAAGAGGGACTTTATCTAGGTGGTTCTGACTCATCTCTTATGAGGCTAGGCCAAGCTGCAGTCTCCTGTGATGGCTAATCTTGATTGTCTACAAATTGGAATCAACTAAAGAACTCACAGATGAGTACGTATGTAAAGTGTTTTCTTGACTGGATTTGTGTGTGTGTGTGTGTGTGTGTGTGTGTGTGTGTGTGTGTGT
>NC_034599.1:57037181-57054223 GCF_900095145.1 Mus pahari | reverse complement strand
CCTGGAACTCACTTTGTAGACCAGGCTGGCCTTGAACTCAGAAATCTGCCTGCCTCTGCCTCCCAAGTGCTGGGATTAAAGGCGTGTGCCACCATGCCTGGCTCGATGACTGGCTTTTGATTGCATCATTTGAGGTGGGAAGATCCACCCCAAACCTGGGCCACACCTTCTGGCAGCAGCTCACATAAAAGTGCCTGGAAGGAGTTGCCCTTGCTTTTGCCTGTGTGCCCTCAGTCTTGATTGCAAGATCAGCTATGCTGTTCCTGAGGCATTTGGTTTTTGGTATTATTAGAGCCCATAGGGGAGTGGGGGTAGAATTCTAACAAAGTCTGAAGATTGGCTGAGTTGATTGGTACATCCAGCCTCATGTACCAAACAACTACCAGATCCTTGGCCTTTTCATCAGGATGGTCCATTGTTGGGCTAACCAGACCATAGCCAGTAAGCCATTCTAATAAATTCCATATATGGGATTCATTAGATATATAAATATGTACATGTAGTATCTATCTATCTGTCTCTATCTATCTATCTATCTATCTATCTATCTATCTATCTATCTATCTATCTGTCTGTCTATCTATCATATCAGTTCTCTTCCTCTAGAAAGGCTGATTAGTACATCTCCTTAAGGTTCCATGTTGTGGGCTAAGCTGGGATCACCAAGATAGGTCACTCACATAAGGATTACCTGGTGGTCAAGTCTACCGCTATGTACTCCCCTGTTTGAAGGTCCTCAAGCAGTTGGTTCCAGTGAGGGTGTGAGGAAAAGAGAACTAGAAGCTGCAATGCCTTTAAGAACCGGGTCCCAGCTCTTGTTGCTGCCATACTGTTTGTTAGGAGTCGGTAGGTATCCTTCATGCTTCTGAGAAGGACAGTAAGCTCCAGGTCTGGAGAGGAGCAGCACTGAATCACTTGTGAACCTTTGTAAGTCTGCACAAGGCTGTTGGTATTTCTCCCCTTTGTGGTTTATCTTCAACAAACAATCACACAAACTGCAACAACAAAACAAAGTCAAAGGTGTACTCAGGGGTCGGTAAGTGGACAGATGAATACCATGGCAATTCATACAGAATTTCAGCCTTCCAACCTAACCAAATAGGTACTTTCTAAAACTTTAGAGGAGTAGAAGTTGGATCTGAGAGCTGGATTTCTTCTTCCAACTTAAAACAAAACAAAACAAAACAAAAAACAACAACTTCTTTGTTTTGTCTTTATGCTTATGAGTGTTTTGCTTACACATATGTGTGTACCACATGCAAGCAGTGGCCACAGAAGCCAGAAGACTGCATTGGATCCCATAGAACTGAAGTAGCAGTAGGTTGCTAGCCTCCATGTGGGTGCTAGAAACTGAATCCAGGTCCTTTTCGAGAAGAGCAAGTGTTCTTTACAGGTGAGCCATCTCTTCTTCCAGCTTTTTGAGGAATACTGTCTTCTGTGGTCTTTGTGAAGATGAGGTTAGCCAGGAGGTAACTCTTGCCAGGGTTTGCTCGGGTGGGATACCAGTAAAGCATCCTTGCCAACAGGGATAGAACTGTTCAGTTGTAGTCACTCAGACTAATAGACCAGAATACAGGCTGCAGATGGTACAACCTCAGGAAGAAACAGGCTGGTTCTCTTCTACTGCTGGTTGGCAAACACCAGTCACAGAAGGTGGTGGGAAGGCTATGAGCAGACCCGAGTGCCTGGATCAAGCAAGTCCCGAAGCCTCCTGCTAAAATCACCCTCAACACCACTGCTGAGTGGCAGAATCCTTGAGTAGAATTCTATGCTTTGATCTCTAAAACAGAGACCAAGGTAGCTCTGGTCCTGCTGTGGCTCTAAGAGCAAAACACAAGGAAGGACATGCTTGGTACCAGATGGAGAGGTTGTGGGAACAGCGATGACTGTCAGGCCACAGATGGATGCATCATGCAGTAGAGACAGATGGTGAGAGAGGGCCCCAATCTAAGAGGGCGTTCTGCCTTTTCAGCACCCGCCCTCCCCGTGAGCCCTTCACACACAGCCTCTGCCAGAGCTTCTGACTTCCAAAGCATTTTTATTTAGAAATCAAACACAAGGTAAGTGCTCTGAGGTTGGATGTCCCTCTGGCTGAGAGCACTTCATCTCTGTTCAATTTTCTCAGCAGATTTCTGATACACCGATGATTGAGAGACCCACTGGAGTGACCCAATCCACGAAACTGGAACGTTGGAAAGAAGAGGGCCAATATGGATGTGAAGGCAAGAGTGCAGGGTCTTTTTTTTTTTTTCTTAGTACATTCCTGTCTCTGAGACAATAGAACAAGGGCTAAGTTCCTGGGAACACAGAGAATACATGGATTTATTCAAGATATAAATTGGTAGGAAATATAAATCCCTAAGAAACATATTGGCTCTGCTAATCCTCTCTTTAAAGGGACCCACCTTTAAAAGATTCTGCACTGGCCCCTCTACATAAGGAGCAGGGATCCATTAAGCTGAGAGGTGTGTGTTCATAAATCTCTTTAGTTCACTGTACTGTGGTAGACCTCTCTCGACAAGTACCCAGAATTATCCACCCAAATGGCTCTGAGCCCATTTCCAAGGCCCATGTGGGCTTTTCCCAATGTACTCATTAGTGTGTATGATTTGTGTGTGTGCACACATGAGCACGCCCATGTACCGTGGCTCATGTGTGGAGGCCAGAGGACAGCTTTCAGGCATCACATTTCCCCTATCACCCTGGGTTCTCGAAGGTGATTTCTATAAGCTGCGCAATCTTGCTGGCTTTATCCCTGCACGTTCGAAGTGCTTGTTAAATGACTATTTTAGAGTGGAAAAGACGCTTGGATAGGTAAGCCTGGGTGTCCGTAGAGTGGCAGCTCCTCTGCAGCGTGGGCCTGGCCCGGTACTAGTTACTTTAAATACTGCTGAACCAAAATACCTGCCAAAGAAAGGGTTGGCTCTGACTCACAGAGGGCAAAATCCATTATGGTTGGAAGTGACAGCGGCCCTACCAGCTTGAGTCAACTAGCCACCTTGCACCCAGTTTGGAAGCAAGCAGAGAGCAAGCCGGTGCTGCTCT
Source organism: Mus pahari (assembly GCF_900095145.1). NCBI lineage: Eukaryota > Metazoa > Chordata > Mammalia > Rodentia > Muridae > Mus > Mus pahari. The sequence continues at coordinate 57,051,178 of NC_034599.1, read as the reverse complement.
GTTACCTCCTGTATGTAGTCTAGGGACCCACCTATGAAGTGGTGCCACCCACTTTTAGGTTAGCTCTTCCATCTCAATTAGCCCGATTTAGAAAAATGCGCACAGACATGCCCAGAGACTTGCCCTGGGTGCTTCCAGAGCCCCGTTAGGTTGATAATCAATGTTAATGCTCACAAGGGGCTGTGAGATGTGTTGTGGAAAAGGCTTCTTTATGTTTTCTCTCTTTAACCTGTCTAGTTCCAGCAGAGGACTCTGTTAACAGAACTTAAAATCCCAACTTGGCCATCTGCGTTTACCAAGTACATTTGTTAAGAAAAAAATGGTAAGCTTTTTAAAAATTGTCACAGGATGTTAGCTTGTTTTATGTATATTTTATATATATATATATAATACATATACATGTATATATATATATATATATATATATACACATTTGATAGAAGTGCTTTCACACCTAGCTTCCTTACAGCCTCTACAAATATTTGAATTTGTTCAGGTTTCCCATTTAACACCAAATCAAGTTCAATTACTGTGGCTTGGTATTCAAGGCCTTTCACTATCTGGCTCCTTTCTGATCTTGCCCCCCACCCCCACCCCGGATTCTGGAATCTATTTACTGAGCCATCCAACCTGCAGCCCGCCTCAGCTCACAGCCTGGCTCAGCTCACACGCTTTTTATCTTTGTTCTGGTTTAGACTATTTTCTCTGAAAGTCTTCCATTTCTGCCTTTAATTTATATGGGCCAACCTAGTATTTTACCACCCAGCTCAAGCTTCATAGCCGCCTCTCTTCCCTCTGGATTTTTCTAACAGCTTTTGTGTGAACCAATTTGTGGCTCTCAGAGTGTTCAGTGGTGTGTGGACATTTTTTCTTATTATGCACAAGGTGTGCAATAAGATAAGGAGTCATCAATATTCAACCATTTTCAAACTAGGAGAGGGGACTTTTAAAAAAAAAGTAGCTAAAGAATGAAAAGAACACAGTTAGGCAGGGCGCTAAGGAAGACATCCTGAGCGTTGTCAATGGGCCTCCGAGAGGCCATTGGGGGAAAAGTCCCACCAAAGAGACCATTTGTCCAGTAGGAGAGAGGTCTTTTGAAACTGTTGGGAGAGCAGCAGATTGTGTGGGCAAACGCAGCATTGTAGCAGGGAAATAAGGGATGAGAAGGTGGGGACCACAATACACTTTCATTTTCTTAAGATGTGGGATTCTCAGGACAGGGCAGCTCGAGTGGATAGAACTGGCAGGGCAGTTGTGTTCTGTTCAAAGAATAGGGGATAATAAGTGTGTTCTGGGGATAAAGGAGCTAAAAAACTGATAATGTGGGAGGGGGGAGCTGAGTCTGGGCCTGGCTGAGGTCCAGTCCACAAGGGCAGGAGTTAACCTTGAGAAAGAATAAGGCTACTTTTTGTTGTGGGCAAGGGAGACTAGGGGAAGATGAAGGAAAGCTACAGGGCGGGTATAATAAAGAGAGAAGGGACTTAAGTGTGAGGAGGGGAATGGGAAAGGCCGGGAAAGCCCAGTTTCTGAGGCCAGTACAGATACGCATCACCGTTTCCATTCCTTCCTTGCAGATTTATTGAATGCCCTACCTGTGCTAAACATTACTGGGCCCTAGGGTCTGTAGATACAAGTTCTCGTGTACTTCTCGGATTTGTTAGGTTAGCACTCACTTGAGATTTCGCTCTTCGCCTTTGTGGAAGTCTTTAGGTAGAACGCACAAATGAATGAGAAGGGTCCTTTGTTAGACCAGATATACTGGGTTGGAGCTTATAGCACCCGTGACAATATCATCGCCGTTTAAAATAAAAACGGAAGAGAGTCCGAAATGGGGGAAATCTACACTAAAGGAGGAGACCGAAGTGAGTAAACTGAGGCTGTAAGTCTTCAGGCTGGCAGATGGGACCTCCCTGTTCACAGTGAGAGCAGTGTAAACGAACAGCTTCTCAGTTTATGCAGTATTAAGTTCAGCTTCTCTGCTAAGTCAAGTGTCTCTACGGCGGCCGAAGAAGACCAAACTTTGCCTAAACCACATCATCGAAAACACCTCTGCAACTGCCCAGGTTGCAAACTGACATCGGGTCAGCAACACCTTTGCCCGCGATTTATTGATGAGAGGAGGAGAGAATTAGCTCTACTCCTTTGCAATTGGTCACAGGAGGCTGCGAGTCCCGCCTTCTGCGCTGCCACCGTTGATAGGTTTTCCGGGACTGTCATTCGAGGACTCTCCGCCCCTCAGCGTGGCCCCGCCCCTTAACAGGGCCCCTCCTCTTGGTGTCCCCGCCTTCTACGCCGACTCTAACAGGCTTACGGGGCTGCCACTCGAAGAGCCTCCGTCCCGCCCTCTCCTCCCCGGCATGGCCTCGCCCCTCACCGTGGCTGGGATCTCGCGGGAAGAGCCGCGGGCACGGCGGCGGCTCGGCTCCCCGGTAGCGCGCCGAGCGGGCGGGCTCTCCTCACACGAGCGCTTCCTCGCCGAGAGGCTGGAGCTGCGGCAGCGCAGGCCTGGGCCGCCGTGTCTCCGCCGCTCGCTTCAGTTTTCCTCAGGGCTCTGGGGGCCGCTCGTCCGCCGACGCGCCTCAGGTGAGGGAGCTCGGCGTGTCGTGGCTGAGGGGCGGCCGTGGCAAGCGGGCTCGCGACGGGGGCGGCTCCCGGGGATGCGCGGCGCTCCGAGTGCGGGGCTCTTGGTGACGCGGCGGGGGCCGGGGTCCCGGGGCTCCTTTGGCTTTGGGGTGGGGGGCTGCCCAGACGGTCCCGGGTCTCTAGGGTCGCGGGAGCGCTTCCTGCGTCCTGCCCGAGAGCCCGTGTGCTGGCATAGCGCGGTTCTGGGACTTGGAGACCATTTCTGGCGATCCCGTGCAGTTGAGGGGCTCGGGATACAGTTTAGCCTTGTCCGGAGGGCACAGGGAGACCTATGAGCGGAGAGGGGTCCGTTTGGCATTCCTGGGGTGAAGCAGGAGGATGTCAGGGTTCCAGAGACCTGGGTTTGTTTAAGGTCGCCATGGGGTGGTAAGGCGATGCCCGGGTCCCTCCCGGGAAAGAACGGACTGGGTGGGTGTGAGTGGGTGGGGGGAAGCGTGCACGGGGAGACCAGCATTTGTATTGGGGTTTCTGCTTCGCCCAGAGGGGGACGGTAACTGTGCGTGATGGTCCCCATTCTTTTTCGGGGCGACAAGGAGGGTGATTTTGCTCGTGGGCGCGGCTCAGTGGTCTCTGGGTCTCCAGGGGTGCCAGACCCGGTTTCAGGAGCCACCCCATGGCACTGCTTGTGGCTTTCGGTGTCTGACGGTTTCGATCTGGTCTCTTTTTCTCTCGATGAGATTTAACTCAGTGCTTAGTCGGACGCTTGATCGGGGCAGTTGCCTAGTTGGAGACACAGTGGGTTTGTTCCGCAGTTTTCTTTTCTTTGCCCCAGGATACCTTTGGGGAAGCGCTGGTGTCGCCGGAGGTCTGATCTCCGGAGGAGAGGAGAGGAGAGGGGCAATACTGGATTTGAGCATGTTGTCTGGAGTGTCGTTGAGTGAGGGTTTAGATCTGAGGGTAGGGCGGCTGTGCGATTTAGGCTTTCTGTTCTAGGTAGTGTTTGATGGTCCTTCATGGTTAAATCTGTCCTGAATTTGCCTGGATAGGTAGTGCCAAGAAGCATCCTTTCTAAGGAAGAGGGGTAATTAAAAAAAAAGTATAACATATTATGTATATATGGTCTCAAGTCCAGATTTCTACAAAAGCGTCATTGGCAACCTGTTAATGATGCCCTATAGAGCTCCTTTAGAGAATCCTGGTGCATCAGTTTTACCGTGGTTTGAATCTTTCAGAGTTCTTGAAGATTCTGCCAGACTTAGGTGGAACTTAAAATGACTTACAGGTATCTGCCTGTGAGTGGTTTAAAAACGTGTGTCAGAATGTCTGTACGTTTGCCTGAGAATTCTCCTTGTTAGGCAGTCTAATGTCACCTTAGTGTAAGCAAACATTGCTAAGGTGCTTGTAAACAGAAAATATGATAAAAGCAGGCAAATGGAAGTATCTTTGCTTTGCCAGTCTTTTTCTTGTCAGTTTTGTTTTTAAAGATAATTTCTTCTGTCTTTTTAATCAGAAAGATTGGGGACTTTGAATTTTGCAATCATGTAAAAACAAACAAAGGAATGTACTGTAGTGCTAATTTGGGCTTTGGGGCTGGGTAATAGGTTGGTTTTCATTTTCTCACACCGAAGTATGGTATCATCTTTTATGATCATCAAAACTGATCAATTGAGCAAATATATGGTTGAAACCAAAGCCCAAAAACTCAGTTTGAATGACAAATGACAAAGTAGCCAAATTTCAGAAGCTTCAATCTCAATCTCTCTCTCTCTCCCCATCTCTCCCTCCCTCCTTCCCTCCCTCCCTCCCTCCCCCTCTCCCTCTCCCTCTCCCTCTCTCCCAAGGCTTTCAAACTTCAAAATAAGCGTAGACTAACCCATAGGCAAAGGCGGGATCGTCTGTTAGGCGTCATGATGCTGTGATTGCAGTAATGCCTCCTATGTCGAGAAGGAAGCAACAGATAAATAAAACCTTTACATTTCAGTGCTGATGACGAAAACAGTGTCCTTGGGAATCAGCATTTCTTTTCCTTATATAATCCCGAGTTATGATTAACATTTGTTGCGATAACCAGAAGCTGAGCTCTATACCTTCAAAATTATTTTTTCAAAAATTAAATTATGATCAGTAGAGTTTGAACATTAAGTAAATGTTGCCTCTTTGAAAATGTTTTTGTGATGTAAGTGTGAAGAAAATCTGTAGAAACACAAATGGAACTTAACCATGTTTGTAGGTGTACTTAGGAGGGGTATGGATGGTAGAGAGCTGTCTGATTTTAAACTTTTAATACTCCTTGAATTCATTTCGGTGAGCAATGTTACTCGCAAGAGCATTAGATAAATCCAAAAATAAAAACATTTTCTATACTGCAAGCTTGTGAACTAGACAGTATTTACAGGCCTTTGTCAGTGTTGCCACATTTGCCTGTTTGTACTAATAAAAAGCAAGTCTTTCCGTTACCTAAACAATATGGGAGGTACATGGACAAGTGAGGTGGGGAGCACAAGATAAAAAATATACAGCTAAATGTTAAACACTTTCAAGATACTGGGTATTTGATATGTATAAAGCATTTGTGTGTGTGCACATGCACGCTGACCAGAAAGATTTTTTTATTTGGTCAAACATAGGCACATTTAATGGATGTGTTTTTCTTGTGTGGCATATGAACCATAAACATAGTTTTATAGTTTCATTATTACAGTGCTGCAAATGAGAGTACTAAAGTGGGTTTTGTATTATCATTCACAATTCTAGAACCATAATGTTATATACTAAAGCAGTTTCTAGAAAGGGAATTATGAGGCATGCGTGCTAGCATCACTGTACTGCTAATAGTGTGACCTTTGATAATTCTTGGTCTCTCAGGGCCTTGGTTTTCCATGTGTAAGTATATATATAAATAATGGATGCAAGAAAAGCCTTGTCAATACTTTGTACAAACCTCAGTTCCAGGGATTGTACTACATCGGTTTTTCTGTTGCAGACTCTACAATATTACATATACAAAAGCAAAGAGAATGAGTGGCTCATTCTCTCAAGATATAACTAGTTCTATATTATGTGTGTGTGTGTGTGTGTGATTTCAGAAACTTCTTTATAGAGATAGGAAGTATTTAATTCTAGAATACACATTCATGAAGGTAAGTGCTTTTCTTTGGATCATTTAGCTTTGCATATTACAATGGTCTTATTTTTAGCATCTTTGTTTTTTGTATCTGATCCCTTACTGTGTGACAGAATACCCATGCAATAATGTTAGTTCTTTTTCAATTCTGTGGTAGAATGGGTGAGCTCTCTAGTCAATGGCCCTAGGCTTGCCCCCTGAATTCCATCCTTATACTGCTTTCAACAATGTGGATCTGTTCATTGTGCCTTACTTAATACCCATTGTTCTTTAGCTCCAGGATTTAGTCCTAACTGTCATTACAAGGCCTTTCATCATCCCTTTGACTCATCTGCATTTTCTCTACTGTAAACCTCAAGCTCCAGTTGCACTAATGAGAGCTGCTTACTGAATGAACAGTCCTGTTTCCTTGACTCAGTCTGCAGTTAGATTCTTTCCACTGCTTAGCACGCCTTTTCCTACTGCTGTGAAAACTACTGATTTTTCATTCTGCTTCAACACCGCGCATTTTAGATCCTTTCTGGCCCTTCTTCCCCACTCCCTGGGTTATTCTCTATAGTATTTTTGTTCATTCCTTCTGTAAGTTTATTTTTTACTGTAATTGTATCTTTTTTCTGAATTCAAGGACAGTTTTTTTTCATCCCTCTTTCTTGTTTACACATAGGTGGCTCTCTACTTACATGTTTGAAATCTAGAAGCCAGGTGCAGTGTCTTCATAATGTCCAAGATTAATTAACCTCACATGTCCAACCTGTCCTGCTTTCCTAAACTCAGCTTCTTCTAGATGATCTTTTCATGCCTCACCCACACACTGATATTAGAACTGTAGTTCTAATCCTCAAATTAAGAAGTGAGACTCCCAGTACAATAGGAGTTAAGTTATACAGTAAAATTTACAGGAAAGTCGTGTAGAACTTTGAGGCAACTACTATTCCTTAGCTCTCAGGTGGGATGCCAGCTTTCCAGTTCTGGACATAGGTGATTGATAGGTGTTGTACCTTGACTGCTTCTTACATGGAAAACAGTGTTTGCTAATGTGTGTGTGTTTACATTGGCTTCATAGTTGCTTTCAATTCGTTGCCTTTCATTTTCAAAGCAAATTATGACATTAACATGCTCTCAGACATTACCTCCCAAGAAGCAGACAGTGAGTATGTGTAGAGGTCTGATTTATACCACGTTTTATACTTTTTCATACTACTATACTGCTTCCTGAATTAGGTTGCTTATTTGATATTTTTAATTACTGATAGGTATTTTACTCATTTTATAAATGGAGAAGTAGGTTATAAAGTTTGTCTATTTGGTACCCCCTATACCTCAAAAGGAGAATCTGCGATACTTTGGCTTTAAAGACTAGCCATAAAGCTTTAGCATATGAGGATATTACATATGCAATAGTGGTTGAATAGCTTCCTCAGAATCACAGAACCTATCTGTAAGATATTTTCTTCTGCTGGGGTGGCAAGATGCGGCTCAGCAGGTAAGAGCACTGACTACTTTTCCAAAGGTCTTGAGTTTAAATTCCAGCAACCACATGGTGGCTCACAACTACCCATAATGAGATCTGACACCCTCTTCTGGTGTATCTGAAGTCAGCTACAGTGCACTTATGTATAATAATAAATAAGTCTTTGAGCTGGAGCAAGTGGAGTTGACCAGAGGGAACAGAGGTACTAAAATCAATCCCCAACAACCACACGAAGACTCACAACCATCTGTATAACTACAGTGTACTCACATACATAAAATAAATTAATAAATCTTAAAAAAATATTTTCTGCCAAACTAGTTGTGAACACTGACGTGAACCTATTATTTGAGCTGGGAATGGTGGCAAATACCCATGAGCCTTCACTGAGAAGGCTGAGACAGGATTTTGAATTTGAAGTCACCCTGAGCTAAATAATAAATAAATGAGACTTGGTCTCAAAAAACAAACCCCTCTTATTTTAAAGGACTACTAGAGACCTGATTTTTCCTTCCAAGAAAAGTGATGCTGAGGATTTTAGAGTCTTAAGGAAATGATTCAGAGAAAATCCTGAACTTGGATCATGTCATGTGGGCCTCCTCGGTGCCTTTACTCATCTACTTCCCTACTCTTGTTATTTTTTTTTCTTAAAAAAAAAAAGGAAAAAAAAAAGGCTTTACAGATTACTGAGTTATTAGTATCAGGCTACCAATAATCTTTTATGTGCCTTGATATGTGCCAACTCTATGTCAACTAAGAGGGCTACAAAGAAGGCATAAAACCTAATCACTTTCCTGAAGGGACACAGTGTGGAGGTGTGTATTTGAATAAAGTCATCTTTCAGTCCAGCATTTAACTTCCCCAATGCTACTACCCTTTAACATAGTTCTTTATGTTGTGGTAATTCCCAACCTTAAATTTATTTTCATTGCTTCTTCTTAACTATAATTTTGCTACTGTTATGAGTTGTAGTGTAAAGATCTGATATGCTGGATAATCTGATATGCAACCTCAACCACAGATTGAGAACTGGTCTTCTGCTTCTTAGCCCAGGAATGATTTTTAGTGGTTAGCTTAATGAATTTTTATACATGTAACCACCAATCCAGTAAAGATACGGAATGTATATGATATCATAAAACTTCTTCATTCTCTATCCTAGTTAGTACTTTCCTAAGGTAATTTGCCTGTCTCATCACCATTAATCTAGATTGTGTTTGCTGTTTGCTCTTGAACTTCATTTTTTAAAAAAAGCAAGTTTTTTAAAAATGGTTTTCTTTATTCAACATAGTGTCTGTAAGATTCATTCTTTTTGTTTGTTTGATTTGTTGTTTGTTTTTGTTTTTTCGAGACGGTTTCTCTGTGTAACCCTGGTTGTCCCTGAACTCACTTTGTAGAGTAGGCTGACCTCAAGTTTTTGTGTGACCCAGCTTCATTCATTTTTCTTTAAATTAGCAGTAGTTTATTTTTTGCCCATTACTATATATTATTTCATTGTATGTGGATATATGTACCTATTCTGTTGTTGGATATTTGGATTGTTGACAGTTCTTAGTTAGCTCTTAAAACACAGCTACTAATAATGTAGATGTTTTAGTGGACATATAGATTCATTCCTTGGCTAGAATCAGTAGTTACTTTCATTTCAATATATTTGACACATAAGCACATATAGAGTATACATAGAAGATTCTGAGTTGCAAAAACTTTATATAGATCTCTAGACTGACAATGAGGTATTTGTAGCAGGTCACGTCTCTGCATGATCTCCAGAGTTCAGATGGTGCTCTACCTAGAAGAAGGCATGTCTCTTCAGGCCTTTGTCTTTTGCTTCCTTCTCAGTCCCTCCCCACTGATTTACAGGGTAGAGAAAAGATACTCATATTACCATTGGAGCTTCTGGAAAGATGGCAGTCCCTATGCTGCCAGAATTGAGTATTGGGTTTGTTTTTTTTTTAAATTGTAATTTGATAAAAAGATTTTACTTTGTACTTTTTATTATAATGAAATTGAGCATGGTAAACAGATATTTTTGTTGTTTTGTTTGTTTGTTTTGATTTTCGAGACAGAGTTTCTCTGTGTAGCCCTGGCTGTCCTGGAACTCACTCTGTAGACCAGGCTGGCCTCAAACTCAGAAATCTGCCTGCCTCTGCCTCCCAAGTGCTGGGATTAAAGGCGTGCGCCACCACCGTCCGGTGATAAACAGATTTTTTAAAAGAACAATTAAATGTTAAAATACTTATAAGAAAGATTTTTAAAAGATTTCTCAAGTACTGTTTTAGAGGATATTTTAAACTAGGAAGCTTGTTATGTGGACCCCAACTCATATGAGTTGACCGGCCTCCAACTCATAGATCTGTCTACGTTGTGTACCACCACTCACTCCTGGCCCATTTTTCCCTTAAATGGAGAAAAGTTTTGAATGGTTATCACAAAAATCATAACATTTCAAAGACCTAAGTCTCAGATGCAGTTATTGTTACCTCAAGTTTTTGTGTGTCCTTCTACAGTCCTTCATGTGTATTCATCCATTTCCCAGCATGCTCAGGGAGTAGTCTATAGTAGTCTATGAATAGTCTTGTATATGAAGTGGCATAGTGCCCATTTTCAATATTCTTTAGGTTACTTTTTTGGTTTTTCGAGACAGGGTTTCTCTGTATAGCCCTGGCTGTCCTGGAACTCACTTTGTAGACCAGACTAGCCTTGAACTCAGAAATCNGCCTGCCTCTGCCTCCCGAATGCTGGGATTAAAGGCGTGCGCCACCACGTCCGTCTCTTTAGGTTACTTATATTAGCTCCTTATACAATGTAAAAGCTATACAAATAGGTGTCAGATTCTATTTTAAGGGAATAATGATTAGAAAAAAAATCCATATATGTTCAGTGTAGGATTTTTCCCTCTAATATTTCCAACCCTGGGTTAGTGTGAAACCAGTAAATATGGAAGACTAACTATGTATGTAATGTATGTGTGTACAAATGTGTATGTATATATAAATATGTATTATATAATGTATGTGTCTATGCATATGGGTAAAGTCTGAACATGCATATATATGTCAGAATATGAGATGAATTTTAGAGAACATTCATTTAAAATACTGTCTGCTTTAGATGTGGTATAGTATATCATATTGCATACCAAAAATTAGAAAGGGTCTAAAAATGATTAGTATCTGGCTAGTGGCCCAGAAGGAAGAAAAGCGGAGTCTGGCAGCATTCGGCAGTAATTTTCTATAAGACAAGTGGCCATAGCTCTTTTTATTATTAGATCAATTCTTTGACAGTAGCACTTTTGTTTATAGTACTGATTCAGTACTTATGTTCTTTGAAGGAAAGCTGTGGGTCCATGTTCTGCCCTGCCGCTGGGGTGTGGGACAGTTTTTTAAAAATTAGATAGTCGATACCTAAAAGAAATTATTTAAAGTACAAAAGCTATTTGGTGGTATTCAGAAGAACATTTAGGGGGAAAACTATATCTTTCTTTGCTTGCAGTTAAAGAGTTTTAGCAGAATTTTCATGATATTTTTGGTTAACAGTGAGAGATTGAAGTAGAAAAATTGCAAATAAAAGTCATCATTTTTCTAAACTTATTTGCCTAATTAAAAAGCTAATCAGCCTTGGTATTAACATTTTAAAGTATATATTTTATAAGATTTTCATGCTAATAACATAGAAGTAATTTATATCATACATCAAAGACCTTTTTAAGCTTGACTTAAATGTGATTGCTGAATAAGTGATTTGAGCAGTAAGAATCAGATGGGGAATGGAGAGATGGCTTAGCAATTACGAGTGCTTGCAAAGGACCCAGGTTCAGTTCCCAGGACCCATGTCAGATGGCTTACAACTAACTCCAACTTCAGAAAATATGACACCCTTTCATGATCACTTAGACACACATGCATATACTCGAGCAGGCACACACACATACCCAGAAATAAATAATAAATAACATAAATAATAAAATATACCTTTTAAAAAGTTGTACAGAATTTGTATATTTTGTACAAAAATTTAGATTCTACATTGTTTTAATAGTATAGAGAGAAGATACTTGCTTTGTCAGTAAGTTTTTAAAAGGTCTTCTATTTCTAAAACTAAAATTTGGGGATACTTTATTTACTGAAAACTGTCTGGTTATGTGACTCTGGATCAGTAGGGATAATATCAGATGTCCTGTTCAAGATGGATTATAAAGTAAAAGGGCCACTTAAAGAATTTATTCACAATAGAGATATATAATATTTATTAGAGGTAAAAAATGTTCACCTATTTTTTTAATGTTCAATATTTTTGGGGGGTCATTGTTTTTGTTTTTTGAGACAGGGTTTCTCTGTGTAGCCCTGGCTGCCCTGGAGCTCTGTAGACCATGCTGTCTAGAACTCAGAGATCCACCTGCCTCTGCCTCCCAAATGCAGATTAAAGGTGTGTTCTATTTTGAAATTGTATTTTTTTTTTTTTGTAAAATTGAATAGTGTAGAGAATTACTTTTACCATATACCCATCTTGGTATCCCCTAATGCTAGCACCTTATATAATTGTGGATTTATCAAAACCAAGAAATGCAGGCTGAGTTTTTAACAAGGAATTCAACAACTTTTGGTGGGAACACCTGTTACATATGAAGCATGTTAGCTTCTGAAGTATGTACAGTGTTGGAAAACAATGTCTTTACATGTAATATTACTAGCAAACTGGTAAGCTTAGTGTTGTGACCTAGTAGTTTTTTTTCCAAGTTCTTTTTGGGACTGCAATATAGACCACAAATAAAAGCTATGTTCATATAACTTTATTGTTTTGTTCGTTTGGTTTGTTTATTTTTTGATTGATTGATTGATTGATTGATTGATATCCCTAGGCTGGTAGTCTTTCTCTGTTTAGCCTTGACTGTCCCAGAACTTACTCTAGACTAGGCTGGCCTCAAACTCAGAGATATACCTGCCTTTGTTTCCCAAGTGCTGGGATTAAAAATGTGCACCACCACCTCCTGGTCAACTTTATTGTTAAGTACACATAATTTTAACTTCTTAGCCAGTGACTTTGAGGGTAGACCCTTAAGTTGTCTTTATTATCTCAGAACTCTGTTGCTTATTATTTTATTCCCAGCACTTTAATAGTGTCTAATAGATAGCAGATGCTACATGTTGTATTAGTGAGTACATCAGTGACTGACTGAAGCCATATGGATACACTCAAGATCTAAGATAGAAGAGTTGGATGATGATTACAGTTTCTCCATCTCTGCATTAAGTTTATTTCTCTTGTCTCAATTATACAATGTTTGCAAAAACTAGAAACTTGTTTTGTTTGTTGTCTTAGGGTTTCTATTGCTACCATGAAGCACCTCAACCAAAAAGCAAGTTGGGGATGAAGTTGTTGATTTAGTTTACACTTCCACATTGCTTTTTATTACCAAAGGAAGTCAGAACTGGAACTCAAGCAAGGCAGGAGCCTGAAAGCAGGAACTGATGCAGAGGCCGTGGAGGAGTGCCGCTTACTGACTTGCTTCATATGGCCTACACAGCTTGCTTTCTTCTAGAACTTAGTACTGCTAGCCCAGGGATGACACCACCCACAGTGGGTTAGGCACTTCCCAGTTGATAACTAATTGAAAATGCCTTACAGCTGGATCTTGTGGAGGCATTTCCTCACGACTCTTTGATGACTCTTAACTTGTGTCAGGTGGACACACAAAACCATCCAGTCATTAAACTTGACTTCTGAGATTTAGCTAAAATGATTGATAAGAATGTTAGTTTCATCAGGCAGTGGTGGTACATGCCTTGAATTTCAGCACTTGGGAGGCAGAGGCAGGTGAATCTCTGAGTTCAGCCTGGTTGGTCTATAAATCGAGTTTTAGGTGGCCAAGGCTACACAAAGAAACCCTGTCTCCAAAAAGCAAAAAAACCAAAAGTTTAGTTTCTGAGGCTGGAGAGATGGCTCAGCAGTTAAAAGCACTGGCTGTTCTTTTCTGAGGTCCTGAATTCAATTCTCAGTACCCACATTGTGTCTTACAACTATCTATAACTGTAGTCTCATGTAATTCTCATGGAATCTAATGCCTCTTTCTGGCTTGCATATGCCCATGCAGATAAAATACCCATATACATAAAATACATAAGCAAAAGAACACTATTTTCTGAGAATCGAGGCATGCCTTGTCAAATTGAATTATAACAATGATAGAGAAGTGGAAAATATTTCAAAGCAGAATTAGAAGCAATAATTTTTATTTGTTTATGTTGCATATGATGAGTATAAATGAGGTCAGTGAAATGAAGTACCACTGTTTATATTTGGAGTCCACCTGCTTTTTTTTTTTTAATAGCTTCACTGAGGTATAGTTGACCTACAATAAACTGCACACACTTAAAACCATCTAATAAATTTCTGGAAACTTTTGTATTCAGGATTGTAAATAAACTTACCATCTCCAGAAATGTCTAAATGTAACCTTTTTGTCACGCCTCTTCACATACTATATTCCAGTACCTCAAACCAGTGGCCTGCCATCTGTCACTGGGTGGTTTTGCATTTCCTGAAGTTTTATATGTATGTGATCAGTCAGATACTATGTGATGTGGGGAGGAGAGGTCTGGCTTATTTCACTTGACATAATCACTTTTAGATTCTTTTCTGCTGTCCATCTCAGTGATTTATTTCTACTGTTATTGATGTTTGTCTCACTGGTGCACTGTCTGGCACTTTGTAATCCAGGCTGGGCCCACAATCAATCTATCTATCTCTTTCTTTCTCTCTCTCTCTCTCTCTCTCTCTCTCTCTCTCTCTCTCTCTCTCTCTCTCTCTCTCTCTCTC
>NC_034599.1:57035955-57037170 GCF_900095145.1 Mus pahari | reverse complement strand
CTCTCTCTCTCTCTCTCTCTCTCTCTCTCTCTTTTCGAGACAGGGTTTCTCTGTATAGCCCTGGCTGTCCTGGAACTCACTTTGTAGACCAGGCTGGTCTCGAACTCAGAAACCCACCTGCCTCTGCCTCCTGAGTGCTGGGATTAAAGGTGTGTGCCACCACACCTGGCTCCACAATCTCCTTGTAGCAGCTTAAGTGCTGTTATAAGGGTATGTTTTAGGGTTTCTTTTGCTGTGATGAAACACCAGAGCAACTTGGGGGAAAAGTGGTTTATTTCATCCTGCAGTTTGTAAATCCATCATGAAGGAAAGACAGGGCACTGTAGGAGCTAGTTAATGCAGAGGCTATGGAGGGATGCTGATTGCTGGCTTGCTCAGCCTGCTTTTTTACAGCACTCAGGACTACCAGCCTGGGAGTGCCATTGCCCACAGTCAGCTGGGCCTTCCCATATCAATCATCATTTAGAAAACACACTACAGATTTGTACGAAGGCTAGTTTGGTAGAAGCACTTTCCCAATTGAGTTTCCCTCTTCTAAAATTATTCTAGCTTTTGTCAACTTGACATAAAACCAGCACAAGTGCATCATCATGCTTGTCAATTTATTATTTTTAAATTCTTTAGTACTAGAGCTTCATGGTACACATATACCAATATTTGTGTATCATTTATTTGTTGACTTTGGAATTCTTTAAAATTTTATTTATAAATATAGCCACTGTAAACAGTAGTGTATCAATCTAATATAAAGTTTTCTTATTTTTTTTTTTAAAAAGATAAATATTTAGGAATAGTAATGGCTGGGGTCCAAGGTACATTCATGTTTTAACTTGGTGGAGGAGTAGCATTATTATAAAAGGCCAATTTTCTTAATACTGCAGAGATAGCTTATAAATTAATAAGAGTAAAGAAAAAGCCAACAGAAAAATGGCAGAAACCATAAACATGCACTTCATGTCAAAAGAAATACAAATGATGTTTAGCATAGGAAAAATTTCCTTGGAAGCTAAAGATATTTTAGGAAAACATTTTGTCTCTCTTTCTCTGTCTGTCTGTCTGTCTCTCTCCCCCTCCCTCCCTCTGTCCCCCCTTGCTTAAATTCATGCGCACATGTGTGTGTCTGCCTGTCTCTCTGCTCGAGAGTGTGCATGTGTGTGTGTGTGTGTGTGTGTGTGTGTGTGTGTCTGTCTGTCTGTCTGTCTATATACAGGTTAG
>NC_034599.1:57034524-57035944 GCF_900095145.1 Mus pahari | reverse complement strand
CTTGCTTAAATTCATGCGCACATGTGTGTGTCTGCCTGTCTCTCTGCTCGAGAGTGTGCATGTGTGTGTGTGTGTGTGTGTGTGTGTGTGTGTGTGTCTGTCTGTCTGTCTGTCTATATACAGGTTAGAGACCAGCTTGTAGACACTGGCTATCTCCTCTTACCTTATGGATTCCAGGGGTTGAAATCAGGTCATTAGGTTTGGTGGCAAACACCTTTATCCACTGTGTCATATTACCAGCTGAAAGCTAAAAAACCTTAAAGTAGTGTTTCATGTTCAGACCACAAGATAAGAATGCTTGGGTTTGTACATTTTTTTCACTTGAAATGTAATCTGTAATATCAAGTTTTAAAAAACTATTTTGTGATTCGATTTCCTTGCCAATAAAATGAAACAATAATATTTCCTTGAAGGAATGTAATGAGAATTAGATGAGTTAATATACATGAAGCTCTCACAGCAATCCTTGATACACATGTCTCTTTTTTTGAAAGAAATTATTTTGAACCAGGCGTGGTGGCACATGTCTGTTATCCCAGCATCAGGCAACTGACACAGAATCATGATTTGGAGGTTGTTCTTGGCTACAGAATGAGATCTGGTCTCAAAGAGCACAAACAAAACTAAGAAAACAAAATAGCTAATTACTGTTATCAAAGTACAGATTTAAACAGGGGCATTTTCACTTACCAGATTAAACAGTAATGGCAAGGAGATGTACAATCCCTCTTCTGTACTGTGGGCAGGAATGGAAGCATGTGCAATTTCTTTGGAAGATGAGTTGACTTACTGAAATGATAAATGTTCATGCTTTTTAATTTGGTCATTTAAAAAGATTTCTTTTGTTCATTATAGCATTAATTATATTTTCAAAAGCTATAAATGACTCTTAATATGATCTAGTTAAAAAATAATGGCACAGCTACACAACGAGGTGTCATATAGCCATAAAAAGAAAGACAAGAAGCATTAATGCCTGGGCTCACCCTTAAACATCTTTTTTTTTTTTTTTTTTTTTTTTTTTTTTGAGACAGTATGCCCCCATGTACCCCGACCATCTTGGACCTCACTGTGTAGATCAAACTGACCTTGAATTCAAAGAGCTATGATGGCTTTGACCTCCTGATGTACCACTGTGCCTGGCTCTACTCTTCAGACATGTTACTGAGTGGGGAGGAAAAAAAATGCTGCCTAAATGTTTATGATATGGCAGTATAATTATAAGAAAATTAATTGTATATGTGTGAGTGTATATAAACATGTACACAGTGAAACACATTTATTATTCAATATGCGTTGACTTCTTTTTTTTTTTTTTTTTTTTGGTTTTTTCGAGACAGGGTTTCTCTGTATAGCTCTGGCTGTCCTGGAACTCACTTGGTAGACCAGGCTAGCCTCGAACTCAGAAATCCGCCTGCCT
>NC_034599.1:57033396-57034513 GCF_900095145.1 Mus pahari | reverse complement strand
ACTCACTTGGTAGACCAGGCTAGCCTCGAACTCAGAAATCCGCCTGCCTCTGCCTCCCGAGTGCTGGGATTAAAGGCCTGCGCCACCAGGCCCGGCTATGCGTTGACTTCTTAAAAAAATATGAGTATAAAGGAGACTAATTCTAGAGGGACCAAAGAAAAAGGACTGGAAGATTGAAAGTCTGGGATGCTACACTGGCTTGTGTTTATATTTAAATTGCTATAGTGGCTCTGTGTTTCTGTTTAAATCTTGCCCTTTTTTGAAGCATTTACAGATCCTTAGAAAGTTGATACCTTGATACAGACAAGTCCTACTTATTCTTCTGGTGGTAACATTTTATATCATTCTAGTACAGTACAAAAACTATGACACATGATGCAATGTGCATACTTTTCTCAAATTACATTGGTGTTTACATATATTCACTGTGTGTTTATATGTTACACACCTCCAAAATCAAATTTTATCACATCAGTTTTACAATCGCTAACATAGTCAACATACACAATTGTCTTCTCACCACAGAAAAAAATCTCTGGGTCATCCTGTAATAGTCATATTTGTCAGCCTAACCTCAAGCCTTAAAAGCATATACTTTTCTTTTTAATTGTATTATTATTATTTTAAGTATATAGGTGTTTTGCCTAAAGGTATGTCTGTTCACCATGTGCATGTCTGATGCCTATAGAGGCTAAAAAAGGGCACTGGATCTCCTAAAATTGGAGTTGCAGATGGTTGTGAGCTGCCATGTAGATGCTGGGAATCATACCTAGGTCCTTTGGAAGAACAGTGATAAGTTGATATGGTCAACAGAATTTGTTAACAGAGTCAGAAAGAAGGGTCCAAAGAATGAGGGACAGCAAGAAGTGAAGTATAATATGGAATTCTTGATTTGATTGCCTGAAGGATAGAGTTTGCTGTGGTGGGTAAAACTGAAGGAAAAGATTTTGGAGGAGAAAAGTTTTGGACAAAGTAATTTCAGAATACCTATTAGGTATCTAACTGGAAAAAAAAAAAAAAACCCAAAACAAATTGCAGATGCCTGTATCTTTTTTTTTTTTTTTACATTTTTTTATTATTATTATTTTCTGTATTTACATTTCAAATGCTATCCCGA
>NC_034599.1:57025995-57033385 GCF_900095145.1 Mus pahari | reverse complement strand
AGCTCAGGGGGTACTGGTTAGTTCATATTGTTGTTCCACCTACAAGATTGCAGCCCCCTTCAGTTCCTTGGGTACTTTCTCTAGCTCCTCCATTGGGGACCCTGTGTTCCATCCAATAGCTGCAGATGCCTGTATCTTGAAACAAAAGAGATGGACTAGAGATTTAAGTTTGGAAATTGAAAGAGATTAGATCAGATGGCTTCACAGAAAAAGGGTAGAAAGCTGAGCTCCCAAGACTGAGATTTGAGGCACTACAGAGTTTAAAAGTTGGGTAGTATGGAGCCAGAAAAGTAAATGTAGGAGCTGATTGAAGAGAAAAAAACTAGCAGGACAGTGTCCTGGAAACCAGATAGAGAAGAATGTATTCCAAAGAGGGAGGACAAAACCTTGTCTAATACTGTTGACAGTTAAAGAGGAGGACTAGTAATTAGCATTTTTGGCAATGTGGAGTTAGAATTCTAATAAGAACAGCTCTGATGATGTGGCAGTAGTAGTAGGAGATCTGATTGGAAAGGATCAAAAGAAAGGGGGGGAAGTTAGAAATAAGCAGAAAGCACCTGAGACATTATGTTGAAGAAATGGTAGTAAAGCAAATGAGAGGTTGGGAAAATATGTTTGTTTTTTAGATGGAAAGCTGCCTGGGTTGTGTACCTAGTTTCTTGATGCTTTTTAATGATTGTATAATGAGCCAAAATACGTTTGCTTCTGTTTTGTTGCTTTAGTTGCCATGGTCATGGGTTTCTATCATGTAAAACAATACAGCACTTATCAAGCATTCCTTTCTGAACAAAGAATGCTGACACAGTGAGAAGGTATGAGATAGATAGCAAATTTAAACAAGAGCTTCTTATAACTGACGTCCTTAACCTTTCACCACCAGATAGTTGACTTAGTGACCATTTCAATGGAAGCTTTAGTGATTTGATTTCTATCTCTGTTAAAAGTTGCCAGCACTGAGCCAAAATAAAAAGTAAGCTGTGTTATTATTGAGGTTCTAATTCTAACTCTTGCCTTCTAGTAATGTGATCATAGGCAAACCACTTCATCTCCCATACCTGTTCCTCTCCCCATGCTTCATGAGCTGGAGAATGCTAAATCTTGCTTATTGTTTTTATTGAATTAAATAAGCTGATGTGAAAAAAATTAAAATATAGAGAAGTGTGTAGTTAAAATTGTTTTTTACACTAACAAAAGAATGAGAGTTACAAGAAAGAAACCTTAATGGCCTGAGAGATATTGTTTCTAAGAAATATTCTTAGTTGCTGAATGTCTAAGATACACTAAATATAATACTAAAGAGAAAATAAAAATGGGATGTGAACTGCTTCTTTGAAATTAATAAAGATAGTTGTATCATAGATCAGCTACTTGAATATGTGATTTTAATTAGTGTATATACTAGATATTGCTTATAATGTTTACTTTAAAGTATTGCCCCAGCCAAACATGGTGGTACATGCCTTTAATCCCAGCACTTGAGAGGCAGAGGCCAGTGGATATCTGAATTCAACTACAGAATGAGTTCCAGGACAGCCAGGACCCTGTCTCAAAAGACAAAAAGCAATCTCTCTCTCTCTCTCTCTCTCTCTCTCTCTCTCTCTCTCTCTCTCTGTGTGTGTGTGTGTGTTTTCATTCCTTTAATGTTTAAAATTTTTTTTAAAAATTCTCTTCCAATGGAGGGAAGGGGGGACACCAACCCACCCACAAAACTTTCTACCCCAAAATTGTCCTACATACAAGATGTGCAGGGATAAAGATGGAACAGAGTTGAGGGAATAGGCAACCAATGAGAGCCAGCCCTTGACACTATTAATGATACTCTGTTATGCTTGTAGACAGAAACCTAGAATAATGTCCTCTGAGAGGCTTCATCTAGCAGCTGATGGGAAAAGATGCAGAGACCCACAGGCAAACATTAGGCAGAATTCTGGGAGTCTTGTGGAAGATGTTGGAGGAAGGGTTGAGGGAGTTGGAGGGGTCAAGGACACCATAAGATATACAGAGTCAACTAACCTGTGCCCATGGGGGCTTGCAGAGACTGAACCACCAACCAAAGAGCATGCAGGGGCTGGACCTAGAACCCCTACACATATGTAGCAGATGTGCAGCATGCTCTCCATATGGATCCTCTAACAAGTGAAGCAGTGGCTGACTGACTCTGTTGCCTTTCCTTTGGATCCCTTTCTCCTAGCTGGGCTGCCTTGTCTGGTCTCAGTGGGAGATGATATGCCTAGTCCTGCTGCATCTTGGTGTGTCAGGGTGGGTTGGTACCCATTGGGGACGGGGGAGAACGGAAAGAGGGAAGTTGGGGAGGGTGGTATGAGGGTGGAACTGGGAGGGGGCTGCAATTGGGATGTAAAATGAATAAGTAAATAAATTAAGGAAAAAATGATAAAAATTAAAAACTCTTTTAAAAAGTTAACAGTGGGGCTGGTGAGATGGCTCAGCAGGTAAGAGCACCCAACTGTTCTTCCAAAGGTCCTGAGTTCAAATCCCAGCAACCACATGGTGGCTCACAACCATCCGTAACAAGATCTGGCACCTCTTTTGGAGTTTCTGAAGACAGCTATAGTGTACTTACATATAGTAAATAAATAAATCTTAAAAAAAAAAAAAAGTTAACAGTGGAATAGATTGTGAGCTGCATTGCTTTATGTGGTTTATGTCCTGGATGGCTACCTTTATTTATCTCAGCAATTGACTGCTGTTTATTATGTGCTGTGTTATTTTTCTTTCTCAGAGCTTTGTTATTTTGAGGTCTTACAACAGCAAGTTTGTTGTTAGTACTAAAAAGACATTTTGCCTCTGAAACTCTGAAATGTAAAACTTGGTGTTCGAAAATGGATGGAGACAAGATAACATGAAGAAAATTGACTTTAAAATTAATTTATTCATGTCTTAGGTTAATGTTTATGTTGATTCTGAATATCTTAATTGTAGAATATTAATACAGCTTTAGTATCTTAACTGCTATTAGGGATCAAGGCATATAAGCTTCTTGAATTGACAGTATCGACCTTTTGTTTATACTAGTCAGTGTTACCTGGCAAAATAAATTCCAAAATTCCAAAAAAACATGCTTCAGTGCATGCTTTTCTTTTACATAGGAGGTTCTATATTAACTATGTAGGTATTGGTGAAAGAGAGGAGCTAACATGTGTTGGCTTTGCAACCATTGACAAGCATACAAAGGATTTATTAACATTTATATAATTTAATTTTCCATTCAACCTGATAAGAAGTTTTAGTATTCCCATTTTGTGAAAGAAAATATTAAAATTTAGAAATTAAATAAACATAAAAAATTTTCATGGAGTAATCTCAACTTTCCCTTTCTCCAAGAAGTCTATGATAATTCTCTTGGTTTTACTATTCATAATGTACCTTTTAGCCCTGGAATGCACTAATAATTTGGCCATCCTTTTTAGCAGTTTGTGATAGGCCTTTTGTGTGAATGTGTGTCCTTGTTTACTCTCTGAGGCCTTCCCTGAACTTAGAACAGTGTGTAGTCTCAAAAATAGAGGTTTTTCTCTACCATTTTTTCTAATATTGCACCATTTTTGTTTTTAAGTGTCCATTGTATATGTGTTAAATTGTTAATACTGCCCTAATGGGTCATTGAGTCTGTTCATTCGTGGAGAACTGACACACTCTGTTTCTTTCAGTTTTTTTTTTTTTTTTTTTTTTTTTTTTTTTTTGTCCCTTACCCCTTGGAACAGTTTTATTCCATGTTTTTAGGTTACTGTTATTTTCTCTCTCCCACTTTCCTTCCTTTCTACAGAGTCTCATTGACTCTGTAGCACAGGATTTTCTGGCGTTCATTATATATCCCAAGTTTATCTTGGAGATAAAGACTCTGACAGTAATAAAATGATTTGAGCCTGAATGGCTTCTGTCAAATCCCTTCCTCAAGCACTTGTTCTGGCAGTTGGTCTCTTTTGATAGTCCAAAAGTAGTCTTGTATTTATACTGCTTTGGATACTCAGTTTTTAATACTAACTTCCTGAACTTTTTAATTTTTTAAAATAAGGACATTAATATATTTACACCATCTACAAAGTATTTTTATAATAAATAGTAATATGAAATTTTCCACTCCACTCAGGAAGCTGCTAAGATGATCAAGTAAGTCTTTATGGGCCTGTGCAATGGTATGGTACCCTTAGACACTGAGTAGTGGAATATGTTGTTGTAGAAAACAATGGGCTTAAAACAAACAAACAAACAAACAAACAAATCTAGTTAATTATAGTTCAGCTTGACTGTGTATAACTTTGTAATCTTGAGCAAACTAGCTAATTACTAAGATATATTTTTCCATCTGAAAAATATGTGTATTTGGAAGGTATGGGGAAATAGATATGTCTGCCCTACATGTTAGTATGAAGATCACAACGGAGGTATGAAAGTATTTTTGGAAATGTGTAATTATACAACACAAGTGTAAAAACCGTTTATAAAATTAGCTTAGCTTAACAAAGTCTTGTTTTTAACTGTGGATTTAGCTTCTCATCTAAATACTGTATTCCTTTTATCGATGATGGTTTTTAAAAAACGAAAATAATATCTAGGTTGGAAAATGGATGTAAATATTGGTGTTTTAGCAGAAGATGTAACCTGATATGAAAGAATTAAATAATTTTTAACGTTCTTTTTTAAAGAATTATTTGAAAGTGTTTATCTTTTTAATTCCTAGTCTTTAATATCTTTCAACTGTTGAATTCTGTGACCCTGCATGTGAAGCTTCCACGTTAGATTATCAATAGAAAATTATTATTGTTTTCTATATGTATGTAATATGTATGTGTGAGTGTGTGGGTACATATTCCTATTACATACATGCTAAGGCACACATGGGGTGTCTACCTGAATCCTGAGTGGCTCTCAATCTGTTTCCAAACCAGAGGCTCACAGTTTAGGGTCGGGGCTGATCAGAGAGCTTTTGAGATCTGTCCTCCTGTTCTCCAGTGCTGGTGTTGGAGGCACACACCGCGTACTTGGATTTTTATATGAATGCTAAGGAGTCAAATCCAGATTCTCATGCCTTCTTACTATCAAACTATCTCTCTGGCCCTGAAAAATTAAAACAATCCAGTTACTTATTGTCTGATTCTAAACTGATTCTTCTTCTAATTAGTATGTATGTATTCAGAAAAATACAAACTATCTTAATATAATGCTAGTATGAGTATAATTAGGGAGTTAAACTTGTCAAAATGTAAAGCAGTGATTGAAGTATGAATGTAATATTTTGGTACCTTCAGAATTATTCATAATATTCTGCTGTATTGGCATAGATCAGTGAAAGAATCCCATTGGTTGCTATAGTTATTCTTAAATGCATGTCTCCTATGGTGCTTACATTCTAAAAGATGGAGTTACAAAATAAAAGATAAAATACAGTGTATCAGCAGTAAATACTATAGAGAAAAGGGTGAGAAAGGGAATGTGGAAAGGGCTAAGAGACATGGAGGTTGGAGATGGAGACAGGCTTGAGAAGGTGGCCATCTAGTCTACATGAGTAACTGAGGGAGGAACACTGGGATTGCCAGACAGAGCACTAACATCTGTAGAAAGTAGCCTGGAGTGTCGGAGGAGGGAAAAGGACAGTATACTGAATTAGAATCAGGCTAGAGCAGAGCTGTGGAGCTCAGAGAAGTGAAGTTGGAGAGGTTTGAACAGAGGAACTGTATGACCTTATTATTCTTAATGGAGAGAGAGACTTGAGAGTTCAAGGCAAAAAGTTTAGAAGACTGCTGCAATAATCCATGTGAGCCTCATAGAAGTGGAAAAACGTTTTAAGAGGTTGTGTTTTATTTTTAAGTAAAACAAACAACTAAAGGATAGGAGGTGGGATGGAGGGGCGATGCAAGAAACAGAGCTGTGTTTTTTGGCCTGTGCAACTGGAAACTTGGTGTTACCATTTACTAAAAGGAGGAAGACAGGTGGTAGAGGAGGCTGTATGTAGTGGGAATTTGCTGAAGTTGATCAAGGCTTTAGTTTTGGACTTCAGTGCATATTAGATGTGCAAGTAAAATATGCTCAGTAGGTACTTGTATATATTAGAGAACAGTTGTGGTGAGAAGACCAAATTATAAATAATTTGGGTTATGTCAGTTTGTAGATGTTGTGTCTAAAGTCTGGAGGAGACCATTTGGAGAGTAAGCATAGGTGAAAGAGGAAAGGTCCAAGAACTGAACTCCAGGACATTTTAATTAGTAACGTGGAAAACCTTGGTCAAGTTTGGGGAGTGATTAGTGTGGTTTCAAGAAAAAGTGGGAAAGGCTGAGGAAGTAGCTAGATGATATAGCACATACCTAGTATGAGCAGGACCCTGGGTTAAAAAAGGGGGGTGGGGTGGGGGTGGGAATGGGCAATTTTGCTGTAGAAGGATCTACTTCCTAGCTTGTTCAGATGGTGGTTGGCAGGATTCATTTCTGCCTGTGGCCAGAGACCTTTGTTCTTTACCATGTGTACCTATAAAACATTTCACAACTTGGGAGCTGACTTTGTCAGAGCAAGCAAGAAAGCAAGAAAGAATCCCAGCATAGAATTTGGTAGCAGGAACGTCAGTCTTTAATAACCTTATCACATAGTGGCATCCTATCATTTCTGCCATATTTGATTTTTTTGTTGTTGTTGTCAGTAGATTATTAGGTCCATCCTACTCCAAGAGGAAGAAGAGATTACATAAATGTGTAAATACCGGGCAGATCATAAAGTACATCTTTGAAGTTTGCCACTCAGTCTTCAGATACTGGTACTGTAAGATGCTCATCTGGTTGCATGAGTTAGCCTTTTTTTCCTAGCATATTCATAACTGGTAACATATATTTGTGAGAGAGCTGGGTGAAAGTAAGAATTTGGTTTAGGACCATTAGCTAACATGCTTTGTAGCCATGGTCTCGTTTTTTTTCTAGTGATTCCTTTTATGAAATGAGTTAATAGTGTTAAAGTCATGCTGTATCCAGTGACATGTGCCTAACATTGTGGAAGTTGAGTCAGGAGGGGCCAAGTTGGAGGCCAGCCTGAGATACACAGCAAATAAAAGCCATCAGACCACTACTACCAAGAAAAGAAACTAAAATTTTATCTGGAAGAGCTCAACAAAAGTAGGAAAGCTATTAAAATCAAAAAATATGCAGATACTTTTATAGAAATTTGAAAGATTGCTATATTTTAAGATAATTCAAGTTTTCATACATTTCCAACATAGATACTATTTTATGACTTGGAAGGAAGTGGATATATAAAAATCTATGCAGTTGAAGTATAGCTGAACTTGATATATACTGTAAAATAATCTTTCCTTGTAAAACTAAGCTTTTTTTTTTTTTTTTTTTTTTTTTTTATAAATTTTTTTTTTTTTTTTTTTTTAGTATTGGATGTG
>NC_034599.1:57011625-57025884 GCF_900095145.1 Mus pahari | reverse complement strand
GATTTGAACTCAGGACCTTTGGAAGAGTAGTCGGGTGCTCTTACCCACTGAGCCATCTCTCCAGCCCAAAACTAAGCTTTTAACAGACCATAGATTCCAACTGTTTCTTGTTACTGTTGCCCACCCCCTTGGCATAGTTTATATATTGAAGTCAGTTCAATCTTTGTAGGAGAACTAAAAAACATCATCCTAGTCTCACAGCATGTTAAATATTACAAATAACTTTCCAGATGAGAAAATAGTCACATAGAGATGTACCCAGGCTTGCTCATGACAGAGCCAGTGCCAGATGCCAAGCCTCCTAATATTATAAATTGCTAGGAATGAGCCTTATGTAACTGCTTAGAATTTTAAGAGCCATCCCAGTCTCATACCCAGACCCGAGTTTAGAGTAATTTGCACACTGAGATTTTTGAATGCTGCTGAGACAGTTCCACTTGCAGCAGAATTTGGGGACTTGTGCTTTTCAGGGAATTGGTGTACTTTAAAGACCTGAGTCAAATCAACAGTGCAGGCTCTATCCATTCTGATTTGTTAATCTCGAATTTGGCTAGGGTTGGCCAGGGTAGTAAGAAATAAATCTTTGTATTAATAAATAATCAAGAATTTTGCTGGGTTGACTTTCCCAATAAAGTAATTCTGTCACTAGTTTGTAAATACCATGTGCAGACTTCTTAATCATGAAATAGAAGTTCTTTGACACTGATGAGGAAAGGAGAAAGTCTCCTGCCATCTGTGTTGTGGCAGGCTTTGCTGTTAACTAGATAAATTATAATTACTGTTAAACAGACTGTTTGTGAGGTGGTTGTTAATATTTTAAAGAAAGTGTGTAAATACAAAGCAGCAGAGAGGTGGTTTCAGACTTAGAAATAAAAGCCCTAGCTTTGAACGGAAATCAGTTCTATTCTGTAACAAGAGTCTTTAATAAATACATTTCTTGGTTTTGTGACAAGGAACAAAATGTTTGCAGTTTGGCGTAACCTGTCTGTGGTGCTCTCCTGTTCTTTTCATGCTATAGACAAGATAAAATGCTAACTTCTGATTGGTTTGTGGCATACCTTCCCTTCTCATCAGCTCTCCACATACCTCTTCCCACTCCTTCCTTCCCTTACTCTCTTTCCTTTGACAATGGATCTCACTGTGGCCTAGGTTGCCTCATCCTCCAGAGTTCTGTGGTTCCAGTTAGCCCCCAGCATTTTGTTCTTTTACACATGAAGTTAGTTTTGGTTTAGCTTTTTTTCCTTCCTAAAGGGTAGATGTGGGAGTGTGATGTAAAAGAGTTAAGAATAACAGAGCAGTCCATGTGGTGGCATACACCTTCAATACCAGAACTTGGTAGGTAGAGATAGGTAGGTCTCTGATTAAGGTTAGCCTGATCTACATATAGAGCTAACTCACATGTGAGCATGCCCCCCCCCCGCCCCCCACAGTAATTCTACAAATAATTGTTACTGTGTAAATTAGCAAAGTCCTCTCTCTCCCATTCAACAACTAGCAAGGAGTTACTCAGTTTTAAAAAAAATCAGCAGTGACTTGGAAAGCAGTATTCAACAGTGACGAATTGCCAACCCAGAAACAGATTATCTTCTTAGAATGGATGATATAGGCCTTTAATCCCAGCACTGCACTGTGAGTCTGCAGCCAACCTGGTCTACATATCAAATTCCAAATTCCAAGCCAGCTGAAGGCTACAAAGTGAAATCATGTCTTAAAAAAAAAAAGAAAAGAAAAGAAAAGAAGAAAAGAGGAGGAAAGGGGAGGAAGAGGAAGAGGAAGAAGCAGTGGCAGCAGCAGTGGTTTCTCAGTCTAGCTTTTCTGTAAATGGTCTGGCTTTTAAAATAATGGGGTATACTGTCTTTGCTTCTGTCTTCATCACATGTTAGTGCACCACTAATTTCAGTGAGCTACCATTTATTTATCTCTTAAATGAGGAAATTATAGGATTCTCAATAGTTGTTCCAAGACTTTTAAGGGCAGTTATTCTGAGTTTTCTCAGTGATCCCAAAGCAGTAGTGGGGAATTTTATCAATGGATTGGAGTAAGGATAGATATATGAGATTTATAGATAATCTGCCCAGACAGAAATTTCCTATGTTGTCATCACAGAACTTTTAGAGCTGTTAGCAAGTAGCTATAATATAAATAAAAATAAAGCAAGTTTCTCTATAATACATAAATGTATAAATATAACATGGACCCTTTAAGGCATAAGGTTCCTTCTTAATTTTGGTTCATACTAAGCTCTTTATCTTAAACTCCTTCTTGATTCTTCTGCAATTTAACATTATTAAAAGTTATAATTTTTTGCTGTATACACACACACACAGTTACATGTGCATATGCATGTGGAGCCCAGAGGTCAACCTCTTGTATCAATATCTAGGAACCATCCACTTTGGTTTTTGAGACAGTCTCTCACCAACTAGCCTGAAACTCACCAAGTACACAAGGCTAGCTAGTCACTGAGCCTAAGAGATCTACCTGTCTCCCTAAGACAGAGATTACAAACATATGCCAGGAGGATCCATTTTCTTTTACATGGGTACTGGGAACTGAACTCAAGTTGAAGCAAGTGCTTTACTGCCTGAGGGAGGTGTCTCTCTATCCCTGTGGATAAATTCTTAACAGTCTGACTACTTGTGTTTCTCATAAGTAGATACAGAGCTTCATTTCTGAAAGAAGGACTTCAGTAATAGTGAATGGAAAATTCATTAGATTTATTTTCATGCAGATCAACCTCTGCTGTGTTAATGTTAAGGCATTAACTTGGGTGAAGGAAGGCAATTGCTGTCTTCATTTTGATAGAGACAGGTGGTTTAATGTGCTATATATTCTTTAAAATGTGCTTGTGAAATAGGAACTTCTTTTTAGTACCTCAGTGGCTAAGAAACTATAGTGTCCTATTGGATTTAATTCATGTGTAAAAATTCTAATTACATGGAACTTAAAGAAAAATAGAATCTTGTAACAATGATAATGACAGAGGTCTGTTGTTTTTGGGTGCTATCATTTAGTCTACCCAATTTTGATTATCTTAAAGATTCTTATGCTACAAAGCAGTTATCTGGTAACCTTATTGTCTATTAGAACTGCTTAAACTTTTTTTCCACTTATAACCCCTTTTTGGCAAAACATTTCATGAGACACATTTAAAATGTATACAATTCAGACATTTAATGATAACCATATATTTATTTTAAAACAATTTCTTGGTTTACATATACTTTTGCCATTCATTAAAGAGGAAAGCAAAATTGCATACTAATGAGATGTGTATCTTTTTCCTATAAGAACCATTGTATAATCTTGTATAAATATCTGACACTCCAGGATACAGAGCATTTTACCTTCATTCAGAGTTGATAAGTTTTTTGATGTTACAATTATTAATGGTGAGAGAACATCACTTCACATAAATACCTGGTACAAAAATGACAGAAGTAGGTTTAGGGTCAGTTCAGAAGTTATTGGAAATTTTCTATACTCCCATTCCAAAATATATTTAACATTTTTTAAAAAAAAAACTCTAGACAGTAAGTTCAAACAACAATTGTTTAAACTGTTTAAATAAAATATGGTAGCCCAGTGTAACACAAAGATATACTAATTTGATGCTTCCATGCCAATAAATGATAGGAAAATATTAAAATTCTTTGAGTTCCATGATTAAACCGTTGTGTTTCTGTACAAGCAGATTTTGTATGTATATTTAAAGTGTTGCAATTCATAGTGTAATGGTTTAGAATCTGAGCTTAGGTGTTTGAGACAGTGCATATTGGCATTGCATGACATGAAGGCATGTGCACAATGTGGTTGTTTTTGGAACCATGGCTGCAGTGGAGTCCGAGAACACTGCTGGAAACACTCTGAGCTCATTGCTTGTTGGGTTTTGAATCAAGCCTTGGTTGTTGCACATGCAGAACCTTTTATTGTTGCCAAAGTTTTTGTGACCTCTGCTTGAGTTATGCAACCACAGATGAGGTCATAGCCCACTCTAAGCAGTTGTTGTTGACCTTCTTTCCCATCGCCTCTTACATCTTCTAAAGGCCAACTCTATTTACTCACTTATTTCCATGATTATAGGATTTTTGTCTTGTTTTATTTCTCTTATTAAATGTTTAATTGACTAAATTAAAATATTCAAATGACTGTTATATAATGGCATTACTGTACGCACTAAACAGGGAATTTTGGTGTCATAGGTCCTACACAACAAAGAACAGGGAAGAAAGAAATACTGAAGTTTTCTTGATTCTTTGGAAAATGGAGTGAAATCTCTGTTATTCTGAACATTAAAATATAGGAGCTGCTTAAACGCATCCAGTGCCACAGAGGGATAGACAGCTTGGCGGGTCTTGCATTTTGGGGAGTCTGATTTGGTTATAAAACAGCCTTTTAACAAGTAAATTGAATATCTAGTGAGATTATGTGAAACAATGCACATGGCTTTCTAGTGGGAACTGTATGAATGAATGATGACGTTAAAATGACCTTGTTGAATTTTTACAAATACCACATACAGAGAACTTTGGTTATAAAGAGTTCAGTAACCAATGTAAATCATTTTCATCACCATATATTTATGGAGCAAACCTAAGTTCCTGAAGCATACCATTTCATTTCTAATTGTTTTTTATTTTCAGAATGTTTTCTATGTAATACCACCCCCTTTTCTACCTATTGTAGAAGTTAGGTAGAAAAGTTAGGAGTGTATGTGGGGGATGGCAGTGGGGGGTGCATATGCATTTGCCAGAGCACCTGCACATGAAAGCCAGTGGTCTGTATTGAGTGTCTTTCTCCATTGCTCTATCTCCTTTTTGAGACAATCTCTCACTGCCCCCAGAGCTCACCATTTTGGATAGACTGGCTGGTCAGAATGCCCTAAGGGTATTCCTATCGCCCCATGCTCCTTCCCCAAGCATTTGGATCACATCAGCTTTTTTATTTGGCTGTTAGGGATCTAAATTCTGATCCTCATGCTTGCATAGAAGCACTTTACAAATTGAGTCCTATCCCTGTCCCACAAGTCAGTATTCTTTAAAAATAATAATAATAATAAAATTAAATTAAAAAAAAAAGCTTTTTGGGCTTATTCTATTGGAGTTGTTTTGTCTTTGAGCTGGGATTTCACTGTATAGTCCTGTCTGGCTTGTAAGTTGTGATATTCCTGCTTCAGCCTCACAAGTAACTAGATTTACAGTTGTATACCACTATGCCAGCTAAAGTTTATTAGTTGCATAAAACTAATAACATTGTTGCTTTAATATCTGTTAAATTAGTCAGGGTTCTCTAGAGAAAGAGAGCTGATAGAATGAAACACACACACACACACACACACACACACACACTTGATTTATTAGAGTGACTTACAAGTGTGATCCTGATAATCCAACAACGGTTGCTTCCTGATGGAAAGTCCAAGAATCTAATAGTTTGGTCCAGGAGGCTGAACGTCTCAGCTGACCTTCAGTATACATTAGAATTCTAAAGAAGAAGGCTCTAATAATAGTTAAGGAATGAATTTGCCATCTCTAGTGAGGACAAGCAGGCCAAAAGTCAAAAGCTTCCTCCTTCCATGACTTTTCTCTAGGCTGCCACTAGAAAGTATGGCCCAGATGTAGGGTGGATCTTCTGAACCTCAAATGATCCAATCTAGAAAAAAATCCCTCACAGCTATACCCACCTGCTTGGACTTCAGTTAATTCTAGAAGTAGTCAAGTTGGCAGCAACTTTGGTTTTTCCTCACTAGTATTCTCCTAGTCTAAAATTCCACATGACTTTTGTGGAATGTCTCCTATAGTCTATAACAGTTTCCTGTCTGTCTTTGCTTTACGTTATTATTCTGAGTACTAGCCAGGTGTACTATAGAATGTATCTCATATGGTTTGGCACTTTTCCTCACGATTGAATTGTGGGTTTTAGAAAATAGCAACACAGAACCAAAAATGTCCTTTCACACTGTTTTCTGGGTTTAAGTACATGAAGGCAGTACTACTTGTAGAAGGTAGTGTTTGCTCTTTTTCTTCTTCTTGGTCATTTATATCAATGTGTACAGTTATATGTTGATATATCATTCCATCGAAACAGCACTCCATTTATGGTGGTTAGACCTGAGATCTTCTTAACTTTGGCACAGTATTAAGCAAAGCATGCATGTTTTCTGGGTTTTCACTTTCAGTATAATGTTTACTAAATTACACAAGATACTTAACACTTTATTTTAAAACAGGCTTTTATTAGAAGATTCTACTTGTGGTCTAGGTGCATGTAGACTAGGCTGTGGTGTTCAGTAGGCTAGGTGTACTAAGTACATCTTGTAGAATATTTTCAGCATCGGGAAAATTGTCACTCTGTAATCCCATCATATTTCATGGTGCACCTACAGTATGATAATTTGCTATAGTGTTGGTCTCCTTGTTTAGTGGTCTCTGGGCTCCCCTTTTCAATCTCTGATCAGAAAGGTGAAGCTTTATTTGTTAAGGTACGTTCCCTGAAGCTGTACTCATCTTCAGGACTCATCAGTAGGAGGATATAGGAGGGGATGGGGCAGAACCACATACACTAAGGATTCCATATATCCTCTTGGAATTGTAGCACCTCTGACCAGAGAGCAAGGTTTCCTTGCCCCTGAGTTTTAGACTCATGATCTTTATTGCTATTGCTCCCACAGATAAGTGGGCTGAAGATGGAGGAGAGGTGTGTGTGTGTGTGTGTGTGTGTGTGTGTGTGTGTGTGTGTGTATTTCCTATACTTTCTTGTGAAAGATTTACCTTTTCAGTCACAGCTGGAACATGAAACTTGTCATTTGGGCTATATACACTTCAGGCTGGATGATACTAAATGAGAACAAAATGATGGCCATTCTAAAATAGTGCTTTGCATTCTAGTCCTCTTATAGGACCTGCCTATTGCCATTACTTTTTAGGGTTCCCATGTATTCTATTTTAGACATTTAGGTCTTAGAGCTACATTCAGTTGATGGGACAGTTGAAGTGTTGTATTTGCTATATTTTATCTGCAACTAGAACCTTGCTTAAAGGTTTTTCATTTTTTTTTCTAGGAATTTAACAAGAAACTGAAGTTTTGATTCAAATACTTTTTGAATTGAAGCCAGAAATGTACTAAGATTTTGATTCTTTCATTTGATTAAGGTAAGATTACTTAATAAAATGTAATTGTACCCTGACATGTTTTCAAACACACTTTAATGTTTATTTTATTAAAACATTTTTATTTCTGAGTCTCTAGAGATTTGTAGTTAAAAACATTTTTATGGGGTTTTAAAGCATTTTATATTTGCTTGGCATACACAAAGCCCAGGGTTCCATCCCTCATACCACTTAAACCAGATGTGGTGGGGGACACCTATAATCTCACTTTGGAGACAGAGGCAGGAGGGTTAGAAATTCAAGGTCCTCCTCAGCTCCTTAGCAGGTTGGAAGCCTCACTGGAATACATGAGATCCTGTCAGCAGAAAGTGGGTAGTGGGAGGCCTTTACCATTTAAATGATTAGTGTATCTTTAAATAACTACTACCAGATGCAAGGAGGCAGGACGGTGTGATGAGGTGTAATAAAAAGAAATGTTTGCCTGGGGACAAAAGTCATCAAATTGGCCTACAGCCTGGCCACTTGGTTTAGTAAATAATGTTTTATTGGAATGTAGCCATATCCACTCAGTAGTCTTTGTCTGTGGCTACCTTAGCACTTCTGTGCTGAGGTCATTACTTTACATTTAAATATGCATATAATTGTCTAAGTACCAAGCCTAAAATCCTGAAGTGAAAGCCTTAGAAGTTTTCTAGCTAGATGTAGTGGAGGCAGAGGTAGGCAAATCTCTTGAGTTTGAGTCCAGCCTGGTCTACAGAGTGAGTTCCAGGCCAGTCAGGTCTACACAGAGATAGCCTGTCTCAAAAAACACACACAAAATAAATAAATTAAAAATAAAAAACAAGCTCTTAAGCTCTCATCTTTCTTACTCTCATCTCTAGCTCCCCTTCTCTTTCTCCCTTCCCCCTCTCTCCACGTGGCCATGGCTGGCCTCTCTCTTTTACCTTCTCTCTTTCTCTCTGCATTTCTACAATAAAGCTCTAAAACCATAAATAAATAAATAAATACATACATATATAAACAAATACATAAATAAATACATACATAAATAAATAGCAACACTAGTTTTCTGAGATAATTGGTATATTAAACACAGACATAATGTTGTCAGTGGTTGCATGCCAAGTGCTTATTTATTTCTGAGTAGTGCTCTATGTTTTCAAATCTAAAAGCTTACATAATAGTGTTTTGTTCCTATTCTAAAAAAGAGATTCATACTCTGTTTTGCTTTTCCTAGTAAGATTAAACAGAACTAGTAAGACTTTGAGAGAATAATGATTGTTATTAATAGCTACCCTGATTAATTTATAGCACATGAAGTTTTAAGTCAAAATATCCTAATAATACAAAAGTACTTTAGTGAGCCAACCTTGGTAGTGCATTGTAGGTTACTTGAGAGGCTAAGGCAGAAAGATTGAAAGTTCAAGGCTAGCCTGGGCTACATGACAAAATCATCTAGCAGCTAAAATAGGCATTACATTTCCCTCTGAAGTATGAATTCAACCACTTAATGTGGTTGTCCCTCGTCTCAGCAAGTTCCATATTGGTGGATTTGACCAACATCAATGCAAAAATGTTTGCAGGAAAAACTATGTAAACTTTATTTCCTTGTGGTAGTTTCCTAAACAGTATAATATAACAACTACTGACAAAGCATTTGTATTCTAACAGTTGGTGTTTGAGTAATCTGGGGGTGATTTACAGGGGGAGGATTTATGGACATTTCATGAAGATAGTGTGCTAGTTTACAAAAGGGACTCAGCACACAGATTTTTATGTTCTTGGATACTAGATCTAATTTAAAGTTATTCCTAAAATTATAAATGTTTAGAAACATTAGAGGAAGAAATTAAAATTGGAGTCAAGTAATATATATGCTGTGCTTCTCAACAATCTCTACAACGCTAAAGAAAAAATAAAAGCATATAGTAATCTGTGTAGAAATTATAATGCATTTCCAACTTCTATTAAAGAATTGCCTGTTTTAGACACTAAAATCTGAAGGGGAAAAATAAGGATTTGGAGGGAACTCATACTGGATAACTTATTTTTTAAAAATAAACTTTCTGTAATTTTCAATGTAGTTAAAAAAAAAAAAAAAAAACCACCATTGGATTTGAAACATATATGTGGCACCTAGCCTGAAAGAGTATTTGGTTTAAAATAGGTTTGGATGTGATGTTTGTGTTTGCTTTGTTCTCAGAAAATAAATTTAAAACTTTTAAAGAAAGAAAACTGGAAATTTTAAGCATTTGTAATTGTATTTTAATAAACTTTGTATTGATTCTTTGTGAGTTTCACATCATGTATCCCAATTCCACTCATCTCTACATCCCTTCATAACCTCCTCCACCCTTGCTTCTCCCCCAAAAGAAAAAAAGCATAAAAAACATCTTATCATGGAAGCTGTAGCGTGTTAGTGTCTCCCAAAAGATATACCCTTTTGTCCACTTATCTTTACTTGCAAGTGTTCATTGCAGTGAGTCAATGGTGGGTTTCAAGGCCCCTGGCTTCTGCAACGGTGTACTGGATCCTCACCAGGACTCCTCGAATATCCTGTTGTTGCCCTGTGTCGTGGAGATCCTGCATCTTTGATCTGCAGAACTGGCCTCTTCATGTCTTCCAGCGGTTCATAGTTGAGGTAGACTAACTCAAAGCCCTGGATCTCAGGCCTACATGGTAACTGAGCTGGTCATCCCGCCAACTCTCCTGCATCCACACCACAGGGGTGAGCTCTCCAGCACTGCCCCAATGCTACAGCTGTCAAAGGGTAGGGGCAGCTGTTCTGCTCTCATGGTCAGCCCACCCACACCCATGCTGCCAGAACCAGCTCTACTTTGCTGCCCAGTCAAGGTGTGGTTGCTCTCCCATGTGCTGTAGCTAGCAAGGGGCTGGGACACCTCTCCTTCTTACACCCTCAGAGCTGACTCACCTCCACACCTGCGATTTCACCATCAGGGCCAGCTCTACTGTACTTCCCAGGTAAGGTGCAGGGCCTGCTCTCCCAAGTACTGCAGCCTGTGAGAGGGGCGGGGTCAGCTCTACACAGCTCTTGGACATGGTCCCAGGCAGCAGCCCAGACCAGGGACCTTCACATGATCTTTAGTGGTAATATGAGTCACAGTCGTAGACACAGACTCCTGCTGCTATATGGCCACAGACCCAGACATGGCCCTCAGCAGCAACATGAACTGGAACTTCACCATGGCCTCAGGTGGCAGTTCACAATAGGCTATTCCTTTCCACCCTCAGGTCTCCAGTTCTACCTCTCTTCATAATGTTCAGACTGTTCTACTTCTCTTTTTCTCCCATCTGTCCACCACATAATTGTACATCTTAGTGGCTTCCACTTCAGTTGAGCCACCAGCAGGTGGACCTCTGGGTCTCCTCCTCTGCCTGGATGGCATCTGGGTGCCCTAGGTTTCTGGGTGATTGACTTATCATTGCTGTAAGCATGTCACTGGACTATGACAAAGTTACTGAGCATGTGTTGAATTTCTGAATTTCAGCTAATAGTAATACAGACATGTATTTTCTGATGATTGGTGATTTATTTACAAGAAAACCATGTGGTTGCTGGGAAATGAACTCAGGACCTCTGGAAGAACAGTCAGTACTCTTATCCTTTGAGCCATCTCTCTAGCTCTAGAATATTTTTATTGCCCCTAGAAAGTTCCTTTTTTATTTTATTTATTTATTTATTTTTTGCACTATCCTCCTTGATAGATCTCTCTTCTAGCCACTGACAGAAATGGGATTATATGTAGTGAATAGCCTTGGATTATGTTTTGGAGATTCATCCATGTTGGGGTAGTGTCTTAGTTAGGGTTTTACTGCTGTGAACAGACACCATGACCAAGGCAACTCTTATAAGGACAACATTTCATTGGGGCTGGCTCACAGGTTCAGAGGTTCAGTCTATTATCATCAAGGCAGCGTCCAAGCAGGCATGGTACAGGCAGAGCTGAGAGTTCTACATCTTCATCTGAAGGCCACTAGGAGAAGACTGGCTTCCAGGCAGCTAGGATCAAGGTTTTAAAGGCCACGCCCACAGTGACACACCTACTCCAACAAGGTCACACCTCCTACTAGTGCCACTTCCTGGGCCAAGCATATACAAATCATCACAGGCACTGGTAGGTATTGGAATCAATATGTTGTTAAGTTATATTCCATCGTACACATAAGCCAGCTTATCCTGTCATTAGTTGGACATTTGGATTACTTCTGGCCTAAACTGCTGTTGGTACTCGCATATAACCTGCTTAATTTGGAATTTTGAATGATACTCTCTTTAGTGAGTACTTTATAGATTTCTTCAGCTTATATCACCTAAAATAGGAGGTACTTCATTGAAGGCTCTGTTAGAAATTGGAGACAAAAAATTTTATTGACTGTTTTGAAATTTGGAAAGCAAATAAATGACATCTGGAATGGTTTTTAAAAAGTTTTGCCTGTTGTGGTAAAACAAAGATAAATGATAAGAAATGAAGTTTAGAAATGTTATGTGGCAAACATTGGACTGTGGCAAACATTGGACTAAAGTTTAAAATTGGCTGGATGTGGTGGTGCATGCCTTTGATCCCAGTATTAGGGAGGTAGAGGCAGGTGGACTCTTGAGTTCTAGACTGGCCTGATCTACAGTGAGCTCCAAGACAGCCAAGGCTACAGAGAGAAACCTATCTCAAAAAGCAAAGAACTTAAATTGTAGTTAGGCCTATAATCTAGCTTTATCCATATCATTTGTTAGATTTCTACCTGTACCATTTATTAGTCCTGGGTCAAATTATAATTTTGAACAAATTAGTAACCTATAGGTTACTAATTAGGAAAATAGAACTCTGCAGTTTATCCAATTCAGTCACCTTCCTGTTTAGAAACACTTCCACACTTTCATGGGTACGCACGTGATCTCATTTAGTCCTAGACACTTTTGGGGTGCCAGTGAGAGAGCTAGTACAAGCAGTGATTGACAGCAGCAGCAGAGCCTGGGTAGGTCAGCACTTGACTCGACATCTGTGTTCTTTTTATTTTTTTGGTTTTTCGAGACAGGGTTTCTCTGTGTGGCCCTGGCTGTCTTGGAACTCACTCTGCAGACCAGGCTGGCCTCGAACTCAGAAATCCACCTGCCTCTGCCTCCCAAGTGCTGGAATCAAAGGCGTGCGCCACCACTGCCCGGCTGACATCTGTGTTCTTATCTGGAAAATAGAGCCTGTCTCTCTAGTTCAGAGCAGAAAATGTGATAGCTGATAAGGACTCAAAACTGCTGGTCTCTTCCTCTTCCCTTTTGTAAGAAGCTCCCTTGTCTCCTACTCACTATTCTGTTGAATATTTATTATTAAGAGAACTTTGTAGTATATTTTAAACAGTTTTTTAAGTTGCAAAGGATCAGGCCAGATCAGAAAGCTGGTACTTTTATGTTTTGGGCGGATAAACCAAACAGCAGACCACACCAAGGTGATTCCACGTGAGAGAGGTTTATTAAGCAGGGATGGGGGGGTGGCAAAGCGAATAGAAGAGAAGAGGAGAGAAGAGGAGAGAGAGGAGAAGGGGAAAGAGAAGAAGAGGAGGAAGAGGAAGAGAAGAGGAGGGGGAAGGGGGGAGGGGGGAAGAGAAGAGGAGAAGAGAGTGAGGAGGGGGTGATCCCCTAATTTATACGGAGAATGATGTCACACCAATGAGGGTGAGAACTGAGCCAGGTGAGTTGTGGGATTGAGGGTCGTTGTCCTGGCAACGCAGGTCCAGGGTCACATGGTTAGGCCAGGGCTTGGAGTATCCTGGTGCTAACATTCCTCCCTTCTTGTTACTATAAAAAGAAGGGGAGAAAAAGAGGGGAAACCAATGGTGAAGAGGGAATAGGGGCGTTGTGTCTCTTAAGCTACTTACTGCTGTTTAGGGGCGTCATCACTTTTCAGGGTATATCTGGTCTTCACCATCGGAGTTTGTGTGGCAATCGCCTGAATCAGGTTCTTCTATGGACAGTGATTTCTTTGTGGGCAGCAGCTGGTAATNCTGTAACAGGAGCTGAATAACAGCTTGGTTAGAAATTTTGTACTTGTCACTGAAGGAATGTAGAGACAAGATTAATAAGACAAGGGGCGATTGAGACATATTGTCTCTGGATGTGGATGGTACTTACTGGGAACTGGGCTGAGTTTTGTGGTAAAGCTTATCAGCAACTCCTATTCCCACCTGGGATTCCATGGGTCTCGAATGTAGAGGAGTGTCTTGCGGAATCAATAGTAGAAGTGATTAATCCGTGTCCCTAGCATGTGTATCTCACAAGACCAGTATGGGCAGCCCCCATACNNNTCNNGCCATTTTCTGCAATAATCTTTTGTCTGGTCAAAGAGAAAACAGGTATAAAGGTCATAATATGCGGATGGAGCCACAGATATAGGGACGATGGCAATCTGGATAGGTTCCTGGCACAAGATGGAGCAGTTTCCTGATCCTATTTGGAAAGCTGCTTGCTGTCAGCAGATATTTCTCCAACTTCGAATCTCCAGATGTAAGGACTACCCTTGATGGAAATGAACAGCAGGGAAAAGATGAAAAAGCTACAACTAATCTAGTGTCTCATCCAGCAAGGTTGGGTTTGGCTGTCGGAGTGAAGCCTCATTCTCTAGGATGGGAGACAAGACAGGTGGTCTTGATGTCTTTTGGAGCTTAATGGAGCATGGTCCTGTTAGGATTGATGTGTATGAAGAGGAATCATCTTTAGGTGGGGAAATGAAGGGTTTTAGGTGAGACAGGTAGACCCAATGAGAGAGTCCCTTAAGCTTAGCAGCTGTAGGAATTACGAGGATAACCTTAAAAGGACCCTGCCACTTTGGAGAGAGAGGTGAAGATTGATGACCTGGAGGAGATAAAAGGACTTGATCTCCAATATTAACAGGTAATGGGCGGGAAACAGTGTGTGGTTGAGGCAAGTGATGGTCAGCAAAGTTTCATAGGAGAGAGCGAAGATGAGAGAGTAATGGGGTAAGCGAATGATCTGGAAGGAGAGAGCGCTTGGGCGAGAAGCCAGGAATTAGGACTGGATGTCTGTACATGAATTCAAAAGGTAAGATGAGGAGAGGTCGCTTGGGGAGAGCTCGCAGTCTGAAAAGAGAGAACTCTAGAGGGAGGTAGAGTCTGTAATCCTTTA
>NC_034599.1:56997231-57008903 GCF_900095145.1 Mus pahari | reverse complement strand
CTTGTTCCCAAACTTGCTTGTGTTCCTCGGGAAGCAAATTGTTAGTATCCTGTGTATATCATGAAAAGTCAAGCTATAGGACTGAGTGATATACTGGCATTCTTTGATAAAGGCAGAGGGATTAGAAGTATAGGAGTCCAATCTCTTCTCTGTCTGAGAGAGTTCACTCAGTGAGAAGGGGACATGCACTCTGACCAGACCATCTACCCCTGCAACCTCCCTTAAGGGAAGGACAGTCGCTGGGTCAGGTTCTTTTAGGGGTGGAGAGCTTGGGGTTTTGGTCATGGCCTTAGAGTAATAGGTGGTGTGAAAGTAGGTGCCATGGTAGAACGTTTGGAGGAACCTGCAATTGGTGCAGAAGGAGAGCTGGGGAGTCTCGTGGGGGGAAGCTGAGGTAGCAGTTTCGGTTCTAAATGGCGCAGAAGCAGGCCTACAGCAGAAAGGAGGTTGTTCGTATGCTCGGTCCAGTATCATAGTATTGTCCAGTGGGAGTTGTGCAGGGTTCATGGCTAACAGGAATTGAGTTGTAGAGCAGGAAGAACACAGCAGGATTGGATCGGAGATGAATGATAGAATTTGCATAGGTAACCTCTTCCCATTTACTGGTTTGCTGGCAGTATGTATTAGGATCCTTAAAACAACTGGATCCAGACCTTATTGCAAAGGAATATCAATTTTGATGCCTTCAAAGGAGGCGTGAACCTTAAGGACATGTGGTTGCCCATGCTCTGGAAATTCCTGGTATGTTCTACTGGTGTCCCAGAGAACAACTCAGAAACCAAAAAGGAAATCAGCAAGGCTAGAGTGCCCAAGTCGTCATGAGGACCTCTAGTGGCTACCCAGTAAGTCCCGGAGTTACTGTGGGAAGTGCTCTACCCTGGCCAGGGATTTCAGCTGACCCACTGGGGGTCTGTATAGAAAGAGCAGCTTCCAAGAGAAAGATCCAGATGGGCAGTGTCTCTCCTGTGCCAGCTGAGTCAGTAGTCCCTAGTTCTTCGGCAGAACTGGCCATGTTCTGTTCCGTGAACTGGAGGCCCTGCCCTGCTGACAGGCCCTGCCAATAGTATGCCAGTGTCTATGCGAGAGGTTTTTGCAAACCGTTAAAATGGGAATATGGAAGCCCAGCCTATAAGGTGCTGTGAAAATGGCGCAGCTCACTTAAAGTTTCTGTGCCCCAGGACAACGGTGAGTCATGTGGTAGAAATGGCGGGAAGTTGCACTCCTCCCCTCCTCCCCCTTAGGCCTTTGTGTGAGCCCATGTTTGATTCTCAGGCAACCGGGGCAAAGGTTTAACAGCAGTTAATCCCTTTGACTAGGATTTAAAACACAAGGGGAGGTGGGGTCACCAAGAGTTCTGGCTCAGAGGGAAGAGGGGGAAGTTGCAAGCCACTGCGTGGAGGAGAGTTCGCGCACGTGTGGGAATCTTACTGTGGATGTTGTGTTCGGTACCCGCCGCTGTGTCCACTGGGTGCCCCTCGGGCAACACCAGGCACTGGTGACTGCTGGCTTCCCCCCCCCCTAATCCATCCTGGGTTTCGGCACCAATTTTATGTTTTGGGTGGATAAACCAAACAGCAGACCACACCAAGATGATTCCACTTAAGAGAGGTTTATTAAGCAGGGATGGGGGGGCGGCGAATAGAAGAGAAGAGCAGAGAAGAGGAGAGAGAAAGAGGAGAAGGAGAAAAGAAGAAGAGGAGGAAGAGGAAGAGAAGAGGGAAGAAGGGGGGAAGAGGAGAAGAGAGTGAGGAGGGGGTGATCCCCTAATTTATACGGAGAATGATGTCACACCAATGAGGGTGGGGACTGAGCCAGGTGAGTTGTGGGATTGAGGGTTGTTGTCCTGGCAACGCAGGTCCAGGGTCACATGGTTAGGCCAGGGCTTGGAGTGTCCTGGTGCTAACAGGTACTGTGTTCCCAGAGTAGCACTGTTGGGAGGTGGGAGACCCTTGAGAAATAGGAGGTCCTTAGGTCCTTGGGGCTTGCCCTCCAAAGGGCCTATGGAACCTCAGTCTGTCTCTATGTTGTGCTGTGAGCACTCTCTCAGATGCATGGTCCTGTGGTGATGTGCCACACTCATCTAATCCCTAACAGAGGAGGCTACTTAACGTTGGACAGAAAACTCAAAGACAATTAACTGAATAAACTAACTTTGCAAGGATGTTGTCTTAGGTGTTTAGTTGTAGTAACTCAAAGCTGACACTGTTGCTTGATCATAAATATTATCATAAATATTAGAAAATTAATACAGGAATAGGTTATTTTTATATGATGAGTCCATTCTGTTCACTTTTTTTTGTAAGATGCTTTCTAAAAGGTCTCAGAATTGCTTCCCACAGTAATTACTTTAAAAAAAAATCCTGTGATTTTTTTTTTTAAATCATCTACTATCCACATAGAGATTTTTCTACATGACTGAGATGTCATGTCTTTAGTATTTTAAAAGTTGCTAACCCAACAAGGTGGTGCACATCTTTAATCCCAGTACTCAGGAAGCAAAGACAGGCAGATCTCTGATGTTCAAGATCACCTTCATATACAGAAGGAGTTACAGAACAACCAGGACTCCACAGAGAAAGCTTGTGATGGTGTAGTGGCAAGATTTTAAAGATCACTATTGGGCTGGAGAGAAGGCTCAGCAGTTAAGAGCACTAACTGCTCTTCCAAAGGTCCTGAGTTCAAATTCCAGCAACCACATGGTAGCTCACAACCATCCGTGATCTGACACCCTTTTCTGAGGTGTCTGAAGATAGCTACAGTGTACTTACATATAATAAATAAATGAATGAATGAATGAATGAATGAATAAATATTTAAATTTAAAACATAGAAAAATAAAGATCACTATCAGCCAACTTCACAGGATGGCACCAAACTTGAGAGAAGATGTTCTGTGAGAACTTACTTCCATCAGCACTTGTAGATTTCCTAGGAAAGCTCATACTGTGAAGTCCCCCTGTGTGGGAACCATGCAGAGCAAACACATCATTAGGCTCTTTTTCTTAGCTTTCCTAATAAGTGGAGAAATCTCAGACCTGCAGAGGCCTGCAACTCCTTTCTGAACTGATTTATTTACATAGCTTATGCTTAGTTTAACACATTGCTTAGAAGCAAGCAGAGATCCTTTCCCTTCAGTGCTGTACACTACTTCAAAGAAGAATTTAGTGCCACTGCAGTGTTGCTTTTCTGGATGCAAAGCAGCCCTTCACTCCTCCTTATGCTGCTACTGGAGAAAGTTAAGCTGAAGACCTTAGAGACTCTTAAAGGGCAGACCTGGTACACAGTGCTGCTCTTTGTCTCTGCACAGGCCATGAGCAAGT
Organism: Mus pahari; assembly: GCF_900095145.1. Taxonomy (NCBI): domain Eukaryota; kingdom Metazoa; phylum Chordata; class Mammalia; order Rodentia; family Muridae; genus Mus; species Mus pahari. The sequence goes on along the minus strand of NC_034599.1, from coordinate 57,005,583 downwards.
ATTCCATTCTTACCTAGTTGGCAGAGATACATAGTGATTTGGAACCAGATAATATGATATTGTGGCCTGGTGGAAAGAGCTTAACCCTTCGAGGTCAGATAAATAAATGTTACTATAAACCCTACTATGTTTATAACACAATATATATATATATATATATATATATATATATATATATATATATATATATATATATGGAATGCATTTTTTTTCTGTAACCTTCCCTTCCTTTAAAAATAAAGAATACAAAACAATCTTTTTGATTTGTTGAGGATTTTTAACCCAGTCATGCCTTGATAGACAGGGGTAACAAGATTGCTATTGTGTGTTGAGTGCTGCTGCTGAGTCTTAGCAGCAACTTGGGATGATGGGAAGACGAAGTTGCTCCAGTAACAGCCTAGTAAAGTAGACTGAAGGTTGTGTAACTACCCACACTGGCAAGAGCAGGCCTTCTTGGTCTCTGGATGAGACATGTTTCAGCTTACTATTTATGGCTAACAGTGACTATTGTAGCAGGAATTGATAGCAACAAAATATATAAGTAAAATTTGCCCTGCACTTTCAATTTAGAGAATGCCAGCAGATTTATAATAATCTCAGAAAGACTTAGCAATTTATAGTCTTACTAAAATGTTCTTTGAAGTGTACTGTACAGTCCTATGGAATAAGTCTCTCTTCTTGCTTGTAAGCAATGTGTCAATCTAAGCATATGCTATGCAGAATTAAATTTATTAATTAAATTCATATCTCACTGTGTGGTTGTTATGAACTTATTGTAATTGAGATATAAAAAAGAGGTATTTGGGGAGAAGGTGGTTAATTTGTGCATTGGAAAGACTTTCCCCTGGCTTGCTCCCTATGTCCATGTTCTGCTTCTGTATCATTGAACCCTGCTGTGGTGTTTTGTTTTGTTTTGTTTTAGGTCTTTTGTTTTTAACTTAGCACATTGCTGTCTGAAACAAAAGGTGTTTCTCAGTCTTCCTTTCAACTTGAGGTAGCCATGTTACTGAGGTTTGACTAATGAGGTGTCAGGAGTGTTCTGTGAAACTGAAGGGATGTCTCATTAAAGGGAACTGATTCCTCACAGAGATGTGCTCTTTTGCCCTTGGGCCTTTCTGCTGCTTCCTGGCTTGCAATGCAGACATAAAGCAGAGGCTTCAGTAGCTTTCTTGGGTCATAGGTTGATATAAAAAGATTAAAAGTGGCTATGTCCTTGATGAGCATGTAGCTACATTCAAAGTTTCAGACTGCGTACTTTTGGGTTTCTTTTATGTGAATAAAAAGTAACAATGGCTGGAACATATGGCGTCTGTTTCTATCAGTATAACCCAGTCCTCACAGACTGCAGTGTTGCTGGGCACAGGTATCTGATTCCCTGTAACCCCTCCTCTAGGTACTATTGAAATGAAACCAGCACCAGCAGCCCAGCACAGCACCATATGCTTGAAATACTGAAATGTCAAGAAATTTCAACTGAACACTTGATATTCACACTGAAAGGAACCAGACCCTGAGAAAAAATGGCTATTTCAGGTCTTGCACAGAAAGTTACATGATGAACCTAGGATGTCTTGTCATGAAAAATAGCAGAGAAGCTATCAAAAGCCATTGAGGTTGTTTGAAAGGACTTAGAGCCAATTTGAAAAAAGTGACATTGGCTAAAGTTAGAATAACTTGAGCATTAAACACCAGTAACTACAGTAAATTGAAATTCATCACAGCTCTGAGCTTTTGTGTTGCCTTTTTAAAGGTTCTTTACCTATTTTAGAGGTTATTAAACAACCAATTCATTATTTTTACAATTGTTAAATAAAAAATTCAGTAATTACTTTCCTGTACAACTATATATTGTCAAGCTAAGCAAATAGTAAGGCAAGGTTTTCTTTTCTGAGGTGTTTCAGCTAATGCATTGAGAAGGACTGATAAACTGATATAGGTAAACTGCTTATGAAGAGCTTTGTAGTGGCTGTGTGGGGCTGGAAGCACCTACCTGCACATTCAGGTTAATTTTACTATCACAGAGATAGTTCTACATCATATATATCCTGAATAAATTTCATACCTCTATCATGAATTATTCCCGTTGAACAAAACTCAAACCCTACTTTTATCAAACCTCTAGATCCTGCTGCTGATTTAAAGGAAGTACTGGAGACAAGATTCTGTAACAATTCCAAAAACAAAAGACAGCACACCATTCAGTACAAGGCAAAAACATTTTTTAATGGATTTATTTTGTTGACAGCTTTATGCATGTATATAACGCATTCTGATAACTCTCCCCCCTGCCTTGTTAAATGTCCCCCTTCTTCCAGTCAGTCTCTTTCCCAGATTCATAATGTTTTGATTTGTAACCCAATTAGTTAAACCAAGGCAAGTTGTGATCATTAGATTGGAACTATCCCTTGGAGCCTGGTGGAGTCACCCATGCATTAATAACGGAAAGGAGTAATTACCCCTCTCCATGAGGCTAGCAGTCGATGGGTAGAGACCTCTGAGCTTCTCCGTCATCTATGTCCCATTGCTGTTAGGCCCATTCTTGTGCAGACCCAGTATAGACATCTGCTGTGAGTTCACAATGGCAGTGGCTACTGGGTCTTGTCTACAGCATCCATAGCTCTTCTTCCTATCTTCTGGCTCTTCCATTCTTTACACCACTCTTCCACAATGCTCCCTGAGTCTTAGAGGTAGTCAAGAAGGAATGAGCACTTACCCATCACTTAATAGCACCATATATAGCCATGATTCTACATCACATTCCCTAAAAATAGCCTTCTCTGATTAAGGCCAAGAGTGGCAGTGGTCTCTGGGTATAAACATCAATGTTTAGACTTGACACGATGTCAGTTTAGCTGAACAGCAGTATTCAGCTCCCCCCACCCCCAGAGCCTCTGATCTCTCCTATCATGGATTTTTCACCAGGTTTACTCTACCAGACATGGATTCCATCCTATGGGATAAGTCTTAAATCTAATCAGGGAGCAGTTGGTACCTTCCTAACAGTAGTGATGTAGATAGAAAGGTACATCTTACCTGGCAAGTTGCTCTTGTAGTTCACAGGATTCACAGCTAGGTAAGTTCACTGACGCCTTTTCTCCCCTGGGAGACTGTGTAGCTCCTTCCAGCTCTGTTCTACCTTGATTTCTCCATATCAACAAATGCGTACACTCCATATAAGAGTTTACTTCACAGAAATTTTAGAAAGCATTTCTCCTCCCACTTCCCCTCCTGTGTCTGTCTGTCTACCTATCTACCTATTTGTTTTTTGAGATAGGGGTTCTCTGTCCTGGAACTTGCTCTGTAGACCAAACTGGCCTCAAACTCAGAGATCCATACCTGCCTCTGCGCCCAACCCAGTGTTGAGATTAAAGGCATGCACCATCACCACCTGCTGGAAATCATTTCTTACATATGTACTCACTGGTAAGTGGATATTAGGCAAAAAGCTCCGAATACCCATGATACAACTCACAGACCGTATGAAGCTCAAGAAAAAGGAAGAACAAAGTGTAGGTGCTTCGGTCCTACTTAGAATGGGGAACAAAATAATCATGGGAGGGGGAGAGAAAGGGAGACAGGATCAGGTGTGGGAGGAGACGGGAGCACAGAGGGTTGGGAAATTGAACAGAGGTGTGTAGCAGTGGGGCATGGGGAACCGGGGGTAGCCACTAGATTCCCAGATGCCAGGGAAGCAAGAGATCCCTTGGACCCAACAGGGATGACATTAGCCGAAATACCGAACAAAGAAGAGATAGAACCTGCAGAGACTATATCCATTGGTTAGGAACAGTCCCCTATTGAGGGATGGGGCCACCAACCCATCTCAAAAATATTAACCCAGAATTGCTCCTGTCTAAAGGAAATACAGGGACAAAGAGTGGAGCAAAGGCTGCAGGAAAGGCCATCCAAAGTCTGCCCCATCTGGAGATCCATCCCATATGCAGACACTAAACCCAGACACTATTGCTGATGCCAAGAAGCTCTTGCTGACAGGAGCCTGGTATAGCTGTCCCTTGAGAAGGCTCTGCCAGAGCCTGACCAGATACAGGTGCGGATGCTTGCAGCTAACTGCCAGACTGAGCACGGGGATGCCAATGGAAGAGTTAAGGGAAGGACTGAAGGAGCTGAAGGGGTTTGCAACCCCATAGGAACAACAACAATATCAACCAACCAGAGCTTCCAGGGACTAAACCAACCAAAGAGTACACATTGGGGGGGGGGGGGGACCCATGGCTCCAGCTGCATAGGGATCAGAGGATGGCATTATCTGGCATCAATGGGAGGGGAGGCCCTTGGTCCTGTGGAGGCTCGATGCCCCAGCGTAGGGGAATGCAAGGGGGGGGAAGCAGGAGTGGGTGGGTGGGTGGAGAGCACCCTCATAGAAGCAGGGTTGGGGAGGGATGGGATAAGGGGTTTGCAGAGGGAAAACCAGGAAGGGGGATAACACTTGAAATATAAATAAATAAAATAACCAATTATAAAAAGAGAAAAATTGCAGAGATCATAGATATTGAAAATGAATACACAAGGCAGTAAGGCTAAGATGAAAAAAAGAATACTAGCTAATAGAAAGATATAAATTAAGAGAGTGTAGATAAAATAAGGACCATGGGATAGAAACTGTTTTTAAAAGCATTAAGCAATAGAGTAGACATTGGATTATGCAGTAACCAAATTAAACTGCACCAAAATAGAGAACACATTCAAATATTGAATTCATGATATAGAATACAAATTTGAGAAGCTTTCCTAAAATGCAAATGTAAAGAGATGTAAAATATTTGAAGAAAGTAAAGAATAAAAAGATGTAATGTATAGAATTTATATTCTAGAGAAACCAGAGCAAGTTGAATAGGGATCGATTTGTTATTAAGCACTGTAGGAAAAAGATGGAGGATTACTTGATTATAATTCAAACAGGAGTATTCTCTAACACTTGCTACATTTAATATATGAGACAAACAAGCCTATTCTGGTATTCCTGCTTTAAAATCATCTTTTAAAAATATTAAAAACTTTTATCATGCATCTAAGCAAGAAAAGAAACAAGCAGAGATACCAATACAGAGACTTGCCTTAGGTTGTTCTTACTGTTAAACTGTATTTATATGTACATGATTTGGGGACAGAATTCAGCCTTGTCTAAAAAGAGCTGGGTGCATGCCTTTAATCCTTAGTTCAGCACTCCTGGGCAGGGGCAGGCACATCTCTATGAATTTGAGGCCAGCTTGGTCTATATAATGAGTTCCAAGCCATCCAGGGTTATACACTCTCCACAGGAAGGAAGGGAGGGAAGGAGGGAAGAAGGAAGGAAGGAAGGAAAGGAGGGAGGGTGGGAAAGAGAGAGAAAGGAAAAGAAAAGAAAAGCTTGTTAATACCCACGTTTAGTTGACTATCAGGGAATCATCCAGTTTCTGAAAGGAAATATTGTGTATCTGCTCATAGATATTCTATAATAATATATTAAGAATGCAGACCTCACAGTCTGACAGCCAGTGTTCAGATCCCTTCTTAATCTTAGTTATTTGATCCATCAAATTTATGTCTTCAGTGACTATTGAACATCACAAAGCATAAGGCTTGCCATGTGTAAAATCAGACAGACACATGTGAGTCTTGCTGTGCAGCCCATACTAGCCTGGCACTCAGGGTCATCTTCAGCCTTCCAAGTGATAGGCTTACAACCTGTCCCACCACTCTGCATTAGGAATGTTATCTTATTTGAAGCATTATGAGCCACTTGTATCAGAGATTGTGTTAACTTTGATACTAAAAAATTAAATGAGCTAGGAGCTTGCTTTTGTCTTACTGTGAATCATTTCTAGAGTATACTTGTTTATACTTCTAGAAGGGTCTTAAACACCCAAAATATTAGGCCTTTTGTTTTTTTTTAAGTTAAATCCATACTGGATATTTAACCAATTGACTGTATAATTTAAGTCTTCAGTCTACCACGCAGTAAATAGCAGTAATTAAATTGCAAAGAGTTGGCCATGATACATCTCAGTGTATTCTGTTATGTCACTTATACTCATTTCTATTTTGTTTATGATTTTCAGATACCCAAATACAGGAAAGAAAACACAGTTGGCTGATTTAAATGCCTGTGTTTTTAATTTGCATTTTAAACAATGCTTATTCATTTAGCAAATCTTTAACCAAGGCCTCCTTTGGATCAGATATGGTCTTAGGCACTGGGAGTGCAGTAATGGGTTGGAGATGGACAATAATCTAAGGAAGTGTATCAGACTGAGTAAGGAGCTAGAGAATGGTGGGTACATGGACTGGTTGGTCACTGAGGCCTTTTTAATTGGCATCTAAGCAGTGACTCAAGTGAAGTAAGGAAGGAGGCCAAGTGGATACTAGGGAAAGAGAATGTCAGGCAGGGAGAACAGCAAGTGCAAATCTCCTGCCTGGAAGCATCCCTGACATGAGTCAGTTTCCCACTGATTAGTCTTTGAAGGGTTTCTGGTCCCCATTAAAAAACATAAAAGAGAATTAGAGGCTTCTTTCTCTTATTTTGGGGTACATTCTCCCTAACTTTTACAGTCCTCATCATAATGTTACTATGATACCCATCTGATGATGCTCATTGATTTTTGTTTTTTTTCTCTAGGGACATGGTTAGTGTCTTTCTTACCTGCTGCATAGTAACTGGAGAACAATTGCTTAACCAGTCCATTTGGGCATGTGTTGATCTTTTTCTTCTACTTATTATCTAAGAATAATAAGAAAAATAAATTGCTTGATATATTAATAAAAGAACATAGTAAACAAACACAGGTCATAACAGTCATATTGTCAAAAACTGCCTGCAGTTGTCATTTCATGAGAGATTGCATAATGCTCATCCCCTGTTCTTTCTCTCCTACATTACTAACTGGACTTCTAGGAAATAGAATACTGCATTGACTGGAGCTGTTGAACCATTCTGAAGTACAGTTCTCAAAGTTAGTTACTCGTTTCACCGTTGGTTTTTTATTTGTTTGGGGGGCTGACTTTATCCTTTCTGAGTACTGTTGAGACTTTGGATTATTATTGACTCCTTGTGTTTTAGTAACTTCAGACGTAATTCTCTCAATTTTTAACAAATAAATTTGACAGAGGAACTTTAAGCCTGACCACTAGTCTTTTAGCTGCACAACACTGTATTTTTTTTTAATTGTGGGAATGTGTATATATATAAAACAGTATATAATATGCCTGTTGGTCAGACTTAACAGTTATCAATATCTTTTTCCAGTGTTGGTCTAATGCTCTCTTAACTTTTTCTGATCAGGGTCTTGCTGTGTGCCTCAAGCTCAGAATCTTGTTTTAGCTTCCTGTGTGCTAAATCACCCAGCTTCTACAGCTATTTTGACCTATGGGCTGTGATTCCATTGATTTTTGAAAGTCTCTCTGTTACCTGTCACAAACCTAGAATCATCTAATTTTTCTAAGAAGTCTCAGTTTCTTTTGTTTTTTTTTTTTAGTAAGAAATGATATCAGATATAAATCTTGGCATTGGAGTTATTAAAAATGTGCTAAACTATGTTATTTTGGTTTTCCTATCATGTGCTCTGTCATTGTTCAATGAGCAATTACTCATTTGGATAGAGGAGGAAAGACACTCCTCAAAGATGTAACAAAGAGCCTTGTATTTCTGTGTTTAAATTTTTTTTTTATTATTGTGTATGTTCATGATATTTGGGTTGGAGTGCAGTAAGAGTGGAGGTCAAAAGAACTTTGTGAAGTCCTCTCTTCCATCATGGGTTCTGTGGTCAAACTTGGTTTTATTAAGTTTATGTGTCAAGAGCACTCAATATTTCTGTTTTAATAGTCAAAATGTCTGGCATAGTGGATATATTATATAAATGATATCATATGGGTGGTTGGGTTCAGTTTGTCTTTATTACAACTTAAGAAAATCTTTTATTTATAAACATGACCTTTAACATTGCTTGTACCACACTTCGTGCTACTTTGTTGTTTTTAAATCACTTAATACATTTTCTCATAGTAGTGATATAAATGATAAAACATTATTAGAATGAGTATTTCTAATATAATACTATATTATTTCTAATATAAGAAGAAATATTAAATATCTCTCAGATCCAAATTTTTTGAATGTTGACTTGATGCTACAAGTGGAAAGTGGTAATGAAACTTCCTCATGCACAAAAATCATCAAAAATACTCTATAAAATTTGGAGCTGGTGCCGGGCGTGGTGGTGCATGCCTTTAATCCCAGCACTCGGGAGGCAGAGGCAGGCGAATTTCTGAGTTCGAGGCCAGCCTGGTCTACAAAGTGAATTCCAGGACAGCCAGGGCTATACAGAGAAACCCTGTCTCAAAAAAAAACCAAAAAAA
>NC_034599.1:56987384-56997181 GCF_900095145.1 Mus pahari | reverse complement strand
TTCAACGCCCTCTTCTGGTGCGTCTGAAGACAGTGTACTCACATATATAAAATAAACAAATCTTTATTTTAAAAAAAAAAAAAAAAATTTGGAGCTGGTAAGACGGCTCAGTAGTTATAAGCACTTACTGCTCTTGCAGAGGACCTGGTTTGGAGTTCCAGCACCTGAATCAAGCATCTCACCCCTACCAGCTCTAGTTCCAAGGTATCCAGTACCCTCTTCTGGTCTCTGAGAGTACCTGCACACGACACATGGTGTACGAGAACATACATATAGGATAAATACATTTTAAAGTATATAAAGTTCATTTTCAGGCTTTCTCTCATAATATTTTTACATACGTGTGTATATATATGTGTGTGTGTGTATATATGTATGTGTACACACACATACACACATATTCAAATGAATTTTGTGGCAAGATTTGAGTCCCACTTCCAAAATAGCACATGCATGCAGAAATTCAAAGACCAGGAGAGAGCCAAACTTTTCTGGTCTCAAACATTTCAGATACTCAGCTTGTATTACATTCCCAGCTTTCTAGTTCTGTGTATATTTTCAGGACATGCACACATCTTTGCCTCCTTTCCTTTTTGATGTTCCACTGAACTAACATGGCTAGGGATCAGAAATGAATAGACTTAAGTGACTAAGTGGATGACAGTTGAACAGGCCCAGTTGTACCTTCTGTTTACTCCTACAGACTTCACTTGTTCCTGCTCTTGACTGCCTATAACTGGCTTAATTCCAGGTGAAACAACAGACAGACTTTCTATAGAGAAATTGGAAATGGCCAGGCTTCCAAAGCCATGTTTGTTCTGACAGTTAGAGGGGCTGCTGCTTTCCTGTTCTTCGCTAGAAGTGCTGCTGTTAGCACCTTCTGGCCCTCACCTCTGATAGCTCTCTCCACCCCCCATCCCTACAGTCTAGCCAAAAAGCAGACCATCTTCACAGTAATGGAGAGAATCTAATAAGAGGTCATCAGACATGTGAGGATAATGTCAGAAAAATAGGCAAGATAACCAGGAAAAATGCCAATGCAATAAACAGAAGTATCCACAGAGAACTTTATTTTTAAAAAGGAACTCTGTAACATGTAGAGAGCTACAAAGACCGTCGTACTTCCATTAAGCCACAGGAGGGCAAACTGTCAGATAGAACTTGCACATCTGGTACAGAAATAATCAGCCAGCATGAAAACTGGAATTCATAAGATGAACAAAAGTTCCTTAATGAAGTCTTTCATAGTGACAGCTATTGGACTGCACTCAAACTTTACCAGTAACCCTTACTATTTTAAGATTGTACAGTTCTGCCCTAAGACTTTGAAGCTAATCCGAACACAATCTACATCCTGCCAAACTGTTAAGGGTGGGAACAAAAGGGCTGGAGAGATGGCTCAGTGGATATGAGCTCTTCCATAGAACAATTCCCAGAACCCATATTAGATAGCTTACAACCACCTGTAACTCCAGCTGCAGGGAACCAGGCACTCTGGCCTCTGTAGGTACCCACACTCGTGCACATACCCATACAGAGCATATACACTTACAAATAATTAAAAATAAAGCTCAAAAAATGTTGGGGTTGCATTCAACTTAAGAAAAGAGGTCTAAAGCTTACCTTCTCTTGGAAGAAATTAGTGGATTATATATTCTCTATTAACTTTAACTGAAATTCATCATTTAATTTTTCATAAAATATTTTTATTTGGGCATTTGTTCCTTTTATCCTGCTTAAAAGGTATATTGCAGAGAAAGTGAGAAGAGATTACAAACAAAATAAGTAATTGTGGAATCATACTGCATATTAAATTACAGAGCAACTGTGGCAAACATAGACTATGCTTTACATCGTTTACTCTGAATAATCTCATGTTCCATACTTCACACATAGAACTAACACATAATTTCCCATGTTCCCCTGGGACCCCTTCATATCATCATAGCTGACTGATATGCCAATGGCCAACAGGGCCAACATCAGTGTCTTCTCCCTTCATAGTACTGGAATGGCATTATCTGGCTTAAATTTAAAAGTATTCTGACTGTTATATTGAAAATAGACTTGGGGATATAATACTAGGCATGGGTAGAAGAGGGCCAGTTTGGCTAGTGCTGAAGGTGAAAAGTGACCACAGCTTATAATTGTGACAGTAGTGAAGTTGGTCATTTGGGTCTCAAGTGAGCAACAAGGAATTAAAGGGTAAGTAGGTTGAAGAAGATCTGGATGAAGCTGTGAGCTTATTTGGCTTACAACTAAAGATGCCAGTTACTTGGGTTGACTCTTGGGTATATATGTCTCTGTAGTTACAGAGGAAATCTAACTTAGATAGAGAATTTGGGATACTCAGCATGCAAGTTCCAGTTAAGGCATGAGGCCTGGGTGAGATCATTCATAAATGAACAGAGATAAGGAAACTTACAGTCTAGGTCTAGAAGGCCTGCCAGCATGTAAGGGAGGAAGGGAGGCTCAGAACAGATTGAAGGGGAGCGGCCAGTGAGGGCCTTAAACCAGTTCTTTGGTCTTAACTTCTTTAATACTAGAACTGTAAGATGTTTCTTTTAAGACAGAGTTTCTCTGTGTGGCTCTGGCTGTCCTGGAACTCAACTCTGTAGAACAGACTGGCCTTGAACTCACAGAGATCTGCCTGCCTCTGCCTCCTGAGTGTTGCTTTAAGTTTAGGGGCATAGCAAACACTGTTGAGATACCAGAGGAACACTGAATGAAAATTTGGATATCTCTGCTTTAGGTTTGTGCTGAGCAGAGTGCCTCTTATCTTCACCTATGCTGAGAAGTTTGAGTTCATAATTTTGAACATGCATTTGATAAAATGTTCTGACTGCACATTGAATGAATATATTTTAAATGAACTTACCTTTAAAATGTCAGTAATAACTCTGCATGATTTTCTTCTTGCCTCCATAGGTATGGTCTGAATATGCGTTGTTTGGCAGCTCGGGTCAACTATAAGACTTTGATTATCATCTGTGCGCTATTCACTTTGGTCACAGTACTTTTGTGGAATAAGTGTTCCAGCGACAAAGCAATCCAGTTTCCTCGGCACTTGAGTAGTGGATTCAGAGTGGATGGATTAGAAAAAAGATCAGCAGCATCTGAAAGTAACCACTATGCCAACCACATAGCCAAACAGCAGTCAGAAGAGGCATTTCCTCAGGAACAACAGAAGGCACCCCCTGTTGTTGGGGGCTTCAATAACAATGGGGGAAGCAAGGTGTTAGGGCTCAAATATGAAGAGATTGACTGTCTCATAAACGATGAACACACAATTAAAGGGAGACGAGAGGGGAATGAAGTTTTTCTTCCATTCACTTGGGTAGAGAAATACTTTGATGTTTATGGAAAGGTGGTCCAGTATGATGGCTATGATCGATTTGAATTCTCTCATAGCTATTCCAAAGTCTATGCACAGAGGTCACCTTATCACCCTGACGGTGTGTTCATGTCCTTTGAAGGCTACAATGTGGAAGTCCGAGACAGAGTCAAATGTATAAGTGGAGTTGAAGGTAGGTATCTGTTTGCTGTACTTGGATTTTTCTAGCTTGATTATGTTAAGGACTAAGAAACTGAAAATGTTAGCTGTACACCACTATATCGCACAATGGGAAGAAACTTTCATAGTTGCTCTGTCTCAGCAAGTAGGAACAGGTAAACTGTAAACCTGTTGAAGCTTTCCAGTTGGTGTGAGGTAAGGGCAGCAGTTAAGACCAGACTGAATAAATAGGCTTATTCCATTAATCTGCCTCAGAGTCTCATTAGTGAGGTCAAGGTATAAAACTCTAGAAATTGTGCTTCAAAACAACATAGGTACTAGGCCAGGGATGTGGCTCCATGATACAGTGTTTGCCTAACATGTGCAAGGCCTGGAGTTTAGTCTCTGCTATCACAGAAACACATATATGTAGCAATAAAAACTGTGCTGATACAGGGATTAGGTGGGCAAGGAGTCCCAGGCTACTGGTAAGCTGTCTAGCACCTGAATTCTTTCTCCAAGTGTAATTCCCCAACATTAAATGTTTTATCACTTATCAAAGAAGAGTACCGGGTGACTGAGCTGGGGGAACCCAACAACACAGCTGTTGTGAGGACCACCATGATCAACATGCCCAGAGAGGTGTCTGTGCCTGATCATGTGGTCTGGTCCCTGTTCAATATACTCTTCTTCAACGCCTGCTGCCTGGGCTTCATTGCCTATGCCTACTCTGTGAAGCCCAGGGACAGGAAGATGGTGGGCAATGTGATCTATGCCTCCACTGCCAAGTGCCTGAATATCAGCTCCCTGATCTTCAGCATCCTTATGGTCATCATCTGCATCCTTTTCTCTACCACCTCTGTGGTAGTCTTTCAATCTTTTTCACAAAGAATGCCACATTCTGGATTCTAGCTGCCCTGTGCTCCACGGTCCACATCTGGCCCTCCCCCTAGGCTGAAGCCTTGACCCTTAACCCTATGCATATGCAAATGTTACTTCACATATCTGTCCACTGTGGATTCAATAAAGTGCATGTGGTGGCAAAAAAGAAAAAAAAGTGATTACAAAGACGTACAATAATGTACAATCAGAGAACAAAACACACCGCATTAAAGCAGAAAAAGAGCTTCAGAGTTGCAGATAACCCTAAAACATTCCCCAGAAGTGGAACAGTGAAGAGTGGTCCTCAGAATGACTCCTCTGTGTCTAGGTTTAGTGATCCGTTGTTTGTTTTTTATAGGTGTGCCATTATCTACACAGTGGGGGCCTCAAGGCTATTTCTACCCAATCCAGATTGCACAGTATGGGCTAAGTCATTACAGCAAGAATCTAACTGAGAAACCCCCTCACATAGAAGTATATGAGACAGCAGAAGACAGGGACAGAAACATCAGACCTAATGAATGGACTGTGCCCAAGGGCTGCTTCATGGCCAGTGTGGCTGACAAGTCTAGATCCACCAATGTTAAACAGTTTATTGCTCCAGGTGAGTTTCATGCTGTATATCTCTTTCATTTAAGTTGACCTAACAAACTGGGGTACCTTTAAATTTTTTTAATGTTTATTTATGTAGTAACAAGCCCTTTATGTTACATAAATAAATGATGTTATCTAAGTAAAATCCTCCAAAACGGAACTTGGGGGGAAAGTATTATGAAAAGGAGAATTTACTACCTGAAGAACCAAACTGTAGGGTGATACTACAATGCAGGTACAGCTATTGTGTGCATCCTGGGGTTAGTATACTCTAGAATGAAGTTCTTTGGTTTAGTCTTTGGTACTGGAATCTAGCCCAGGGTTTTGTACATACTAAGTAAGCATTCTTCCACTGAGCATCCTTGGGGTGTGTGGGTGTGTGTGTGTGTGTGTCCTAAGTTAAATTTTGTTTTAACTGCAAGAGACATCCTTTCCTTTCTTTGTCTATTTTTAACCAATAGAATTTTCTTTTTGTAAAGAAATTATAGCATTACCAAATAGGCCTGTTCTCAACCTGAATTTTGTTCATGCACTACATTATCTGAAACTTCATATAAAACCATTTTCATTAATAAAACCAAATTAACCTTATGCAACATTTCCCTTTTACTGAGACAGTCTCATTAATTAGTATGTAATGTATTTTCCTGTACTAATCAATATCCATGAGAACTAATGAGTCCATTACTTAAAAAGACAATGAAATAATCTTAGCACCTCAGGCTTAATCTAGATGATGAAATGTTGTCAGATGCAGAACTCATTCCTCCCCTGGAAACTGGAGTAGGTAAATAAGAGAAGTAAATAACAGCAGGTAAAAGGAAGAGGAGAGCGCCTTTGTATTTTGTATTTTGTTTTTGTTCTTTATTGGCAACAGAATGGAAAGCCATGTATAGATCTGCTTGTTCTACATTGACCTGAGTAATACATTTAGTAATGTTAATGCCGTACAAAGAAGGGATGATTTTTAGTTTTTATTGTAACTAGAACTTCTTTTCTCCCATGCCATTTGTGGTACTCCAGTGCATAGGATGTCATAGCGTATCATAAAATACCTACCATGGCTGGATGAAAGGTTATAAGGAAATGCTTAAGAATAGTTGTTTTATAACTAGGGAGGATTTACAGCAGGAAATTATTACATGAGGCAAAGGAATGTTTGGTTTTGGGTAAACCCAAGGAGTTTCATTTTATATTGATAGTGTTGTCTAGGTGTTGGTAGAAAACTGTACCCTTCATCCAGTCTCCTAGAATGTCTAGATGGTCTAATTCTGTCCTGTTGACAACGACAGATTTCATTAATGCCTTGCTGAATGTGAAGGTAGACTCACATATTATGCAATGAGGGATCTTCACCTTAGCCTCTGATTCATTCAGTGGTCAGTTGCTAGAGATAAACCACTTTTGGGGTAGTTTTAAGCACACAAAGAACTGTTGGCAGCCATGTTGTTAGAAGGATATACCTACTCAGTTGTTCCCTGTTGGTAAGTCTGTTAGCTGGGAATGGCATGTACATGTTATTGTGGGAGTTCCACTATAAGGGTGAGAGAGAATGATTGCAGCTCCATGAGAACTAGAATCAAGTAAGGTGGCATCACTGAAACATGGCTGTAAGGCTTGGAGATGGTTAGAAACTACAACTTGGTAGGAAACAATCCAAGGCATCATTGTTGAGAAGTTGAAACTTGGCTTAAAAGCATGGGTGTAAGCAAGCTAAAGCTCTGGGGAACCAGGGATTCTTCTTCCTGGTTTTTTAACCCCTGAAGGATTGCTTTGTCCAAGGGAACAAAATCATCTTGAGCAAAGAACTATTTTGTAAGCAAGCTGTGCCAGTGCACCTGTGTCCCCACACTTAGGAAGCAGAGCCAGAACAAGATGAGTGCTGGGGCAGCCTAGACTACATAGTGAGACCCTGCCTGAAAACAGTCACACTCTTGGTGCTGACCATCTATGTCTGCAACTTCTTATTCTTTATTTACTAAATAAGAATTTCCTTAAAGTTTATATATATGAATCTGTCTATTTATACAGATAGGTAGACAGACAGACAGACAGACAGACAGACAGACAGACAGAGTTGTGGCCCTAGCTGACCTCAAACTCACTATGTAGTTGAGGATGGGATGACCTTGAACTCCTAATCTCTTCTGCTTCTCTCCCAAAAGACAGCTACTGATTTGTTTGAGTTAATTTTATATTCTGCCACTTTGCTGGGAGTCACTTATGTATACTATCTTATCATCTGCAAATAGTGATACTTTGACTTCTTCCTTTCCAATTTGTATCCCCTTGATCTCCTCTTGTTGTCTAGTTGCTCTAGCTAGAACTTCCAAGTACTATATTGAGTAGATGGGGAAAGAGTGAGCAACCTTGTCTTGTCCCAGATTTTAGTGGGATTGCTTCTAGTTTTTCTCTGTTTAATTTGATTCCTGATCTCTCCAAGACTTTTAAATGAAGGGGTATTGTATTTTGTCAAAGGCTTTTCAGCATCTAATGAGATGACCATGTGGCTTTTTTCCTTGAGTTTGTTTATATCATGTATTATTACATTGAGGGATTTCTGTATATTGAACCATCCCTGCATCCCTGGGATGAAGTCTACTTGATTGTGGAGAATGATGGCTTTGATGTGTTCTTGAATTCAGTTTGCAAGAATTTTATTGGGTAGTTTTTGCATCAGTATTCATAAGTAAGATTGGTCTGAAGTTCTCTTTCTTTGTTGGAACTTTATGTGGTGTAGGTACCAGAGCAACTGTGGCTTCATAGAATGAATTAGGTAGTGTTCCTTGTTTTAATTTTTATGGAATAGTTTAAGGAGTGTTGGTATTAGGCCTTCTTTGAAGGTCTGGTAGAATTCTGCACTAAAGCCACCTGGTCCTGGGCTTCTTTTGCTTGGGAGGTTTTTCATGACTGTTTCTATTTCCTTAGAGGTTATGGGACTGTTTAGATAGGGTATCTGGTCTTGATTTAACTTTGGTATGTGGTATCTGTCTAGAAAAATCATCTAAATTTTAAAATTGAATGATCTAGAACCTCATGCTTGTAATTAGCTTTCCCAAAGCATTCTTTTCCTCCCATTTTCATGACCTCTCCTTCTTTCTCTCCTGTTTAGCTGTTTTCCCCCAGGCATCTGCTGATTACTTCTTCTCCCACCATTTTTCCTACCTCATCCAGGTTTGAGTAGGGCGGTTTTTCATCTGATGTAGTAAACACGTTGACAGTGACTGAATAAATGATAGTAGCTTTATGTAAGGAGACTGACTTAAAGACTGTTCTGTTTTCCTAGCTTTACTGAGTGTAATTGACAAATGAATGTGTATATATTTAGGGTGTACAATATGATGTTTTGAAGCAGGTACATGGTGAAAATTGGTTACCAGATTCAAGATAGGTAGTTTATACGGGGCTGGAATTTAACACCCATGACAGGTGGCTCACAGACACCTACAACTCTACTTCTAGGGATCTGGATCTGATGGCCTCTAGCCTCCCGTGGCACCTGCACTCACATACACAACCCAGATACAAATACATAATTACAAATAATAAAAGATGATTTACATATCCATTGCCTCATAGAGCTAGTGTGTATGTTGGTAAGAGTGTAGAAAATGTCAGCATATTTTAAGCATGTTATACATTATTATCTGTTGTTTGCCATGCTATATGTCATGCATCTGAAAGCTTATATTCTTTGGCTTCCATCTCCCTATTTCCTCCATTTTCTAGTTTCTGAATACACCATTCTGTTTCTATGAGTACAGCTTTCTTACTAATTACTTACAATATTTAATGCAATCAGAGTATAGTAGCAATATGCATGCCACATACAGTATCTACCTTTCTGTGACCAGTTTCATAAACATTAGCTCTCAGATAGCAGGTTTCTTTCTCTTTTACAATTGAAAATTACAAATACACATTATCCATTCACCTATTGCCACACACATGTTGTTTGCATGTCTTGGCTATTTCTACTAATCTTTCAGTGAACATGGGGTATTTGTCACCAGCATACCTCGTTGAGATAGTAATTTTTTCTCCTTTGGTAAGTGAAGATCCAGAAGTGGGATTACTGGTTCACCTGAGTTCTGGTTTTCGTTTGGGGAAACTTTATACAAATTGCTGTTGTAATGGCTGTACCAGTTTACATCATGCCTCAAAGTGCACAAAGATCCTTTTCCACCACATTTGCAGCAGACCTTGGTTAGTGTTTGTGCTTTTCTTGGCAATCCTAATATATGGTGGGTGTTGTTTTGCTATGGTTTTGTTTATACTTCCCTTGCATATACCCTGTGGCTGTTTGTAACTTTGGAGATTGCCACAAATTAGCTTAAGAATTCTTTCATTTATTGCTTTTGTTTTCTATTGAGTTCCTTATATATCATGGATATTAACTCCTTCTCAGATCTATAATGTGCAGATATTTCCTCCTGTTTTTTTTCCCCCCCACTTTTCATTTAGTTGATTGTTATACTTTTTTTTTCATTTTATTATTATTATTTTTTATTTTTTTATTATTATTTTCTTTATTTACATTTCAAATGCTATCCCGAAAGTTCCCTATACCCCCCCCACTCCCCTACCTACCCAGTCCCACTACTTGGCCCAGGCGTTCCCTTGTGCTGGGTCATAATAAAGTTTGCAAGACCAAGGGGCCTCTCTTCCCAGTGATGGCCAATTAGGCCATCTTCTGCTACATATGCAGCTAGAGACACAAGCTCAGGGAGTACTGGTTAGTTCATATTGTTGTTCCACCTACAGGGTAGCAGCCCCCTTCAGCTCCTTAGGTACTTTCTCTAGCTCCTCCATTGAGGACTCTGTGTTC
>NC_034599.1:56978509-56986867 GCF_900095145.1 Mus pahari | reverse complement strand
GATTTTACAGCACAAGCCATTGGTGTTCTGTTGAGAATTTTTTTCCCTGTGCCCATATCTTCGAGGCTTTTCCCCTGATTGCTATACTTTATAGTTTGATACAGTCTCACTCTTCTGTTTGGTTTTGGTGGTAGTGATGGTAGTTTTGGTACTTGTGTTTTTAGTGTCAAATCTAGAAAATAATTGGCAGCATGTTTGTCCTCTTTTGTTAAAGTACACATGTGCCATCTAGACCAAACAAAGTTTTAGTAGCTCCTGAAAATAACTGCTCAGAAAATAGGGCCCATGAGCTTGTAGGATTCTGTTAGTAGATTAGAAGGAGGAGACCCCAGACAGCAGGGTGTTCTAAGGAGTTAGAACATCACACCATCCCTTATTCTACCACTCAGACCTCACTGTAGTCTTGCAGATTATATGACTTCACAAGTATGACCAAAAGAAGGACACTGAAAGACCGTTTCCTGTCACCCTTGGGAAGACTCCAGTTGTTGACTGTGAGGACTGTGACTTCTTATCGGTCTTCAGTGTCTCAGAGCCCTTTTGTTAGTGTTAAGGATTTAGAAAAATTAATAATCAGACCTTTAGAAAGGTTCATTCATTACTGAATCCTTTGGACTCATCTGGTATATTAAGATATAATAAGAGGATTGATTAGACTATGTCCCTTAATTCAATTTTTATAAATAAAATGAAAAATTAGAACAGAATTCTGGGAGGAAATGGATTTCAGCTTTCCTTTATCTGGACTTTAAAGATGGTTCATTGTCTTCAGTCTGCCCAAATAGATGTAATACTTAATATTGATGTCAGATGAATGAGGTATTACCCCAAGATAAAAAAAGAGAGAGAGAGACCCAGCAGAGTCTACTGTGCCAAGTGTTCTACAGTACATCAGGTAGTTGAACTCAAGTTCCAGATTTCACTTTAATGGAAAGGAAGAGAGTACTAGTTAGAGCAAGCATGGTAACATCTTGACAGATAAAATAGATTTTGTTGAACTAAATTCTTACTATTGTGGTCAATTTTTTTTAATTATTTTTATTTTTATTTATTTTTTTGTTTTTTTTCGAGACAGGGTTTCTCTGTATAGCCCTGGCTGTCCTGGAATTCACTCTGTAGATCAGGATGGCCTCAAACTCAGAAATCCATCTGCCTCTGCCTCCCGGGTGCTGGGATTAAAGGCATGCACCACCACGCCTGGCTGTGGTCAATTTTTAAAACATCTCCCAAGCATTATTTGAAGTTGGCTGAGGTGTTCTCATTCTTAATACAATTTTCCACCTGCTTTATCAAATGTAGTCATTAAGAGCTTTGGGCGATGTGTATTCTGGTATATACTGGTGGAATCCAGCATTGAGACATTTGACTCCACATGCTGACGCCGTCCAGGCTGATCTGATCTTTGCTCCTGAATATCTTCTCCAGGCCTGATAGCAGCAGAGACTTATTTTAAGGCTAGGTCTAAGAGAAGGAACCTCTGTTGAGTATTCTTTTACGCATATGTTTTCAGTGTCATTTGTCTTCCTCCTTGGTACTTGGGCCCAGAAACCTGGATTACAGGCCATGTTATACTTGTAGTTGTTTAATCTCACGAAACCTGCAGGCCTTCACCTTTAAAACAGAAATAATCCATATTTACCAGCCTCAGGACCAAATGACAGTCTGTGTGGGTGTGTTTGGGGAATTTAAGCCATGTAAGGATTAAGATGTTTATATTTCCCTTTGATCTTTTAAAGTTTGTGCTGCAAGTATTGTTTATTTATGTGATGTGTGTGTGCTTCTGGGCATTATCTTTGCTGCTGTTTGGTTTTAATATGCACAGTGTCTTTGGTAACTGTTAGGTGAGTATCATTCAACTATCACTGTCCTCTAGCTATACGAGAGAAATTTCATAATTTGCTAAATAAAATAGCTTTTACCATTTTATTAATATGTGGTAATTAGTAGGTGGCAAAAATTACCATCATTTGTCACTGTTCTAAGCCACTGTCTTTTTAAAATTGTCAAAATATACTGCAAAGTTAATATCGTCTCTGCTAACACTAGAAACTGGAACTTGGAAAGTTCTGTTTTGTCTCTTCAGACCTCTGGCAGAGCAGGAATTGTGAAGGGTTTTTTAATCCCCGTCCCTCTTTTTATCTTCTACACAAGCCCATTGTTTAATTTCCAGTAATTTTGTTCAGAGTTCCAGAGAATATAAAGAATAAACATCATTTTCAATATTAAATTTAAAGCCAGTCTAGACATCCTGGGTTCTGTCCTTTGTATTTGGCAGGTTACTTGACTATGTATCTCAGTTACACATCTGTAAAGTGGGAGTAAAACAGTGCATACTCACAACCAAGTGGGCGCCAAGTAAGGTCAGAAATGTGGGACACAGAATATAAGGAGCACATCCAAACTGCTTTGGAAATGAAATTTCATACGTAGCCATTCTGTCTAAAACTTTTAACTCTCTTGTAATAATATGCATTGAATCAGGTGTTGGCTGTTTTTCTCCCATTTGTGGAATAAGTGTACTAACTAATCAGTGACATTGAATCAGCTGTTGGCTGTTTTTCTCCCGTTTGTGGAATAAGTGTACTAACTAATCAGTGATCCTGATCGGGTGACGTCAGGTCCAGAAAGGACAGTTTTATCAGCAGTTCTGCTTCTTCTTCTTTTTTTTTTTTTTTTTTTTTTTTTGGTTTTGGTTTTTTGAGACAGGGTTTCTCTGTGCAGCCCTGGCTGTCCTGGAACTCACTCTGTAGACCAGGCTGGCCTCGAACTCAGAGATCCGCCTGCCTCTGCCTCCCAGGTACTGGGATTAAAGGCGTGCACCACCACGCCCGGTTTATCAGCAATTCTTAGTTATTTGCTCAGAATCCTTCCTGTAAACCCAAAGAGTCAAAGGTAAAGGGAAGCCATCATTAATTTTGTGGAGTTAATTTTCTGTGGTCAGTAGCTGTCAAGGATAAACTACAATTAAATTTTAAGTATAAAAATAATTTTTTTCTAACCAGTCCTTGGTCTGTTCCCCACAGAATCCAGTGAAGGTGTGTCTTTGCAGCTGGGAAACACAAAAGACTTCATTATTTCATTTGACCTCAAGCTCTTAACAAATGGGAGTGTGTCTGTGGTTCTGGAGACCACAGAAAAGAATCAGCTCTTCACTGTGCACTATGTCTCAAATACCCAGCTAATTGCTTTCAAAGACAGGGACATATACTACGGCATTGGGCCCAGAACATCGTGGAGTACAGTTACCAGAGACCTGGTCACTGACCTCAGGAAAGGAGTGGGCCTTTCTAACACAAAAGCTGTCAAGCCAACCAAAATCATGCCCAAAAAGGTGGTTCGGTTGATTGCAAAGGGGAAGGGATTCCTGGACAACGTTACCATCTCAACCACAGCCCACATGGCTGCATTCTTTGCTGCAAGTGACTGGCTAGTGAGGAACCAGGATGAGAAAGGTGGCTGGCCAATTATGGTGACCCGGAAGTTAGGGGAAGGGTTTAAATCATTAGAGCCAGGATGGTACTCTGCCATGGCACAAGGGCAAGCCATCTCTACCTTAGTCAGGGCCTATCTTCTAACGAAAGACTATGTATTCCTCAATTCAGCTTTAAGGGCAACAGCCCCATACAAGTTTCTGTCGGAGCAGCATGGAGTTAAAGCTGTGTTCATGAATAAACATGACTGGTATGAAGAATATCCAACCACACCTAGCTCTTTTGTTTTAAATGGCTTTATGTATTCTTTAATTGGGCTGTATGACCTAAAAGAAACAGCAGGGGAGACGCTTGGGAAAGAAGCGAGGTCCTTGTATGAGCGCGGCATGGAATCTCTTAAAGCCATGCTGCCCTTGTATGATACTGGCTCCGGGACCATCTATGACCTCCGCCACTTCATGCTTGGCATTGCTCCCAACCTGGCCCGCTGGGACTATCACACCACCCACATTAACCAGCTGCAGCTGCTCAGCACCATCGACGAGTCCCCAATCTTCAAAGAGTTTGTCAAGAGGTGGAAAAGCTACCTTAAAGGCAGTAGGGCAAAGCACAACTAGAGCTCGAAACCAAAAGTGCATTCCAGCCTCTTCTGTGTCAGCAGCAGAACTCAGCAGCACGTCGCACACTTTAAATGCTGTGTTCTGGGTTTGTGAGTCACCGCACTGTAAGAAGAGACCCTTAAAGTTAGTCTTCTGAAACAGTTGCATTCCACGGGTCAGGTGCTTAGAAAGGTAGCGAGGAGAGTGCACCGAACAAAGACCTCGGCCCTCTCATCATGTAGGCCTCCATGCAGAGTCACTCTCAGTCTGAGGAAGATACTGGTAAGTCACTGCTGCTAGCCTGCTGCCAGCACTTACCTAAACTTAGTATGGAGTGCTTTTAAAATGTGATTATTTATATTTATACTGAAAGCAGGCTTTTAGAAATCAGTGTGCTGTACTACAGTAAATGTGTGAGTATAGCCTGGATCGTGGACTGTTTTTTAAAAGTGTTTCTTTCCCGTAGATTCATTTCTTGAGAGGGAGTGAGCATTTATTGCATTTGTTGAATTATATATGGAAAATATTTTGAATTATGGTTTTCTTGAACTCTGTATATCTAAACACAGCCTGTGTTCAGGTTTCACAGTCACATACATAAGCACAACTAAAATGAAACTTGTTGACTGCACAAGAAGTTACAGACATGCTGTGTTTTATGAAACTTGGTCTACAATCAGTAAAAGTTTGATAATCGTCTTCCCCACCTCTGCTCTAGTGCAGTGTGTCTGTGTCACTAGAAGGCTGCATTTCATTTCATACTATCCTTTAGTAGTCCTGTCCAATGAGAGGACATTACCCAGAATATTAACTATAAGCCTAAACTTGTGACAGACTTGATGCTTTGAAACTGACCATTGGTACCTCCTCCTTAAAAGAGAAGTGTCATATTCAGGAGTCACAGTAAAGTCTCTCCTGCCTGGGTTGCCACCATTGCTTTTCACATCATCGTTTCTGTCCTCACTGTTTCTCTGAAGCTTAATTTTGAATGATTCCAGCATTGAAACAGAAGAGATGCTACTGTGTCTGCTGTCTGTGTGCCATCAGATCTGTAAGTGAGTTTCAGAGTCCTCATGCCATGGACAGTGCTGTAAGGCTTCGGGCATTAGGTAAAAGCAACAGTGATTGGTTTGCTCTGGTTTTTGTTTAGGGTGTGATAATATGAAGACAGTTGGGTAACAATAGCCTCACCCTTTCTAGGGACAAACAGTGGAGCTTATCCATGCTGTTGGTCAGATGCATGTTTAAGACGAGGTGGGTGATCTGCCCACACACTGTACTTCTGCTGAAAAATACACACACACACACACACACACACACACACACACAGAGAGAGAGAGAGAGAGAGAGAGAGAGAGAGAGAGAGAGATACACATAGTAAACTATATCAGCATCAAAGGAGACAGGGAAGAAGAGCTGTACTGAAGACAATATTAAACTTTTAAAAAATAAGCTTAGACTCGCAGTGTATATGACCACACCTTACTTCCACCTACAAGGTAGCTAGTGTGGTCGGTCATACGGCTCCCCAGCTTTTACCTCTGTGGTTCTCACACATGAGGTGTTTCAGCAACATCTGAACATGCACATTTGTCTCAGCAATAAAAGCAAAGACTCCCTTTTTATTTTCAGTACCTATGTTCAAAACAAGCTGGCCTACCTGGGAACACTGTCCACTTATCAGATTTGTTACTGGAGTGGCCCCGACTTCTGCTTTCTGTTTGCATACTGGTCTTCAGATGAGAGGAGTCAGTGAAATCATCCTGGAACTGATTTTGTGACAAACACCAGTGCCTTACCAATGTGGTTGTCCTTTTCCACTGAAGAGGGAAAGTTGTTTTGTTTTGGTTTGGTTTTGTTTCTATTTCTGTTTTTGATGTAGAAATGGCAGTTCACTGCTGTTGCTTTTCCACTGCCTTCCACATTGCAACAGCTACTTGACTTATCTTGTGATCCCAGAATTCCCTAAGAGGTCACACTAAGTCTGTGACAGCACTGTCAGTGCTTGGCTTGTCAGACGTGAGGGAGGATGCCTCTGTGTCACTGGAGGTTAACAAAATGAGACTCTGGGTGTACAGGAATTCTGCCTGTGAAGTGGGATCCACAGCATTTTTGACTGGTGGGAGAACTGGGCATGTATGGAGGAACGCTGCCAGGGACCCATGCGGTTTTGCCTGCAGGAAACTACAAAGTTCCCTAAGTTTTTAAATCATGTAAATGTTTACTGATCCTGAGTATAGAGAGAATGGGGAGGGTATTTTAATTTTTTGTTGTGATTTTTTTTTTTAAGGGTATTGGTTTGGTTCACTTATCTGAGTTAGCTTCCATGTTGAATCTGTTGCCATTTCAGTAGTAAAACAGCCAAAAGTTTCTAGAAAAGAGCAGGTTTGACCTTTAGGAGTTACTGTATATAACGGCTTCATTCAAGAGCCACACGACATCTGTGAGATGTGCAGAAATGTCACAAGCACTCTCCAGATGTGCTAGGCCTCTGTCTTTGTTGGTGTATAGACTCTTACCAAAAGCTGCTGGTTTGTTCTTGTAATTGTTTCCTTGCTTCTCCATTGTACATGTGGGGTATATGCCATGTGTCAAATATGCAATAATGTGTTTACCGGATGCCCTTCTGGAGGGTGGTCCTCTGTAAAGCTGTACAGCCTTTGCAGTTCAAGCACAATGTGCACATGTTAGTTTTATATACAGCAAAACTTGATTTTTTCAAATGGAAAGGTATTTTGTTTCTATACAAAGTTAAATGGGTTGTTTGTGCTTAATGTAAAGCTGCTTTATAAAATTGTAAAATAAAGTTTTTATCTCGAAAAGAAATGTACTTGGATATTTCTCTTCTTTTCTGCTTAGTTTGTAATTATGTGAACCCAGTAAGCATTTGACCAGTATTTCTTGTTGAACCTGAAGACAGGAGCCTGAGTCTGTAGGGAGCCACAGTGCACCAGGTAGGTTCAGAACAGAAAGTGCTGCACTGTACTGTCAGGAACTGAAGCCCATGTCAGGGCTCTCAGGTGAAGATGGGTGGGAGTAGGGAAGGGATCACTTGAGCAAACACTTGGTTCCCCAGCTGGATGTGCACATGCCCTCCCAGGTTACAGCTGGGAGTTCCAGGCTGCCTGTCATCCTTCTACACTCGCCTCTGTAGAGTGATCAGCACCACCTTGTAGTCTCTGTGGCTTCATTTTACTAAATTCCACACACAAATCTATGCTGGAATTGAGTTGATCACCAGTCAGCTAAGCTGTTAGCTTTCAGTAGCTATGCAGGTCTCAGCACAAGGCTGTTCCTCTCTCTTAGAGCTGTCCCTTGTCTTCCACCTTAGTTGAGAAAGAGCTTTGTGGTCACAAGCAGTCTTGGACTAGAGTGGATCACAGACTACTCTTGCTTTGATTTTGCAGTGTGTGACAAAATTCAGAGTTGGCAATGAACCTCATACTCATTTCTTCATCACCCTCGGGGTGCAGGTCCTCCAAACCACACAAGTCCTCATACCTGAAGAGTCAGTCTTTCCTGCCCAGGTGCTGGGCAGACCTGCTAGTAGCTAGGCCACTCAGTCCCTCCAGCAAGAATCCAAAATTTGGTTAGAACTTTTAGACTGAAATAGAAAGAAAAGCAAAGTTGGGAAAACCAATCTTGGCAGGGCTCCAAGGCCTGGACCCAGTGCATCCAGAGAGCAGTGGGCCTCCATTCAGGTCCCATGTGTGCTGGTGTTGGCTAGGTTTGGTTTGGTTTCTATGACTTACAACAGTTGAGGCCTACAGAATCGTAGTGCCTCCACTGTTACGGAAGTGGTCTGCAGAGGTACATTTTTTTCATCTGCTAGGGCTGCTGTAACAAAATACTGCAGGCCAGAGTAGCTTAAGCATCAGAAATTCACATTCTCAATGCCAGAAATGAGAACTATAAAATAAAGTCGTAGCTAGAGTCCGTTTCTTTTGAGGTTGTTTTTCCTTCTTTCTGTCTTTTCCCCATGTCGTCATATGGTTGTCTATGTTGTCCAAGTCCTA
Source organism: Mus pahari (assembly GCF_900095145.1). Taxonomy (NCBI): domain Eukaryota; kingdom Metazoa; phylum Chordata; class Mammalia; order Rodentia; family Muridae; genus Mus; species Mus pahari. The sequence continues at coordinate 56,978,821 of NC_034599.1, read as the reverse complement.
ATCTCATAAGGAAACTAGTCCCACTGGATTAAGGACTAGTCCTATGACCCTGTTTTTATATGTATCTCCACATACAGTCATATTTTGATATGTTGAGGCTTAAGACTTCAACATGCCAATTTGGAGGCAAGATGTCACAATTCAATCCATAGTAACCACTCCACACAGAACACAGAATGATCATTTGATAACCACTGAAAGTCCCAACTTGGGTGCTTCTAAAACACAAATGGGGCAGAGATTTTTTTTTTTTTTTTTTTTTTTTTTTTTTTTTTTAATTTAGTTTTTCCATTTAGACCAAAGTTTCCACCC